>NC_140593.1:307450912-307792739 GCF_964204655.1 Triturus cristatus | reverse complement strand
GCACACACCAGACGTATTCAAAGATCCAGTCAGAGCCAGGGTAATTAACGCCAGGTTGGAGGAAAAATACAAAGCCGCTCCATCTGACCCATCCTATATCAAGGGTCATCTACAATTAGACTCTTTAGTGGTTTCCAACGCACGGAAAAGAGCAAAGTCTCAAACCGGGGACCCTCCACCCCCTGATAAAAATTCCAAACTCTTAGATGCTTCAGGGAAACGCATGACCTCTCAAGCAGCCAATGTCTGGAGAATTGCCAACACCCAAGCTCTGTTGGCAAGATACGATAGGGCTCACTACGATGAGCTGAAACCCTTATACAACATCTACCAGACAAATACAAGACCAGGGCTACTGATAAAATACAAGAAGGGAAGGTCATTACTAATACTTTCATCCGTTGCGCTCTAGATGCTGCTGACACAGCTTCAAGAGCAATAAATACTGGCATACTTTTACGCAGGCATGCCTGGCTGCGTATTTCTGGTTTCAAACCAGAAGTACAAACAAGTATTCTCAATCAACCCTTTGACCAACCGCATTTGTTTGGCCCCTCAGTTGATACCTCTCTTGAAAATATGAAAAAGGACACCGACACCGCCAAATCAATGGGAGCTTTACAAAATCAAACTCCCAGAGTGTCCTTTTGTTGCTCCTCATATGGGGTGCCTCAACAACTTTTCCTACCAACACTGCATCCTCTTCTTACAAAACTCCCACCCAATCCTCGCCCAATAGAGGATTTTACAGAGGAGGATACAGAGGCAACAATACTAAAGGAAGAGGCAGAGGTAACAACACCTGTACTGCCTCCGCCCCCAGGCAGTGACTTCCCTCACTTCCTCCAGACCATTCTACTCCTGTCGGGGGGAGATTACAACAGTTCCTACCTGTCTGGAACTCCATCACAACAGACAGATGGGTGAGACAAATAAATAATTCACTCCGATTATTGCCTGGAGCTCACTTCCACTCCTCCAACAATACCACTCAAACAGCGTCCCATGTCACAAGAGCATCTCACACTCCTAAAACAGGAGATTGTTGCTCCACTGCACAAACAAGCAATAGAACCAGTTCCACTACACCAGCAAAACACAGGGGTTTACACGCTGTATTTCCTTATTCCCAAAAAAGACGGCTCCCTCAGACCTATACTGCACCTCAGACCCCTGAACCTTTACATAAAGTCAGACCACTTCCATATGGTCACATTACAGCAGGTCCTTCCTCTGCTAAAACAAGGCGACTTCCTTGCTACCCTAGATCTCAAGGATGCCTACTTTCACATTCCCATTCACAGGAAGTACCTTTGGTTTGTAGTGGACGGTCAGCATTACCAATTCAAAGTCCTCCCCTTCGAGGTCACTATAGCACCCCGAGTCTTCACAAAATGTCTTGTGGTAGTAGCAGCACACTTGAGAAGGGAAAACATCCATGTCTTTCCATATCTGGACGACTGGTTAATAAAAGCCAAGTCATACCACAATGCGTCCAGCACACACATAAGACCATTCACCTCTTACACAAACTCGGATTCACTATAAACAAAACAGTCGCACCTCCAACCATCCCGGTCTCAACAGTATCTAGGTGCTACAATAGACACCTCCAAAGAGCTTGCATCCCCCAACCCAATAAGAAAACAGGCCATGCAAGCTCTTATACATTTTCAACTGCGACACTCACTAACAGCTCGAGTGTTCATGCAACTAATTGGAATGATGGCCTCTTGCATTTTCGTAGTACCGCACGCAAGACTCCAGATGCGTCCCCTACAAGAGTGCTTAGCAAGCCAGTGGAACCAAGCTTAGGGTCAACTAACAGATGTGGACGACCGGACACATCGCTCTATGCAGTGGTGGAACACCAAAAACCTTTCCAAAGGACGGCTGTTCCTCGAGCCAGTTCCACAGGTGGTGCTAACCACAGACTCATCCCTCATCGGCTGGGGAGCTCATCTGTCAGAGCACACAGTTCAAGGCAGGTGGACACCGCAACAAAAGCTACTCCAGTTGCTAGCCATTTTTCTAGCTCTAAAATCCTTTCAAAATTACCTATCGGGCAACACTGTCTTAGTCCGCACAGACAATATGACAGCCCTGTATTACATCCAAAAACAGGGAGGAACACACTCCTTATAGCTCTCCCGGCCGGCGCAGAGCATATGGAGGTGGGCCATTCCTCAAAGCTACTAGCAGAACATCTACCAGGAGTTCAAAATCAGATTGCGGATCTGTTGAGTCATCAGAGCCAACAGATTCACGAGTGAGAACTTCATCCGCAAGTTCTTCAACCTTTCTTTCAAGTATGGGGACAGCCACAAATAGATCTGTTCGCCACACACCTAAACTTCAAATGCCCAAGCTTCGCCGCCAGGTATCCACACCCATTGTCCAAAGGCAATGCGATATGGATGAGTTGGTCAGGCAAATTTGCATATGCTTTTCCGCATCTCCCACTCATTCTGTTAGTGGTGCGCAAGCTGCAGCAACACTCCCTCACACTGATCCTAATTGCACTAACATGGGCAAGGCAACCGTGGTAAAGCACACTACTGGAACTTTCAGTGGTACCACATCAAAAACCCCAACTCTCACCACATCTGTTAACACAGAACCATGGAGAGATCATGCATCTGGACCCCATGCAGCTCAACCTAGCAATTTGGCTCCTGAGGTCTTCGAATTTGGATATCTCAACCTCCCACCTGATTGCATGAACATTGTCAAAGAAGCTAGACGTCCTACCACTAGTGCTTGCTACCCAGCTAAATGGAAAAGAATAGTTATATATTGCACCCATAACAACATCAACCCACTAGATGTTTCCATCCAGAACATCATATGCTACTTACTGCATCTCTACAAATGCACTTTAGCATACTCCTCAATCAGGTTACATCTTGCTGCCATAGCGGCCTACCTCCAAAACAGACAGCATCTATCATTATTCAAAGTTTCTGCCATTAAAGCCTTCATGGAAGGCCTTAAAAGATAATACCTTCCAGGGTACCACCCTCCCCTGTATAAAACCTGAACATCGTTCTCACCAGGCTCATGGGCCCTCCATTTGAACCTTTGTACAAGTGTGAATTATAATTCCTTTAATGGAAAGTTGTCTTTCTAGTAGCTATTACATCACTCAGAAGGGTGAGTGAGATCCAGGCACTAACAATTCAAGAACCATTCTTGCAACTCCATCACAACAAGGTGGTTCTAAGGACAAATCCCAAATTCCTTCCAAAAGTCATTTCACCATTCCATCTCAATCAGTCTGTTGAGTTGCCAGTTTTCTTCTCCCAACCTCACACAGTAGCTGAGAGAGCTCTCCATACGTTAGATGTTAAACAAGCTCTCCTCTATTATATTGATAGGACAAAGCCATTTCGTAAAACAAAACCGCTTTTTGTGTCCTTTTCTCCCCCCAAACCCCATTTCAAAAACTGGGATTGCAAGATGGATTGTTAAATGCATTCAAATTTGTTACCAAAAAGCAAAACACACTCTATCCATTCCCCCTAGGGCTCATTCCACCCGTAAGCTAGGGGTACCTATGGCATTTTTAGGGAACATTCCCATAGATGATAACTGCAAAGCAGCTACATGGTCTACACCGCTCACATTCACAAAGCACTACTGTGTAGATGTGCACTGTTTCAAACCACTACAACAGATACTGGTACTTGCCGCTAAGGGAGAGAACTCCTATGCAGTCTATGCACTAGTGTGTGATCTGCAGCCCATATGCCTCGAACGGAAAATGCTACTTACCAGTATGCATCTGTTCTTTGCATGTAGGGCTGCAGAGTCACACACGCCCACCCGCCTCCCCGGCTACCTCTAGCTGTTCCAGTAATATTTTAATTAGATACATTATTCATGGGCATCTTTCTGTTCTCACACAACTCCATCATTTCCCGTAATGGCACAAAACAATCTGAAGATGGAGTCGATGCCCATGCGCACTATGCTCCAGAGGAGGAGTCATCTACGATACAAAGACTCTTCCAGGACAACAAAGTGTAATCATCCGGGCCCACCAACAGATGGCGATCTATGCACTAGTGTGTGACTCTGCAGCCCTACATGCCAAGAACAGATGCATACTGGTAAGTAGCATTTTCCTTACCTAGTATGGTGTGGAAACCAACACCTTGGCCAAGGAATTGGGATGAGCCCCCTGGGACAGATCAGGCGACCAAAGTTCAGGACAGGATTCAGGACAGGATAGATTACCTCTTATAGATACGGCGCCTGCACCACACCCCTCTGACGCGATCTTCCTCCTCGATTCTTACGCAATGTTCTCTAATATGTGCCTCCTCGATTCTTCCGCGATGTTCTCTAATTAATTGGCTCAAAAGTTCTAAGTCTGGACTTAGATCTTCTTCAGTATTTTCTCAAAATTTGGACAGCATCTCAGTCTCACAGCATTCTCCGTCTCTCTGTGGTAACGAAACTACCTCTATTATACCTTTCTAATGGCATGTACCACCCCTGAATGTTTAGAATTTACAAAACTCCTAACTCTGTTTGGGAAAGGGGAGATGATCATCACACCATGCTAAGTTTAATACTTTTCTTTAAGCTCATTGTTCTATGTTTCCTCCCCTTAATTTACTTTCCCATGCTTTATTTCCCACCCGTATTCACAAGTTAATCAATACAATGTATACAGTTTTATAAAAAATTCTTCTGTTCTCAGGACATCACGCTTGATCTCAGGACATGTTTCTATTCTTCTTTTGGATGACATTCGAGGCTTTGCTACACAGCTCTTAGATTGTTTCAACTGCGCATGTGAACTGGTCACATGATGCTCAAGTTTCAGTCCTGCACGGAGGCCCAAATACGAACTAATAGAAAGGTCAAAGAGAGTGTATTAAATGATTTCACTGTATACCACTTATCTCTACTCTATTCCCATTTACTTATATAAATCTTTCGCATTAGCATTTTTAGTAAACTTACATGGTTTAGTTTCAGCAAGGCATGCGCATTATGATGTGAGTTCCAAGCGGCCATTTTAGAGGCAACTGCATAGCTGCAAAGAATTCCCTTCAAGCGATAGTACGTCCTACTGCGTAGATGCAGTAGACGCATGCGCAATGCAGAATCCCGCGTTTAGCGGCCATTTTAGAGACACACAGGTTACTTGTAGTAATGCACATCGGCAAGCTTTCCCTAGATTCTGTGTGCGGATTTTCTGGTACGTTATTAGTATTTAAAAACACAATTATAACGGTATTACAAGTTATTGAGAGGATTGCTTCCGAGCAAGTCTCTTTTATATGAGTCCTTGCTCCATCAATAACATTTTCAGGATTAGCCCATCACTGTCCCTAGGTCCCCCAGTTTATCTGTCGGATATTTTTGTTGCATGATGGAGAGCAAAAGCCATGGGGCGCCTCTAATGTGTGCAGTGTTTATGGTGTCCCTGCTCATCTCCAACTTTCTGTTTTATCCTTTCCATATATCATCCTCCTTATTTTTATCTTTTTTTATTTATGTGTCCAGCATGACCTTTCCTTTCACCCTCTTATCGTCTCAGGCAATCTGAGTGCTTGGTTGTATGTCCCCACTTTACTACAGCAATGTATTAGACTTGTGGGCCTGTAAACTCTTAATCTGTCCTAGTTGTGAGTATCACCAACTCCTGATGATTGCACCATTCTTGATCCTTTATTTGCCAAGAAGGCTCATGTCCTCATTTATTCTCTTTTTAATGTCACACTGAGAAAGCGCTTTAATGCTTCATCCTCTGAAAGCTACCCAGTCCACGTCCTCTCAATATCACTTTGTTTGTAGAATCCGGAAAGTTGTAACAAGGAAGTAGCTTGTCCTGCTTTTCGAAAACTACTTACTGATTTTATATATATATATATATATATATATATATATATATATATATATATATATATATTCGCAGTATAGACGCCCTTCCTGGGAGCTCCGCCCGTAGATCAGTGGCACGTACAGCCAGTAGAGCAAACCTGGCATGTAATTGCAATCCAATGTAAATAAATACGTGCACTCAGAAGTCCAAGTAAGGATATTTATTCCAATTCTGGTTGCGCGTTTCGGGAACCAAGCTCCCTTGATCACACCAAGAACCGAGTGCCAAAACAATCTATACATAGTTTTTAGTACTAGACATAGAAAGAGGACAGCGTTTCTTTACCAAATACACAGACTGTGAACATGGCGGCCATATTGTAATACCAAGTGGTGTGTGCCATTCATTGTGCACATAGGAAAAGTATAAGATACATACAAGATTCCCTGGAAATATATAGGAAGAGGTGAGCTTCTATATATCGTAATTAATAAAGCCTTTATAACATTAACCAAGTGGTTCTTCTGGCTATGAATAAGCACTAGTGTGCTTCTTACAAAACCAATGTTACGCTAAAGTAATAGACAGTAGCGAAAAAGATAACACTGCCCTAAACCATTGCATGTGCCAAGTGGCATAATGCTATAGTGTGCGCTGTCAATAATATTGAATACATTTTGGTATAGATTCTATACTATCGCCAAGTGGCTAAAACAGAACCTAAGTAAAACATAGTACCCTCACAAGCAGCGCACAACAGAAAAATGTCTAATAGTAAACTATCCAAAAATAATAGAAGTTTGTTAATAAAAGTGAATAAAATCTTATCTATAAACCGGTGATACTATCTTCAAAAAAGAGAAGAATGAAGAAATGGGTAGGTGGTCCGTGAAGTGCCCGCAAGTAGTCTGTGGACCCCTTCCTTTCTTCCTGTGAAGAAAGAAAAAGAAAAAATATTGGGATTAAAAGGTAAAATTACAGTTGATTTATACATGTACAATATTCTGAAAGTTCACCAAAAAACATGTGTCAAAAAAGTCATAACATATCTCAGATACAATGTACATTCTAAAAATTAAAGATTAAAGAATTTAGGAAAGTACTAAAGCGCTAACTCATCAATCTTCGATGAGATGTGTGGCTAGCTCTTCATCTACATTTTGTCCCTTCGGGTACTTTGTCTCAAGATTTAGGATCCATTTTGATTCTTTCTTTCTGAGAGCAAGCTCCCTATTTCCACCTCTTGGACTCCCCAATACTTGTTCAATGACAAAATATTTGAGGAGTGAACTGTTCGAGAGATGGTACTCAGCAAAGTGTCTTGCAACTGGGTGGTGAGAGTCCTTGTTGTTCTAGGACCCTCTTCTTTGCCATATGTATTGTGCTTCCTACATACCATTTTTGGCATGGGCACACCAAGATGTATATGACATAAGTGGTGCTGCATGTAAGGAATTGTGAGATCGTATTCTTCTTTTTATTGTGTGGTACGCTGAATTCCTTGACCATATGGCTTGCTTTGCAGGCCTTACAATGTCCGCACGGATAGAAACCTTTCAAATTATGCATAGATGTATTCTGTCGATCAGTGATATCACTATGCATTAGAATGTTTCTAAAACTCCGTCCTTTCCGATATGTAATTCTAGGCCTGTCACTGATATTAGGGCCTACTATATGATCGCTTTTAAGGATATTCCAATTCTCTGTGAGGATTTTATGTATCTTCTTGGAACTGTTGTTGTATGTAAGAATAACCCGCGTCTCATGTGGTTCTGTGTTTTTTTCTTTCTCTATCAGAGTGCTGGTTCTCTCAATTTCTTTAAGTTTGGAAATAGCTCTGTCGAGTACCCATTTAGGGTACCCGCGTTCTCTAAAGCGATTAATCATGATCTCTTCTTCTGACTTATAGATTGCATCCGTGCTACAGTTTCTTCTCGCTCTCAATAACTCCCCATATGGTATGCTCCATTTGAGTGAGTCGGGGTGGTGAATGAGAACGTGAAGAATACCGTTGCCTGCTGTTTCTTTACGAAATAAGCTGGTCTCAAGTCTGTTATTGACAGCTGTTACTTTAACATCTAGAAATTCTATTTCTTCTTTATTGATATTGTGTCAATACTATATTATAGATGTTAATGTTAAGTTTCTTGATATATATTGCTTATGTATATTTTTTCTCTCCATAGCAGACTTTACTGTGATGTCTGAGACCTTTCAGCGAAATATCTTGTTGAGAACAAAAAAAACCTCTGATTCCAGTAATGTCTCATGTAGATGGTATGCCAGGCAATTGGCATGTGAAACAATTTAGACCATGAATCTAAGGTTGGACTACAAGTAGATTCTGTTTTTCTAGCCCCATCTTTATTGCCACCACTATGGCCACTAAACAGTTATTCTTATTATTAGGAGAACTTTCAAATCCTTTAGCAAGAAGCTTGCCATCTGTACTGTTGCAAGTCTTTTGCAAGCTTTTTACCAAAGTTTTACATGAATGTGTTGGTGCTTGATCTCCAATTCGCCTTGGAATGCTTTAAAAAAAAAAAAAAAAAAAACCATGTCAGCAACTGACTCTCATTATCTCCTTTCGAAGCAACCTTCAGTAGGTTAATTCTTTAAAATTAGAAAAATAAGGTTTCCCCATGGATATTTGTCAGTCCTTGTTTTCCAGAAACCGTGCCCACTTATGTGTGAAAGCAGTAACTTGTTTCCTTGCTGCTTAAACACAGGTATGGCACCTGACCATCTTAAAACTGCATTTGTCAGATGTTCCAGGAAACGTTCGACCTGTTACTCTCTCTTACTCTTTTTGTTTAAACCTTGGGCAACAGAAGTCAAACAACCACTTCAATTTTACACTGAACACTTTTGAATTCTGGACCCCTTTCAGCAGACTTCTGGCCCAGGCTCAAAATTAAAAGCATTCTTTGACTCTGAGATTGAAGTGAAATCAATGTGGACGGTGATGGTGCTCTGACGCCGCTATATCTCTCACTCAAGCTCCACAACTTCGGCCATCCAATCCACTTTACCTCCAATGGTTCGAAGAAGTTTGAACTCAGGGCCTCCGTCTCAAGTGGCTGACCTCTTTTCCTAATTAATGAGCACAAGAGTGGTGCATTTCAACCCTTCCAATCGTCATTGACCTGAAAAGAGCCCCACATATCTCCTATTTCTCACATCTTATTTAAATGATCTTTAGATCTGTAGCGTTTTACCTACATTCACTTTCTATTTGCTTCTTTATATGTACAAATCGCACCAAGCAGATACCAAACCTCAAGAACAAGCTGATGTATCAACATCGTCATTTCGATTCCGTCTTAACTACTACCAGTCAATGGATATCCATAAGTTATTTTAAATTAAGTCATTCTGAATCAGATATTTTACTTATTCCTACTTGCTGTCCCAATGGGGTGAAGCTGTGTGGCAGATTTCCATGGGCCACCCAGCCTTTACTCTCCAAGCCTGCTTGGATAATGCTGACTCTGCTCTTTCTCCCTCTGAAGCATGTTTTAATTTTCATATTCCTCTGATTTGTTTCCATCAGTGATTTGGTTCTTCTTTTCTTGGAACCAACCTCTATAATCTTCCTGCTGCACCCTCCTATGTATGAGTGTGATATTTGTTTAGCACGAACCTTGCTGAAGATGTAGTTAACGAGGGCTACTTAGCTGGATTCTGAGTGCAGAAGAGAACTTACTGAATTGCATTGTTAACTAGTGTTGTTTAAAATAATGTACCTTAAGCTGTTCTTATGGATCCTGGTTGCGTAGACGGTGATGCCCTTTTATCTTGTCTCTTTCTTTTTTTTCACTACTTTCTATCTGGTCTGATGTCCTGATTACGGGTATGCCATAGACCACAAGAGGTAGTGAGCTTAGAACAGATAAGTGGGTTGGGAGTGGGATCGGGCAATCATCATATTTTTGTAAATGATGTAGCTGGTTTTGAATATGGAGGGGCAGAAAGAAGAGCTATTAGAGTTCCCTTGGGTCAGTTTTTGACTACATTGCTTTAAATTTCTTCAAGGCGTTTCAAGATGAAGCCGCCAGCCGTGCATGAGAGTTGTATACTTTGTAATAGCTACGGAAATCTGTGTAATGAAAGAAGCAGCCAATTTTGGTGGGTTCCCTCAGTGCTTTCGACTCACAATTTGCATTTTTTTGCGAGTCGCAAATTGCGAGTTCCAAACAGTGATGAACAACCGTGTCTGAGACACTGTTTGCGATTCCCAAATGGGTCGCAAAGGACCTGCATCATTCATATTCATGAGGCAGTACGCATTGTGCGACCCATTGGGAATGGCTGGCACTCACTGGGATGGCTGGCCTGCTGGGTTCAGCAGACCACCATGTCTGTGACTGTTTTTACAATAAAGCTGTTTTAAAAATAAAAAATAACCATTTGTTTGATTTTTTTCTATTTTTTTTTTTAAGAGCACACTGTGGTCCATGGGACCACTGCCTGCTCTTAAAAAACATTTCCGTTGCCAATCACAAAGTCACATTTGTGACTGGCTTACCACCAATCTGAAATTGGTGGTAAATGCAATTGTTTTTGGACCACATTTGTGGTTGCAAAACAATCTTGCATCCTCCTGCGACTTGCTATTAGGGCACGCCCTTGTCACGGCCCTTTCTAATAACTCGCAACACCTATTTTGGGAGTCATAACAGGTTACCTACTCGCAAAATAGGCTTGGTACATGCTACAACCCTTTTTTTAGCGGCCACACATCTGGCCGATTACCCATTTGCGAACGCTAAGAACTGTCAAACATTTGGCCCTATGTTCTCTAAATACAAAGCGCACACAAATAATATATACCCAAATATATACCCAATAAAGCCTGATATTTTGTCCAAACTGTTTTCTGATGATTCTCATCTCCCGCTTAATCAAAAGTAGAACACCCTTTTTAAAGTGTAAGCACAACATTTTAAATGTGTAACTGTGAATAATTTTCCGATTTATCTTTATTTATTTATCAATTTATGTTGTTTTATGTTAGATACCGTCCTGTCAAAAAATGGAAAATAATCTGTTTGAATCCAGGGAGGAGCGGACATTTCAGTATCAGGACACCCTTCCTCCTCTTCCTGTGCCAGCACTGGAGGAATCCTTACAGAAGTATCTTCTTTCAGGTATTTTTCAAAATGGGGCTGTAATAAGTATGGTAGAGAACATTCCAATGATTGAGTGTCAGTAGCACCTTTGTGTTATTTATTTGCTTTATACCCTCATTATCTTTACTCAAATGGAAGGTTTGTGACAAACGCTATATTAAGTTGACTGTATAGGATCGTATATAATCATAATGAGTGCAAAACCTTCAAAGAAAAAGTATTAAGTTTGCGTCAATTTCTCGTAGAAAGTACAGTATTGATGCAGTGTACTAAATGTGCTGTGCTGCCATGTTAAGTTAAGATGCATAACTTCCAACAGGACAACTTGAACGGTATGCAATTACAGAGGTTGTTTAATCACGTAACAAAGATAATAGTTTGTTTCCATACACACTTTTCAGAATGTGTATGGGAAAATATAAGAAATGACAGAGAGACACGGATAACTCCTCCAATCTTGCGCACGGATAACATCTCCAATCTTGCACACAAGGCGTTTTCCCATCTGCAGAGAAATGATGCAGCAGGAGTAACCACTGGCAATCACTAAGGGTAGCATTCTGGTTCCTGTTCAGAGAGGACCTGGTTTGATATTTGATATTTGAAATTTTTGTATTTGAGGCTGGGTTGTTCCTATTGTAGCAAGACTAAGGCCGATTTCCATATGGCTAAGTCTAATCTGAGGTGGTATGGTGGGCAAAAACGATTGGTTGAAATGATAGCCAGTGATTAGACTGTTTGCAAGCATTCCTCTCTTCACCTTTTGTGTGATTGATGTAAAGCCCTAAGTGCCCGAGGGTATTCCCAGAAGTGGGTCTCATATTTCGTGTGCCACCGGAACCAACCTGCATCCAAATGAGAAGGCCCAGCTATGCCGAAACCGGTCTTGGGTTGCTTGCACTCCGGTCTAGAGAGGACCTGGCTTAGCAGTTTAGGCTGGACAGATACTGTTGGAGCAGGACCAAGGCTGGTTTGCATGTGGCTGAGTCTAATCTTGGGTGGCATGGTGGGCAAAAACACAAAGGGTTGGAATGCTATCCTGAGTGATTTCCATTGGTTACACTATATGCAAGCATTCCTACCATCCGGTTTTGTGTGCTTACATTTATTTGCCACTGGATCTGAGCTGCTATGGCTCTGCAAACTGGGCCAAGTACAATCCTTTCCACACTTGCCTCTGAGGACATCGAGGGTCACATGCTTCTCAGGAACGTAGTGTCCGAGGCATAACCTTGGGAATCAACAGTCACACAGACACATTAACATAATGTCCAGTCCCATGCTTATCTTTATGAAAAAGAAAGAACTCTTAATCTCACTGCAGAATTAAATACTACATTATCCAATTATTATTTCATACTAGATTGTCAGAATTTGTCCTTTACTCACAAGGCGATTGATTTTCCCTTCCTTTCCTGGTAGCCGTCTTCTCTCCCGCTGAGGTCGAGATCCCGATATTACTGTCCCCACTATACTAGGGTGCATTCAAAGATAAGGCTTAGGTACACAGTACTAAAATGTTCTCATGCACCAAGTGTCCACCTCTTAGTTCGATGTCTGTAGTGGCTTCCTTGCACAAAAAGTCTCAAGCAGTTGAGACAGATTTGCCCACACATCTGTCTCTCCTGTCCCCAGGTGCAGCTAAACCCCTTGGTTACCTGCTAGTGATCTGCAGTGGGCTCGGAATCTGTACCGCTCTCACAGGGGGATTCTTCTTTTGTAGATTACTACAGTGAGTGCTGTGAGCAAGCCCATCTTCATAGGATTGGCTCTGTAGGTAGGCTTGCTTTGCTGCGCCAGCTTTCGGCAGCACAGCCCTCCAGGTTTGGCTGCCGACCAGTATCTCAGTTTCCAAAATTTGCAGCCTGCAGGCTAAGTCTACTTCCGGTGCAGCTTGCTCCTCTGGACCGGTTTGGGACTTCCCACATCAGCAGTGATTAAGTCTCCTTCTCCTCGTTAGCAGTATTAGCAACAGTCACTCAGCTCGCTGCTGACTGCTGGGGGGCACAGAGTGATATGCTCTGGTACAGTCCTAATTACAACTCCCCGAGAACTGTGCAGAGAGACCAGGAGACCCCTTTAAAGTAAAAGTCACTCCTTGATTACTTTCTCAGGATAGGAGACTTTCACTGGTTGCTCGTCATGCCTGGAACAGACTGGGCTAGTCCTCCAGGCAGTCCTTCCTACTGCTTGTGGCACATTTCTTCCCTCTCTGAGCAGCAAGGTAGGTTTCTATGCTCTTCAGGCAGATAGTCTTCCAGCAGAAGGTGCTGACTTCAGGTGATGTCTCCTCACCTCTCAGAAACTTGCTGTCAGACATCAGCACTGGTTACACTGCGGTCATTTGAGTACTGTGTGGAACACTCCTTTGCTTGGTCAAGAAAAACTTTGGACTGGAACAAAGGAAGGTGGTTTGGATTCCACTTTTATACACATTTTCCAGACACTGTTGTATGTTTTAGAAGAGGCCTGGATTGATTCCCTTTTCAAATGTAATTCTCAGGCTTCTCTCAAGACACAGCTTTTGTGCAAAGTGATGCGTATCTCAGCAGGTGGCACTGGGCCTGACTCCAAGCAAGAGTACCCAACAGGGGCACAAGGAAATGTGATATCGCTGCACCTGGCTGTCATGTGCCTTCCTGAAGCGATAATCAGAGACATACAAAAAGGGCAGGCCCTACCCAGAAACATCCTCGCCTTTAAAAGTAGGTACTGTACCTCCATCGCTCGCCCCTACCATCAACCAAATACCAAGACTCACTCAGCAGCCTCTTGCTAACATTTATCATGCCATTTATAAATGCAGCTCTTTCTCCATCCTGCTTGTGTCTGTGTCCACATTTCAACTCAAGCTACAGGAGTGCTATCAATACACTTCCACTGTCTGTATAAGCTATATTACCCTCCATCTCGTGCCATGCTAGAGGCAGGTCACACAAAATTGATCCCTCTGGCTTCAACATACACACCTACATAGACACACACCTATATACACATACCTAAGCCTACTAAAATAATTGAAAGGGCGGAATTACGGCAAATGAATTCACTATTCGCATATAACATGACTTTACTAAAACAAAAACCTAGTTTTTAAAAATGTGGTTAACCTACAAAAGTATGAGAAAGATTGAAATTTACTAAGAGGAGAAGCTCGGTCTAGAGTTCTGAACAAACCAAAAGTGGTAGCCTTCTGCATAATCATATCCTGATCACAAATATATAAAATATTTATTAATACTTCGGAAATGACAAAAAGGAAAATTAACAGCAAATCGACAAGAGCCTTAGTCCGCTGAAGGGAAGGCTGGAAAATTGCAATATCGTATATGCTGAATCACAGGTCCAAATATTGCAAAGATTCCATAGTCAGGCAGCTCAAGTGTGCCTCAATCACAAAGAAGTACAAACCTATCACTGCTAACTTGTAATCAATTAATTGGCTTAATTTACAGCAAAGAATCCAAATCCAGGTGCCAATATCACGGAACGTTCCTTTTGAGAAGCAAGTATTCTCTGTCGTCAAAATCTGGCCACATAGAACTGACCCACAATAAGTCCAAAATCCATCAAGCCCCCTTCCTCTGCCAAATTAACCCCAAATTATTATCACATTAAGGAAGGTCCATCAAGCCCTGACCCATTACCATAAACAATTTTCGCCTTAAAGAGCTCACTCGAACTAGACCAAGTTCAGGAAAAACTTGTAAGCCTCTCTTTTCAAGGACACATTTAGAACGGCCCTGAGCTGTCTTTCCCAGCCTTCCATTGACTGGTTTCAGCTCACCATTAAGTACTTTCTAGGTCCTGCTATCTTCGATTTCACTGATGTGACCCTGCTTTCTCCAATTTACGAACCAAAGTACCTGAAAATCACCTTCCGTGAATCCTCTGGAGCATATGCTTGAGGATCCATGCTCTCTTGCACTATCACAGCTGAATGACGTTCCTGGATTACACGGTTTCATAATAAGTACTTACCACCATCTCATAATCTTAAGTGGCTGCAAAGTGAAAAGCGAGCCCTGTACAAAACATATTTCATAAATAAATATCATTCCTACATCACAATTGCTTATCTACCCAGTTGGTTGGTTCCCAAGAATATCGCTAGCTTAATTTCTCCAGAAACAGTCATGGACTTACCGCCATTATATGTTGATCTTTATCACTCTCCAAACGTTCGATCTAACACTGAAGTCTGACTGCTAACTCTTCATCCTTCCTTTGCTCAGTTGTGGGTTTGCTGCTTCACAATAAATGCTTGTACTTCTCCTTTACCTCTCTCTGACTATGCTGCTTCTGCAGTTAGTTGGGTTCATGCTGTGTTTAAAGATCACCTACTCGTTCAAAAAATAATTTCCACAAAAGGTATCCAGGCCAAATTTGCATTCGTATTTTCCCGGGTTCTGGGGATTCGAAAGATACCCAGGGTTTGTAGATTCCTTTGGAGGGAACAGAGAAAAAAGCCAGAATATAGCTAAACTGTGTTCTTTTTTTGGGGGGGAGGGGTGTAAAATGAGGGGAAAAGTGCTGTGCAAGAAAACGTATCTTTATTTCCACAACTGGTTGGTACCAATGAAACGTTTGCTGTGCTAAAATCACCATCTTCCCAGCTTTCAGGAACAAGCAAACTTGTATCAAAACTCCAATTTTTTTACAAGCGTTTTGCATTTTTCTAAGAGGTAGTCTATATTTCTTCATTTTTGTGCTTTCAGTAGGTAAAATTCTCAATGCAGCTAGGGGTAATTTTTGCAGACAATCAACATTGTCCCAAAAAATTAATTATTGAAATAAAAGAAGCATGAAAATGAGTAGGTAAAACTGCTATTTGTGACAACGTTTTCATCTGTAATTTTGTGTCACCATGACCAATTTACAAAAACAATACACTGTTACATCCAATAGACCCTTCTGGTCACAGGGATCTATAGGGGTTGTAGGTTATCCAAAACAACTGAGTTGCATCTTAGAAGGATTTTTCATTGTGTGACTGTACAGCAAGCAATTCAAAAGGTCCCTTCCGAAGCACTCTTTTGTTTGATGTGACCTGTCTGGGTATGGTAGGTTTCCCTGGGTCGTGACATCCCTGAGCCCAAAATGTGCAGCCATTCCGCATATGACAAGTAGGATGAAATTTGGATTTATCTTCACTTTGCTAGTCCATATGTAAAAATAGCACCCATAAGAATCCTAGTTTCTTCTCACTAGTTATTGGGAAGCAGAAAGACTCTTCAGGCTGTAGGGGTGGGGCCTGATGACCGAATGAGCCAGACCCCACCTATATTTTATTTAAAAAAATATATATTGCTGTTAGGAAAATTACGGCAAGCCCCCTCTCTGCCTACTGGGGAGGGGGAAGACAGGTTTTCCCTTTTGAGGTGGTATATAGCCCAGTGTAGGGATGGGATGCCTCCACCCCTTGGTTTTGCCCAAATGCAAAATCCCTGGTGTCTAGTGGGCTTGCCAGCCCCTGGGGCAAATTATGGGTAAAATGCCAAAAGGGACAAAACTATCTACCCCACAGAGGGCAGATAATACTTTCTAGCCCTTTCTTAGGTGGGCGTATGGCCCACACAATAGCTGCTGCTTGGTGCCAAAATCTTGGGCATGCCCAAAGAGCTCAAGGCTTTAAGGGCTGTTGTACTTGGCCCTTTTTGGTAGGTTCACCCCTGAACTTTTTGCCTTAAGCTCTGCCATGGTCGTGGTGGTTTTAGGCCTCTGGGCACTTTAGCACTGTGGCACAGTGTAAAGTGCGTGTGCTCTCTGTGTACGTGTGGTGAGATTGGCCTGCTCTCCCCTAGGAATGCATGGGGATAAGTGTGTCCATGGTAATTCCCAGTATGGGAGGAGTGCAGGGTCGAGTTTAGTATGTATGAACTCGCGAGGATAAATGCTACGCAATGGTGTGCGCAGATTTATGGTGACTGGTGGAGTAATGTCACTTTTAGAAGTTGGCATTTCTGTGTGCTATGTGTCTGCCTGCCTGATGTGAATTGCATGTCTGGCTTGTGATTGACAGAAGCTGAGAGGTGTGGGTGGCTCCAGGAGGGGCAGGATGAGTCAGCGCTGAGCTGAATGGGACACCTGGAGGAAGAGTGGTGGGAGGGGTAATCCCCTGACTCTGTATAGGATGGTGCTTCCCTAGTGAATGCTGGCTCCGCCCCCCCTGTGGTGTGTCTGATGGCGAGCCCCCACCTGACAAAGGGGAAGAGGAGCTTGGCAAACAAAGTGCTCCAAATCCCCCCTAAACCAGTTCTGACTGGTATCCCCAAGCCCTGTGCTGTGACACAAAGGGAAATGCTAGTATAAATATAGGGGCTGTGACCCCATGAAAGTGTTCAGTCTTGGTGTGCTGTTCCTGCTGGGGCATGCTGCTGCTGGGGCCCAGGGGGGGCTGCCATGAGGGCTTGCTTCCCTGGGCCCTGCATTGCCCCTTCTTCACTGAGGACGTATTCTTTTAACTACAGGGTCTTTTGCCTGTTCTAGCGTCTGGGGAGCGCTGGATTTTGGAGAAAAGGAGCACGAGGGCTCCGCAGCGCTGAGCTGCAATCATTCCAGAGGGAATCCCAGCGTGGGGATTCCCCCTAACGGAGGCGGAGAGAAGCGGGTGCCAACCCCGCATTGCGCCACGAGCGGGAGCCTACCCTGCTTTATACACATTGAAAACGGCGGGTGCCCACCCCGCCTTATGCTGCCTTAGCGGGAGCACACCTCTCGTTCTACTCTCAAGAAGATCACCGCCGCCGGCCCGGGCAGGAAGTCCGGCAACATGGCACCTGACGTGGGATGGGACTTCCACATTTGCGAGGGAAGCCCGGCCCGCGTCCAGAGAAGCATCCTGCGGTCGGGCGGGGCTCTCGTGAGCTAAGGGAAGCCCCGCGCATGCCAGGCAAAGTTCCAGGTCCCAGGAGGGGGCCCGGGTGAAGCACGGAGAGAATCTCAGCGGGGCTCCTGTGCGGAAGACGGAGCCCCGCATGTTGCTGCGCCGCAGAGACCGGGAGAAGTGAGGCTGGTCCCAAAGCAGAGAGCCCTGCCATCGCCCCAAAGACCCGAGAGGAGAAGATCGAGAGCAGCGCAGAGTCCGGTGAGTGGAGCCTGAGGGGGGGGGGGGGGTGTCGAGGCACGCTATCGGTGCCTGCCCCCGTAGTTGTACTCTTTCCCCCCCCCCCCCCCTTCTCCCTGAGGCACAGAGGTGCCGGTGCGAGGCCGCATTTGCTTAGTTAGGAGTCCCAATGGGGGCTCCCTGTGCACATGGTTGGTGCCTGAGCGGTCCCACCATGGCCTTATCTGTTTTCAGGGCCTCCAAGGGGGTCCAGTGGGCCCGAGCGGCCCATGTCCTGTGTTTATTCCCAGCTGCTCCACTGGTCAGTGGGCAGCTGCAACGATGGGGCCATAGTTGTTTTGAGAGCCCCAGCGAGGCCCAGAGGGCACAGTTGTGCAAGGGCCCATTATGGATTCTCAGTTGCGCCGCACCAGCGTGGGCAGCTGCAACGTTTTGCATTTTGGATGGCAGAGACCCTAGGGGGACAGGCGGCACAGTGGTGCCAAGGCCTTCACGTGATCCACAGCTGCGCAGCACTTAGTGCCAGCTGCTACGTTTAGGCCACAGTGCTTTGGGGGCATATTTTGAGAGAGGAGTGAGATGCCCTCCTTTGCCCTAGCGCACTTTTGATTCCGCTGCAGCCCTGACATTCTGGACACAGGGCGTTGGAGTCCCTTTGGGAAGGCCAGTTGGCGAAGGGGTCAGTGATGTACATGATGTTAGGAAATGTGATGCTTTACTGTGATTCATGCCTCTAAATGCGTTTGGGGGATGAGTTTATGTGCGTAATGTGTTTATGCCAGTGAGAATATTTCCTACTGTGAGTATACCCCTAACGTGAGTGATACTTAGGAGGTTAGGGTCTAATATGTTCGACTGATGAGGTGGGCGTACAATCTGTTTGGCGCCTAATGTGATATTGTGCATAATGTGGTTTATGTTATAGGCTGATGCTGAGTGCAGTGGTTACCAGTGATTACTGGTTGTACATATATGATATGTCTTACTTTTACTAAGTTCGCTTTGTGATGGTTCTGACAGTGGTCCAGTGGGCCCTGTCAGGTGTAAATAATCCCTTGTAAATATGACCTAATGCCAGGTGGCACTATGTATATTATGTGTGTACTAGTCTAATGTGTTATGAGAATACAAAGGCTATTTTTGATATAACCTTGTGTGGAGTTCCTTTTGTGGTGTGCCTGGGATGTTGTTGCTGTGTGCGTGCGCAAATGCTTTACACATGGCCTCCGGGATAAGCCTGACTGCTCGTGCCAAGCTGCCAAGTGGGTGAGCAGGGGTTATCTTTGACATGTAACTCCCTTGCCCTGACTAGAGTGGTGGTCTCTGCCTGGCTTTGGCGCAAGCCTTAGCCAACCAGAGATCCCATTTCTAACAAGGACTCTACTAGTCATTGCTGTATTTTCAGTTAACTGACTTGTGCTATTTTGTGTACCAGTGTATACATTTTTGCTAAATAATTTGGTTAGTGTACTGTTTAAATAAAATTGAATGAATCATTTAACCATGAGTTTTTTATTGAGTTTTTTATTGAGTTTTTTATTGAGTTTCTTCAAACAGAGCACATTACATGAGAAGAACAGTAGATAAATAGTGCATATTATTATTTGGGCTTACCTTCAAGTAAATTGTCTTCAGAAAATTAACTGACTTCAGTATAAATATTTCAAGGAAAGAGACTATTTTATTAGGCTGGGCCAGAAATTAACATTAAAATCAGTTCATTGGATGTACTGCTGTTCTGAAAGTTTATTTGGAGAAGTTAATAAGAAAGTTTTGGAAGATGACTTGGTGATAAATAAGAAAATGTATTGATGTAATTTTGCTTAGATTAGACCTTCACAGGAGCTACATGGAGAGAAAACCACTGGAGCTACATGGAGAGAAAAATAAGCTTAATTCTATTACCCACTTAAGGGAAGGCAAGTAGCAAATATCAGTTATTGAATATGTCTTCATGAAAGTAAATTAAAATGGTGAACAGCTGAATGCTGTTTGTGACAACTCCATCTACCTTTGAAGACTTGGAAAAAAAAAACTTTCTAGCCAAAATGAGATTACATTGGATGAAAATTCCATGACATTTGAAAACATGACCACATGTTCTCCTGTACTAAGATTTAGAGAATCTTAAACGCTAGGTAGGTATCGCAACCATGTTAATCAAAATTGTGCCTTATGTCGACCTGTGGTTTTAAATTTGTGTAGTGCCTCTAGCATATTCCTTAAGTTGTTCATTTCAATAGTCCAATGAACTATGAGAATCTGTTTGATTACAGATTGCATTGACATTTTGTGGTTATTTTCTTTTAGTTAAACCTTTCTTAAACGAAGATGAGTATCAAAGGACGTTCAACATTGCCAAAGCTTTTGAACATGGGATTGGGAAAGAACTACAACGGAAATTGCAGGAAAGGGCTAGGACGAAAAGGAATTGGGCAAGTTACTTTTGCATAATGTTTGCATACATTCATGTTGAATTTGTAATTATGGATTTGATTTGGTATCTGAAGTATGCACTTGCAGAAACAAAGCATTAGAAACTGAATCTATACAATAGGGTTACATTGGGAGTGATGCTATGTGATATGGGTGCTTTTCACAATTGTATTTGTGTGCAAGGGCGAAGCTGATATTAAATTTTGTGATGTCAAATTCTTGAATACTGTGTTTCTTCTAAAAATTCCTTTTTGAGTTTTGTGAATTTGTAATCTTGCCGATTATTCCTTTTTTATATTTCGTGAAAAACGTGGTGAATTTGAGCATTAATTTTACTTGTAAATGCTTCCTCCAGCTTGTGAGCAGGGAAAGGGAAAAGCATGTTTGGCTGAAAATCTAAACATTTTCTCCCTGTAAAGGCTATGTTCCTAAACCCACTCTTACCAATCGGGGACATTAATTCTACATTACTGTTTTCAAAATCCTTAGAATATTTGAAGGTGTGGAACATATAAAACTCATTAACTTTTAAGTTTGTTATCCTTTTAAGTACTTTTCGTCTGTTCCTTCCTAAATCTTGTTCAACCCAGTTCACTTATTATGCAGTATTAATATACTGGCTATCTAAATCTTTGGGTGCTGAACGTCCTGCTGATATCGCTGACAATTGGCAGCACAATAAATCTACCCTTGAGTTAGAGACTAGTGCAAGCAGCTATAGTCTTAAAGTAATCAAAATACAGTCTGAGGTACAGCTTATACCTGCCGACCATGCTCCGTTGATGATGTCTTTCAGACTGTTGAACTGGGTGAGAAATATATTTGTCTCTGAGTAAATCTCCAACAACTTGGGATATCTGCAAAACCTATTCTACTGAGGGTGCCCTGGCTGGTCATAGCTGCCTTGCTCTAGTAACTCTGGAGGCACTGCGCTTTATTTAGCCTCCCGCACAATTCTTAACAGCATCAAGTGGTGCTCTAACGACAATGTGTGGGATGCCTAATCCCAGATGGGAACGGGTGAGTCCATATAACATGGGAGGTTAGACAATTGCAATCGTCTATCAGAAGAAAGACTTGTCGTATAACACATTCAATTATTTATTTACATAAAAAAGATTAGTTAGTTTATCATATTAATTGTTTTCAATTCATTAAGTTACAAAACTCATTAAGCAACATATATTCATGTCGACGAACGTGCTACATAAACTGAAACATAAAACAAAATGATGAATGACAGTGGTGGACATTAGTGCAACTTGGTGATTCAAGAAAACACTTCAATCCAAACACAATAACCGGCTTATGCTCCTATTTCTGAGGTTCACTTTTCAATTCCCTAAGTTTTATTGTGTTGCCTTTTCTCCTCTTCCCCATTGTAGTTTAAGGTCCTGACCTCAGTCCCCTATACCATTGTTTTGAGTATTACTTAGGAGGTATTTCCTATGACTGGACTTGCAGCGTATGTACATAATTCTTCTTTTGTATAGTCACGTTTGAGTTGAATCCTTGTGTGCAAGGTGTATGGGATTTTAGCAAATTTATTTTACTTTCCTGCATTAAGATTAATAAAAACCTTTGAACTATAAAGCTGTATACGAAAGTAGACCTACTAATTATTTGCTTCACAGCGAGCAGATTGTAGCAAGATGATATTCAACCCTTTGTGCATTCTCTGGGTATTTTACATGGCCCATGTAGTGCTAGGCCAGACTGACCGAAGCAATATTAATGGTGATCTATATAACTTCAGCCTGGGCAATGACGGGCTGGACCATAAGTCAAGAAAGAATAGCAGCTACCCAATGAACCACAGGAGCCTGTTTAGCATATGTAAACAGCAATGACTCACTGTGCTATACTTAAAAAAAATCACATTTAAATTTAAGGGCATTAGTATAGCCTTATGAAGAGAGCACTAAGCCATCAAAGCTTAAGGCTGATGTCAGTCTGGTGGGCATTTTTAAGGTTCTAGCCATGGCTATTATTACCTTTGGAAACTTGGCTAACATTAAGTCTATAATTTTACATGAAGTAGTGATCACTTCCCACACAGGAAAAGAAAAGTTTCAGTGAAAGCACTGCCTACAGAGAGCTAGATAAAACGACGAAAGAAAGTAGGTGCCTTCGAACATTGACATTTCTGAAGGAAAGGCATTCCATGGTCATGGTGTTTAATGCAGCTTGTTTTTGACCACATAAGCAGCCTTGAAAGAACTGAAGTGGCTCTGGATTGAAGCGCGCTTCAGATTTCAGAATTGCTTGTTTTATGCATTAAGCCCTTCACACTGGATAACCAGATTACCTCCCCTCAAAACAAAAAAAAAACATTTTAGACGAGAAACATAAGAAGCTCAAACACCCTACTCCTCATTCCGCCTAAAGCCTACAAACAAAAAAGATTAGCATGCTCTTTCTCAACCCGTGTCCCTAAAATCTGGAACTCCATCCCAGTACATATTAAAGTGGACCCTTCCTTCTTGAGCTTCAAGAGACAACTAAAGGACTTCCTCCTAAACGGGCCTCTCAACCAACAGGTCATCTATCATCCTATTGGGCAGACTCTACTCCCAGTCCTCCCTATACCCCTTCTTAGTTATCTTTCCTCTCTTGTGCTCAACCACTGATTTGATCTGATGCGACTCAGCTGCTCTGTATATACTTGTTATCTTTGATATGAATATTTACTGTTATAAAGCGCTCTGACTCAGGTGCTCTGTATAGACTTGTTATATTTGATGTGAACATTTTACTGTTGTAAAGCGCACTGATAACTTCAGGTCTAGCTAGCGCTATATAAAACCGTAAATAAATATTAATAACTGAATGGGAAGAAGTGCACTTCCGCTAGGCCTGTCTAAGATTTAATGCCTACAATACAAGTGAATCTGCTTCATGACACAGACCCTTTGTACAGGAATCTTTCCCATTTGTTTAGGTGAATCTTTACCTTGTATAGCGGTAACTAGTATTGAAGTATATGAGTATGTTGGCGTTCATGAGTGTTCAGGTAGAATCCCTTCAAGAAGTGCCCTCGATGTGGGTCCAAGTTTCCCCACACCGATCTTCATGAGGTGTGCAACCTCTGCCTCTCCCCAGAACACGAGGCCCGAGACTGTCCCTCCTGCAAGTCTTTTTGCTCAAAAAAGACCATTCGAGATCGACGGGCTAGACACAATTTGGCGCACTCCTCGACCTCCGCTCCAGTCGACATCTTCGGAGACGACGTCGAAGCTCCGGGACAGCAGAACATCGAACAGGAGGACGACTACCTCGTCAGCGCTTCCGAGGCCGACGACTCAGATGTGGAGGACATCACCCCGGGGCAGCGGGTCGTGAGTACAATACCCCCTCCCATACCCACGCCGATACCGAAAAAGGCTTCGGTCACACCTTCGCGTCCGGGCCTAGGCAAGACCAAGGACACTGCTTCTCACACCCCGCCTTCAGGCCCGGTAAAGAAGCCTATTAAGCCTTCCGGCAGCTCGGGCTCGAGCCAGCCGACCACCAGTGCCGAAAAACACCCTTCGGCACCGAAGAAAAAATCGGCCTCCACCTCCACACCGAACCTGGCACCTAAGCCTTCGGTGTTGAAACCTGCTCCTCCGACATCGTCCAAACATCACAAGACCCTCGGCACCGACACTCCCGTGCCAAGGCCTTCTTCGGCATCGACCAAAAAATCGGAGGTTCCAAAGAAGCACGGCTTAGATAAGCCTAAAAAGCCGTCGGCCCCGAAAACTTCGGCGCCGACCGAACAACCAGTGTCGCAGGAACTTTTCACACCGGATCCTCTGCAAAAAATCACCAAGGATCCAAAAACTGGACACTTGACATTGTCTTCAAAAAAGAGACACTTGGACAAACCAGCTCCACCTCCAAAGAGAAAGGACATTGCTACCTCTCCTTTCAGGGTGCCTTCCCCACCTCCTCCACCTCCTCCACCCTCTCCACCTCCACCCCCTCCACCTCATCGTTCCCCCACCTTGTCTCCTGTCCCAGACGATTTGGGAGAACCTTATTATGATCCAGCAGATGTGCCACAAGACCCCACCCCTACTGGATCTCCAGACCCATGGGATGATTATAACAATCCGGACATCCCAGATGTCCCACAGGATGACCTTTACCCATCTAGGCCATCCCCACCTGAAGATTCCTTGGGCTTTCACCACTTGTTACAAAGGGCGGCACACTACCACGGGGTGGAGTTACATACTGACCCAGTGGAGGAAGATTTTCTCCTACACACCTTTGACGATGCACATAGGTCTACTGCCATTCTACCTATGTTAAAGGGCGTAATTAAACATGCACCTGAGGTTTTTAAAGACCCAGTCAGGGCCAGGGTCCTAAACCCTCGTATAGAGAAGAAATACAAAGCCGCCCCCACAGACCCTTCATACATTAAAGGCCCTGCACCATTGGATTCCCTAGTGGTATCTACAGCTAGGAAGCGCTCAAATTCTCAGGCGTCAGGCGAAGCACCACCACCTGACAAAGAGTCCAAGCTCCTAGACGTGCCAGGGAAGCGCACTGCGTCACAAGCTGCCAATATATGGCGTATCGCCAATACGCAAGCACTGTTGGCCCGATACGACAGGGCGCATTATGATGAGCTAGAGACCATCATGCACCATCTCCCTGAAAAGTACAAGACTAGGGCTAATGAATTGATTCAAGAGGGGAAAACAATAACTAATACCTCGATACGCTGTGCCCTAGATGCAGCAGATACAGCCTCCAGGGCCATAAACACCAGTGTCCTTCTCCGTCGCCATGCCTGGCTAAGAGTTTCAGGGTTTAAACCGGAGGTACAAGCCTCTATATTAAATCACCCATTCGACCAAGATCATCTATTTGGCCCCAAAGTAGACGAAGCCCTCAAAGATGAAGAAAGATACAGACACGGCGAAATCCATGGGAGCCCTGCAGTCACATACTCCCAGGCGCTCCTTTCACCGCTCTTCCTTTCGGGGCACGGGCAGAGGCTAATCCTCGGATAGTGCATCCACGTCCTACAAATCCACCCCTCAATCTACCTTCACAAAGGGTTATCAAAGAGGCGGATACAGAGGCAATAATAATAAGGGCAGAGGCAAAAAAAATACCGCCCGCTCTGCCACACCTCCTGCCCAATGACTTTCCCCCGCTCCCGCCAGACCATTCCACTATGGTCGGAGGCAGAATACAACATTTCCTTCACGTCTGGGAGACAATCACCTCAGACAGATGGGTGACACAAATTATTCAGTCAGGGTATTGCTTAGAATTAACATCTACCCCCCCAAAAATTCCACCCAGGCACCGCCCTATGTCTCAAGAACATACTGCGCTACTAACACAAGAGGTGATCTCCCTCCTGCAAAAAGGAGCAATAGAGCAGGTCCCCATAAATCAACAACATTTAGGGGTCTACTCCCTGTACTTTCTGATTCCAAAGACGGACGAGACTCTACGACCTATCCTAGATCTCAGACCTCTAAACACTTACATACATTCAGACCATTTTCACATGGTAACCCTTCAACAGGTTCTTCCACTCCTCTCCCAGAATGATTTTCTCACCACTCTGGACTTGAAAGACGCATACTTTCACATCCCAGTACACCAGTCTCACAGAAAGTACCTCAGATTTGTGGTGGACGGACAACACTACCAGTTCAAGGTGCTCCCGTTCGGGGTAACAGCACCAAGGGTTTTCACCAAGTGCCTAGCAGTAGTGCAATAGCTAATAAAAGCCACGTCCTACCAACAATGTGTGCAACATACCGCCGCTACGGTCCAACTACTTCACCAGCTAGGTTTCACGGTGAACCATCAAAAATCCCACCTGGTACCATCACACACAAAACAATACCTCGGTGCCACCATAGACACCTCAAAAGCCATAGCCTATCCCAATCCTGCCAGGATTGAAAAAATACAGGCTCTGCGTCAAAAATTCCTATGCCAAGACTCTCTCCCAGCAAGAGTGTTTATGCAGCTCATAGGGATGATGGCCTCTTGCATCTTTATAGTGCCCCATGCAAGACTCCAAATGCGTCCTCTCCAAGAGTGCTTAGCGCGCCAGTGGAACCAGGCCCAGGGACAACTGACAGATCTGGTGTTGGTAGACGGTCGCACCCATCGCTCTCTGCAGTGGTAGAATACCACAAACCTTTCCAGAGGTCGACCGTTCCTGAACCCGGTCCCACAAATAATCCTAACAGATGCATCGCTCTCCGGCTGGGGGGGCTCATCTGTTAGATCTCACAGCACAGGGCACAAGGACGCCGCAACAGAAGTTACTCCACATCAACCATCTGGAGTTACTGGCAATCTTCCTCGCTCTAAAATCCTTCCAGACGCAGATTTCAGGCAAGGCCGTCCTCATTCGCACAGACAACATGACTGCCATGTACTACATTCAAAAACTGGGGGGCACACGCTCTCCACAGCTCTCTCAATTAGCACAGAGCATATGGAGATGGGCAATTCCACAAAAGATCTTTCTCCTAGCCCAACACGTCCCAGGAGTCCAAAACACCGTGGCAGATCTGCTCAGCAGACAGACGCAGCAGATCCACGAGTGGGAACTTCACCCACAAGTTCTTCACCCGTTCTTTCAGAAGTGGGGGCATCCACACATAGACCTTTTCGCCACCCACGAAAACAAAAAATGCCCAAGCTTCGCCGCCAGATATCCACACCCATTGTCCAAAGGCAATGTGATATGGATGAACTGGTCAAACAAATTTGCATACGCTTTTCCACCTCTCCCACTAATTTCATTAGTGGTGCGAAAGCTACAACAGCATTCCCTAACGCTGATCCTAGTAGCTCCCACATGGGCCAGACAACCGTGGTACACCACACTGCTGGAACTCTCAGTAGTACCACACCAAAAGCTACACCTCTCACCATGCCTCCTAACCCAGAACCATGGAGAGATCAGGCACCCGGACCCAGCTCAGCTCAACCTTGCGATCTGGCTCCTGAGGTCCTAGAATTCGGATACCCTAACCTTCCCCCTGATTGCATGAACATTATCAGGGAAGCTAGACGCCCTACTACTAGAGCGTGCTATGCAGCAAAGTGGAAAAGATTTGTTGTTTACTGCCACAAAAACACAATCAATCCTTTAAATGTATCCATACAGCACATTATATGTTATTTACTCCATTTACAAAGGTGTAACCTAGCATATACTTCCATTCGGTTACACCTCGCTGCAATTGCTGCTTACTTAGAGAACATGCAGCACCTCTCCCTTTTCAAAGTGCCTGCCATCAAAGCCTTTATGGAAGGCCTCAAAAGAGTAATTCCACCCAGAGTACCACCCTCACCTGTCTGGAACTTGAATATAGACCTCACACGGTTAATGGGACCCCCTTTCGAACCATTACATAAATGTGAGCTGCAATTTCTCACATGGAAAACAGCTTTTCTAGTGGCCATCACTTCCCTCAGAAGGGTTAGTGAAATACAAGCACTTACTATACAGGAGCCTTTTCTCCAAATGCATCACAACAAGGTTGTACTCCGCACCAACCCCAAATTTCTACCCAAAGTCATTTCCCCATTCCATCTAAACCAGTCGGTAGAATTACCAGTCTTTTTCTCGCAACCCCAAACCGTTGCGGAAAGGGCTTTACACACACTGGATGTTAAAAGGGCTTTACTTTACTACATCCAAAGGACACAACCTTTCAGGAAAACCAAACCGCTATTTGTCTCCTTCTCCCCACCACATAAAGGCAACCCTATTTCTAAATCAGGGATAGCTAGGTGGATTGTAAAATGCATACCGATTTGCTACCACAAAGCAAAACGAACGCTATCTGTTCCCCCTAAAGCCCACTCTACAAGGAAGATAGGGGCTTCTATGGCTTTCCTAGGGAACATACCATTAGATGACATCTGCAAAGCAGCGACATGGTCAACACCGCACACCTTCACAAAACATTACTGTGTAGATGTGCAAACCAAGCAACAAGCTAGTGTGGGCCAAGCTGTACTAAAAACACTGTTTCAAACAACTGCAACAGATGCCGGTGGTCGCCGCTAGGGTTGGGTACTACTATATAATCTATGCACAGTGTATAATCTGCAGCTCATATGCCTCGAACGGAATATGCTACTTACCAGTATGCATCTGTTCTTGGCATGTAGAGCTGCAGATCTATACACGCCCACCCGCCTCCCCGGCTACCTGTATCCGTCCCAGTTTTATCTTATTTAGATACAAGACACATGGGTTTCTTTACTGTTACTACTACGCTCCATCTTTCCCTGCTGGCGAGAAACAATCTGAGGATGGAGCAGAAGCCCATGCGCAATACGAACCAAAGGAGGAATCACCGAACTCGTGACTTCCAAAGACTTTCCAAGAGAAAAAACAAACTGCAAACATCCGGGCCCAACACCAGATGGCGAGCTATGCACAGTGTATAGATCTGCAGCTCTACATGCCAAGAACAGATGCATACTGGTAAGTAGCATATTCCTTTATCCACTCTGGCACGTTAAGAGGGTAATGTGTAGCTAGGCAAAGCAGCATGACAGCTGTGGGTCAACGTGTTTGAAGGTCTGAGATTCACTGTCCATTGCTGTCTGATGCTCCAGGCACACTTCAGTTAAAGTTCAGCAGAAATACAGTGTTTAGTGCATAAATAAACAGCAGCACACAGATGGTGCACATCAGACTGCACCAACACAGCAATCTTCATAATCTACGTGTCTTACTTCCAGCTGGAGGAGTGGTGGCTGAATTCTGCGTATCTTGATGGCCGTTTTCCCTCCCAATTAAATGTGAATTTTGGAGGTCCAGCACCCTATGTCGAACATTACTGGCCTGCTCAGGAAGGCACGCAACTGGAAAGAGGATCCATCGCTGTTTGGCTTACCCTGCAGTTCTGGGACCTACTTAGAAAGTAAGAAATGAAGCAACAACATATGTACATCTTTTAAAATGTTTTAAGTTTTGGTTTAGTTCACATTTACTCATTAGAAATATTACAGCTCTTCAAGATCGGTTTATTGCTAGTTTGAAGGAATATTTTGTCTACATTTATAAAACCTATAAAGAAAGAACCGCAACCTCTGAAAACAGTATAAACTTAACATTGCCATAGCTCTGGACTTACATGGCTCTTTAGGATTTCCAGAGTCTGCACCACAGGCTCATTCGTGCTGCAGGTTGCATAGCCTGAGCAAATAATCTACAAGTCACCACATGGTAACGCGCTCAGCTTCGGCAGCAAAACATGGAGTTGAATGCCAGTTCACAGTGAGATGCAATAAAGGAGAGGATAAATGTGGAATTGTAGAAATGGAGGCACATTAAGTTAAGGCGTGGATCCACTGGGAGTGAGGTGAGGGGATGCAATGGGAAGTGCACTAAAGGATCCATGGTGAGTTAAGTACGTTTCGTTGGGGCTTTCTATGCACTGACATGGCAAAAGTGCGCAGGTAATGTGAAGCCATGAAATTATTGACCTAAGAGCTGTTTCTCTTAATGACCCATAAGTTGTGAGCTGTGCTTCCCAGCTTTCAGTAGTTATACTGGAGACCCTGAAGTTCCAAAATTGTTTTGCCGCTCCTGTCCCGAATGGTAGGCATGGCTAATCAGAGGAGGTAAAGGACTCATTGTATGTCGCCTCTAGAACTACAAAATACGCCTACAATTTGCATCAAACATCAGCCACAGCACAGCCATGTCTAAATTTTCTTCTTGGCCTCAACTGCTAGGCAAGAAAGAATGGAGATGGGTGACAAGAAAGAAATGTAGTACGAACTTGGTGGTTGCATGGGGTCTAGCAGTGGGCGTGACAACAACAGACACAGATATAGTTCTCTTGCAACTTAGCTGATTGCCTAACAAGAACACTGACACAAACTGAAATGTAACAACATAAGAATATATTCAATTTACAGTTATCTTAAACTCTGTCCCTCTTCCCTTTCCCCACGCTTCAGTAGTCAGTAGAAAATGACATATAACAAACAGTGTAGTGAGATTTGCCACCAATGAAACCTTTCCGACCGTCTCAGTGCCTAGGAGCCAACAGATGGTCACAAAGTCTCTGAACGGAAGACAAATAAATGAGATGTTGTCTGCACAGGCCGTTATTTAGCAACCAAAGCATTCTAGGTTGATGGTTCCAATAAATGGGATCCAGCTGAAGCTAACCCATGCAACCTATCCTCCAGCTGTGTTTCATGTAGGAGTGTAAAGGGTTGACACCAGTAAGACAGTGGTATTGTGGTATTGTTGATACTGGCAAGATACAATATCTGTATAGACGGACGGGATTAAATATAACGTCCACATTGTATATGACTGAGAGGAGGAGCAAAGAGATGTGATAGTAAAAGAGTTGGGCATCATAGATCACTGCAGCAACATCTTTGAATTCAGTGATTTGGGAATACAGTAGCATTTTGGCAACAGTCGCATAAAGGGACAGTCTCAAGAGGGTGAAGTTCTTCCTCATTCATGCCATTTTATTTGTTGTGCTCTTAACTATCCCAAACATAATGTTGCCAAGTCCTACTCTGCATGTCAGAGCAGATAAACAACTGCCTGGAAATGTCACGCTACCCTCTTGAAGAGTCAAGGGAGTTCTTTTACAACCCCTCCAATGCCTTTCAACAATTCTATCCTTATAGGATTTGTCAGATCATGCAAAAACATAAACATGTACAGTTAATCCACCAAATGCCTCAATCTGATGCGCTATCATTTATTACAGATCAGAATCACTGGAATTAAAAGGGAACTCTAAAAGGGGGCTGGTTTCAGAAGGGTATTTAAGTTCATTTGCTTGCATGGAACACTCATCACACTTTATCTGCTTCTAGGATCTCTAAAGAATCAGCTTATGGTGCTTTGATTCTTTGTAGAAAGGCGGAAGGAAACCGCAGATGCAGTTACATGCATATCACTTTTAAGGTGGCAGTTCAGTAGAGGAGTTGCATTCAAAGCTAATGAAGTAAGGATGCTCTAAGATGGACCCTTATTCAGCAGTTGCTCTCTGAGGCCAGAATAGAATGACAGCACTTGAGGTTGTTACAATAGGGCATATAGGTATGTGAGTGAAGTATTACAGTTGTCTATTGGGGTGACCAGGGACAAACCAGGGTCCAGCGGGCTCGCTGAGGGCAGGGTGTCGAGGTGTGTTAGTGTTGAAAAAGATGTGGTTTTAGTTTGCTCAAGAAGGTCATGAGAAATGGGGAATTGTGAATGTTTGTGAATAGGTGGTCTGCAACTGTAAATCTCATGTTGCATTTGTATTGTTTTTGCACTGACTAAGATGTTTTGTCCTGTTGAGTTGAATGGATTGGATGAGAACAATGTTTTTTTTAATTTTGGCCTGGACTTATTCAGGGCCAGAGTCTTCAGGAGTTGACATGTGCCTCTACCGCCAAAGTGTAGTTTTTTTGTTGTGATGTACAGTAAGGTTTTTTTTAAATAGTTTAATTTTGAAAAATCCTATCTTTACTACATACTCGATTTGAAAGTTAAGGCTGAAGCATCACAGATTATTCCAAGGTTTCTTACAATAACTTTAATGGAAATTGTTTAGCCGAGGAATTTAAGAGTCCATTTGTTAGAATAGGTGTGTGCGCCTAGGACGAGAATTTATGTTTTGTCTCCTTCAGTTTTTTTTTTTCAGGACCATTCAGGCTTATATTGCCAGAAGTTCTATTGGTAAGATTGAAAATTGATTCCACCCCCCCTTGTAGGAATGCCACCCAAACTGACCTCTTCCTAGAAAAAAAGGCTCTCTAGCCAACGGTGGCGGCTGGTGACATTTGAAAGTGGTGCAGCGTAAAGGTTTGTGATGAGCGGGCAGTGGCGAGCGAGCGTAGTGATCGAGCCTGACCATCATAAGGGGGTCTGGGGAGGGTGGGGTGGGGGGTCTCCTCCGTGAAAAGTGTGAATAAAGAGTGGGCAAATGGTGCATTGTTAAGCATATTTGAGAAAAGGCAGGTCAGTTACCTCACACTATATTTAAGGGACGAAAAAGATTATGTAGCAGGGTTAACAAAATTATACTGCAAGAAAAACCAAATTATACTGCATAACGCAGAACATTTTGTGATAGCAGAAGTTCATTATTTTGTCATTTCTACACATGTTAAACACTGTCTGGACAAAGCTTTCATCTTTTTAGTAATAGTGCCCAAATACAGCAATATGCAACTGAAAAGTGAACTGTCAACAATAGCTGAGTATAAATGTAAATGTCCAGTATTCGTAAAGCGCACAGCTACCTCCGGAGAGGTGACCCGGCGCTCGGGGGCCGTTGGGAAGATTAAGCAAGGTATAGTCACATGGTACACACAAAAACCCTTTTATTTCAAAAAGAGAGGGAACAGGAGGCTATGGGGCAGTCGGGGTGAGCTGGCCTCCAATTAACATGTATCACACAACAAGAAGTTACCCTGACCAAGTGTCTGATTCCTAGTGAAGGATAAGGCACACTATGCCGATTACTTATGTGGTGTTGGGCATCTCAAAAAATTTAGAGACTGTCCTCACACACACCACTGGGTGTCATGCTTCATCATCGGCAGTCCTCGCTCTTTAAAAACCGTGTTTGATAAAGATGGGGCTCCTGTTATCCGCCCTCGTTGCTTCCCCACCCTGAACCAGTTATCAGCAGGGAAGCAACGAGGGCGGATAATAGGAGCACCACGAGGGACGCATCTTGAGGCAGTAAGGGATTGCATGAATGCCTGAGCGGTTACTTTGGAGCTAGCCTCCAGTGCTAATATGTGTAAATGCCTTGTTGAAACCTTATCTTGGACTTCAGAGTGTGACTACAGGAGTCCCTCAAATCCTCCCTTCCCATGGGACATCCCTACCCCTAATCTGGGGTAAGAGTGTGAGCTGGTCTCACAACTGTTTTTATCTTTGAGCACCACATATGTAGTGTCACATGTGCTCACAATCACTTGCATTTTAATGTACCTTATGCTTGTCTTCGGTCTGATTCTTTCCTTCCCAGTGTGAGTCAAACTTTTCACTTATGCTGTGATATATATTTTTATCTTTACAGGTTTTCTGAACTTTCATGTTAGAGTTGGACCAAGGTCAGCCTACTCAAGTGGATTCCTTTTAGTCTCTTAGAGAAGAGATAGGAGCCCTTTTCTCTTACGCCCTAATGAATGCCATGGACCCTCCTGGCCACTACAGCAGAAACATGTTGGCAACACTGAAAGGGATGGGATACTAACCCCCCACCCCCAAGCCCCACTATTAGTTTTAATATCAAGCACATTCTGCGCTCTTAAAGTTTTCACGCAGTATTTTGCTTTGATTTTTAATATAACTCCCTCACTTTCTCCGCATGGGCCCCCACTTAGTTATAGAAGTGCCTCCCTGACTCCAGGTGTATGCCCGCTCTTTATCAAAAGCGGTTTTTAAAGAGCGAGGACTGCCGATGATGAAGCATGACACCTGGTGGTGTGTGAGGACAGTCCTTACATTTTTTTGAGATGCCCAACACCACATAAATAATCTGCATAGTGTGCCTCATCCTTCACTAGGAATCAGACACTTGGTCAGTGTAACTTCTTGTTGTGGGAACCATAGCAGAGTACCTTCTCCATTTTTAAAATACATGACCTTAATATGTTCATTAATATTTCATACATCATTACATTGCAGTGAAAAGTATGAGTTTCATTAATTAATTCTAAACACTGGGAATGTTGGAGCTGGGAATCTTATTTGTAAAAGCTCTGCAAAGGAATAAAAAAACCTTGAGAAAGTACTTGTTGTAATAATATTGCCTCCTTCTTCTTCTGCCACATTGCAGTTGCAAAAACATTATAAATGCTTGCATTTATAATGTTCTAAATAGCAAGTTATAATTTACCAACGCATGTAAACTCGTTTTCAATTGCATGTGTTATTTTATACACATGGCAGCGTCATCCGCTCTTCCTGCCTGGCTGCCTGTGCTGTTCGGTGCAGATCCTTTCTGTGTACAGAGCACAGGAAAGGAGTGTGATGAAATGTAAACACTAGTGGTGGTTCATGGTTCGACTGCCATAGCTTAACGCTTCAGTAGCCTATGTGTTAGTGCAGGATCGAAGGGGAAAACAACACCGGACCCTGATGGAGTAGGAAATAATCTCTCATAGTAATCTCTACTTGTCCCTCCTGCACTTTTTGGTATCCATAACCGGAACCTCAACAGAAAGCGCTTTGAGTTTAGCTCTAGCTTCTGAGATCTTATGACCTGCCGTGCACACGTTTCAGTGGCGTCAGTCATTGTTAATCCTGCCTAGCAAGATAAATTCAGTATCATGGCAAGGAGGAACTCTGTTTTGCTGTTCCGGTGTTCAGATAGACTACCCTTCGTTTCACACTTTCAAACAACTTTCTTTTCCAAAATGTACGTTTGTCATAGAACTTCAGCTGGAACTTTTTCACCCAGTGCCGAGAGTTAGTCAACTTGGTACCGTAAAAACAGCGCTATATTTTTTTAACTTGCCTCTCCATGGCTGCTCGGGAAATTTTTACCCCAGGTTGTCCTTAACAAAATTACTGCCCCCTTTTAGCTTAAGTGGTGTATCATGAACGTGTGTTGCGCACTTTGAATATTTCTGTTAGAACACAATCCATTCGTTTTTTTTGGAAACGCAAGCGCCAAGTTATTTTTATTATGCTAGCATTGAAAAAAATCAGAAGCCCCACACAAAACCGAATCGACTCACAGCTGGAAGCGGACCAGGGGAAAAAGCTTTTCGGTGTTGGTCACTGCGTGCCCAGATGTGTTTAATGTAATGTCAAGTGAGGTCACGTTTTTACAATAGTGCACAAGCAGCCTCATACACACCGTATAGTTGCCCCAAACTATTGCGGTCTTACTTTAGGCAGTGCTTGTTTGGCTTCAGAACGCATAGTGCATTCAGTTGTTAAAGGATCCGGGACAGGGGCAGTCTGAGGCATCTAGGGACAAGGCAGGCTGCTGAAATGTTGAGGGTGCCTTTTCTGGTGTCTTGTGGTGTTGCAGAAGTTTGGTGGTAACTGTTTTGCAGGCAGCTAGTGCCAAATATTAAAGCGAACATAATGAGGCAAAAACGAGTTTCAGAATAAAAGTCCACCTACCTTTTTTTCGTTGTGAACACTAGCCAATAGGAGATGGGCCCATTTGACTCCATTCTTTCCAAACGGATCTTCGCCGTGCTGACGTCTCGGAGTCAGGAGACAAATGCTATTGCAACTCAACTCCAGCCTGGCCACAGCAGCCCACCGCACGAGGTCAGGTCACAGGCATGATCGCCAAAGAGAGGGAGAGACACGTTGGCTCAGCGGCCCTACCCAGCAATGGATGAAATGACCAATCACTGCTTGGCTTCTCAATAAGCCATTACAGTGATAGGTCATGCTCTGTTAGTTAGGCAGAGCCCCGCTCCTACCCAGTGGTGCTATGTGCACAAACTGCACCGGCCTAACAAGCACGTCTCATCCAATCCAGACGCTGCTCCCTTGCTAAGAGGAGCGCCAAGATTGGTGTGAGTAGGCAAATTCACAGCTTATTTAGGAGACCGAGGGTTGCGGCTTCATCAACCCCCGCTTTCCTAATGTGCAGTGGAAACCTCGATTGCGCATGTCGGGCTGGCCAGACATAGGCAGCTGTCCAACCCGACATGCGCACTAGGTGCTGGACTGTTTGCCACCAGTGCACTATTATTAGTATGTATGTGTCCCTCTATTATCAAGTCCCACCCCCTTAAGAGCCGAACAGTAACGGCCCTTGACTAAAGGGTAACTGCCGCGGGTGCAAGATTCAAGTATACATTTTGGAAGTTTGTTGATTATGTGTTTTTATTTACATGTAATAGGGGGAACAATGAGCCCAAAATATCACTGGGGCAACACACCAGCGCCCTGAGGCCGAAACCACCGCTGCTAGCCAGTGTACACACAGCCTTTTCACTCAGTCAGTACCTCAAAAGAGAAGGCCTTTTGTCCAAGATTCATTCAAAGGATAATCTTGAATTTGTTACCAACACATAGGCTAGCGTTATGCATCTCTCTTAATTACTGTCCATTCTCCACAGCACATTAGAGATCAACTCCGTGTAACATAGCAACATAAGAATCCGATTGCTTCTTTGCTTTCTTAACTTTTCTGCGTCCCAACAGTCTTTGTCTTTGGCTGGTCTGAGAAATTCATCATCTTCCATTCTCCTTCGCTTCGTCCTTGTCCAAGCTTCTTTCTCCACTTCTGATGTTTTACTGTCAGCAAAGTAAAAAACATACACCTGTTTTTCTATTTTTATTTTTAAAGTCTGACATTTGCCAATACCTTTTGATTTTACTTAAATTATATCAATTATACACATACATATAGAGGGTTTCAAGCAGACCTCTTCAGCCAGTGTTCTGATCAGGTGACATTTCCATTTTTGATTCCTGCCCATCACAGCACACAACATGAGAAATGGGTCAGCCCACTTGAGCCATTGGTGACATTCTGTCTAAGCACAATATTATCCCCCATAGAGAAAATAGTCTCATTCAGCACTAGGGACCTGTGAGCTATTGTTTATTTTTTAAATTTAAATTTATTTTTCCCATTTTTTACTTTCCGCTTCATTTGAAATATTCCACAGCTGTCATATTTAACTGTGTGAAACACCATGGTGCTGAAGACAGGCCACAGGTCATGCTTATGTATGTGATATTTGGATTACTCTAATCCAGTCTAAGGCCTGTGGGGCACTTTACACGGTAAAATGCTAACATACAGTCAGCAAGTAATGGGGGAGATACAGAGTTGTGGATTGTTACTCCATTGTTAATGCTTATTAACTGTTATAGCTGACCTCTCCATCTGAACTTGAGTCTCCTCCTTTGTTGGCACTGTGAAGTAAGCATGTTTCAAGCCACCATGACTAGCCAATCATCCTCTTGCAACATTTTATCAGTATATGGATCCCTCCTTTTTGAAATGTTGATACACAAGATACTTGTTTACATTTCTCAAATGTATTACTGCTTCCAATCTTTTTCCTTTTTTTCCACCAGAACAATCCTACACATAATCCTTCCTCTTCTGCAGCCCATTTTCTCCAACGTCTTCCAAAACTACTTCTTCCACCAACTTCTTTTCTTCTCTGAAGACCAACTCATCCGGCTCTCTGACATGCACTGAGACTCTCCAAACTCCACCATGTAACCTACTAAAGACTGTAATACCCATGGATTGTTTGTCAGTACCTCCAATTATTGATGAACTTCTTCAGTCTGCCTCCCCACCTTTGTTAGGGAATAACTAGTTCGAGGCATGTGGGCTGCTGAATTCATATCTGTGCATAGATCGCCGCCTAGTGTTGGGTCCGGATGATTGCACATTGTTGTCCTGGAAGAGACTTCGAAGTATCACGAGATAGGTGGCTCCTCCCCTGGACTACAGTGCGCATGGGCATCCTCTCCATCCTCAGATTGTTTTTTTCCGCCATTGGGTTCGGATGTGCTTATCTTAGCTCAAGTTAGGAAAACTTTCTTTAAGGCCAAAAGCCTTTAGGTATCGTTGGTATCGTTTGCGTTCGGTATCGACAAATTATTATACTTGTTCTCGGACTTATTCACCCTTCTCGGACCGAGTTTCGGTCCGAACATCGATCGACGTTCCAGGATGGAATCGAGGACTCCCTTCAAGAGATGTCCTTTATGTCATGCAAAATATCCACACATCGATGTCCATCCGGTGTGTAACAAATGTTTATCACCGGATCATGATGAGCCCAGGTGTATGGCCTGCGCCCGGTTCCGGTCAAAGAAGACACTTCGGAATCGACAGGCGGCTAGATTGGAGGCCAAACAATCGGCGCCTAACCCGGTTAACATATTCAGCACCGAGGATGAAGAAGTCGAGAGCGTCGAAGAGATAGACTCGAGCCATGCTTCGGGGCATGAATCCCAATCTGACGACGATGATGAGGTGATCTTCGAGGACGATTCCAAAGCACCGTCTGCATTCACGTTGCAACAGGTGTCGGAGTCCCTAAAGCGCATCCGAGAACGGGCAACCCTCGAACCAAAAACGGGTCCCGAAGCACACAAGGTCGCCAAGGCTCACTCGGCGCCGGCACCGATAAAGTTTGGATTGCCGCCACCAGGGGCACCGAAGATGTTCGAACTTAGGCAGAGTGTCTAACAACCACGAACAGTGTCCACGGAAAGAACCGATGTCGAGGACTCGCAGGACCAGTTGATCGACGCTGACACCGGTAGGCTTTGGACTCATACAAGATTCCACTAAAAAGAAAACTGGCATCAGGTTTGACGCCAGTGCTTGTAGAAACATTCCAAACCTATCATCGGGAACCACCATCCTTTTCTCCTACACACTCGGAGGCGGATGCAGGAGAGGGCTATATTGAGGATGATACCACTTATCCTGTGGATAATGACCCTGATGACCAACAGCAAGACCAAGATCAAGCATGGGGAGACCCTCATGACCAAGGTGACCCACAAGATGCTCCTGACACTCATCTTTATAATATCAAACCATCTCCCACTGAAGATACTGCTGCTTTTAACACCCTCATTGAAAGGGCAGCTGCCAATCACGGAGTGGAACTCCATTCTGACTGTGGAGGAGGATTTCTTGGTGGACACGTTCTCCACATCAGAAAGAACAGTCAAGACTCTACCAATGTTAAAAGGGGTTCTTAAACATGCTAAGGACATCTTTAAGGAGACGACCAGGGCACGGGTATTGACCCCGAGAATAGAGAAGAAATACAAACCAGCCCCCGGAGACCCAATGTACATCAAGGGTCAATTGCCGTTGGACTCCATGGTAGTTTCTAATGCTCGCAAGAGAGCTAACTCGCAGACTACAGGTGATGCTCCTCCTCCAGACAAGGAGTCCAAAGTGCTAGAAACATCAGGCAAAAGGGAAACAGCACAAGCAGCAAACATCTGGCGCATTGCCAACACTCGGGCACTCCTGGCCCGATACAACAGGTCACACTACGATACACTAGAAACACTGCTAGAACACCTACCAGATGAATACAAAGATGACGCGGAGCTCCTCATCACAGAGGGGCAACTCATTACAAATGCGTCCATCAAATCCGCACTAGATGCAGCTGACACTGCAGCAAGGGCAATCAACACTAGTGTGATGTTAAGGAGGCACGCATGGCTACGAATATCAGGCTTCAAACCTGGGATTCAAAATAATATCTTGAATCAACCAGTCAACCCAGACTTTTTATTTGGCCCCGAGGTTGACACTACACTGGAAAAGGTTAAGAAGGACACAAACTGCGAAATCTATGGGGGCTCTACAGTCGCAGCAGTTTCGGAGTGGCTCCTTTCGTCGCCCCGGGAATAGAGGAGCAGCTAGAGGTCAGGGGTCCCAGCAGCAGTACAGTAAAGGAGGTACCCAGAGTACCTATAATAAGAACAATAGGGGTGGATATCGTGGATCCAGCACCAAAGGCAGAGAACGAGGACACAACAACACCAGGTCCTCCGCCAATAACAAACAGTGACGTCTTGTCGCTGCCCCCGCCCACATAACACAGGTCGGGGGGAGACTCCAACAGTTTCTGCCAGTCTGGAGATCCATCACCACAGACAGGTGGGTCAGAGAAATTGTCCAGTACGGTTATTGTCTGGAATTAACATCCAATCCACCCAACATACCACCAAGACACCGTTCTATGTCCGCAGAGCACTTGACATTATTGCGGCAAGAAGTACTAAGTATGCTGCAAAAAGGAGCCATAGAGCTCGTGCCTATGGAACAGCGGGGGTCAGGGGTGTACTCTCTGTACTTCTTAATCCCAAAAAAGGACGGGTCTCTCCGACCTATACTAGACCTCTGACCTCTCAACCAATACATTCTGTCAGAGCATTTTCATATGCTCACCCTCCAGCAGGTTCTGCCGTTACTCAGTCACGGAGACTTCCTAGCAACACTAGATTTGAAGGATGCGTATTTCCACATACCCATACACCCATCACACAAAAAATATCTCGGGTTCACTCTTCAGGATCAGCATTATCAGTTCAAAGTACTCCCTTTCGGAGTAACAACGGCGCCCAGAGTCTTTACCAAGTGCCTAGCGACAGTGGCTGCACACTTACGTAGACAGCACATTCACGTCTTCCCTTACCTGGACGACTGGCTTGTTCAGGCAAAGTCAGCCCAGCAGTGTGCCAGCCACATATCCCACACCATTCACCTTCTTCACAGTCTGGGATTCTCACTGAATTATCCAAAGTCACATCTCCAACCCGCCCACATACGGCAGTACCTGGGCGTGACTATAGACACTCTGGCTGCCAAAGCTCAGCCAAATTTAGCGAGAATCAACAGCATGCACCTGCTGATAAAAAAGTTCAGACCACAACACTCCCTTCCAGCACGAGTGTTCATGCAGTTGATAGGCATGATGGCCTCCTGCATCTTCATAGTCCCGCACGCGAGACTACATATGAGCCCGCTTCAGGAGTGCTTGGCATGTCAATGGAATCCGACTCAAGGACAGTTGAAAGACCTAGTGTTGGTGAGCGGTCAGGCATACAACTCTCTGCATTGGTGGAATCCACAAAACCTTTGCAAGGGCCGACCGTTCCAAGAGCCTGTTCCACAAATAGTACTGACGGCGGACGCGTCTCTCCAGCGATGGGGAGCCCATGTACTCAATTACACAGTGCAGGGACTATGGACGACACAGCAACAGAAGATGCACATCAACCTTCTGGAACTTATGGCTATCTTCCTGGCGATGAAGGCATTCAAAGTACACTTGTGCAACAAAGTCGTGTTGATCCGGACGGACAACATGACTGCCATGTACTACATACAGAAGCAGGGAGGAACACACTCTCCACAGTTGTCTCATCTGGCTCAAAGCATGTGGAGGTGGGCCATTCAGAGGAACATGTTCCTCATGGCAGAACACCTCCCGGGCAAGGACAACCAAATGGCGGATCTGCTCAGCAGACACAGCCACCAAATGCACGAGTGGGAGCTACATCCATCAGTACTCCAACCGTACTTCCAACAGTGGGGTCATCCAGAGATAGACCTATTCGCCACAAGGGAAATCGCAAAATGCCAAAGCTTTGCCGCCATGTTCCCGCATCCACAGTGGCAGGGCAATGCGATATGGATGAACTGGTCAGGCAGATTTGCGTACGCTTTTCCCCCAGCGCCATTAATACCGCTAGTGGCACGCAAACTACGGCAACACTCAATGACACTCATCCTGGTTGCTCCAATGTGGGCACGCCAGCCATGGTACACCACGTTACTAGAACTGTCCGTGGTGCCGCCTCAAAGACTGCGGCTAACACCCAAACTTTTAACACAGAACCATGGCGAAATTCAGCACCCAGATCCGCAACAGCTGAACCTGGCGATCTGGCTCCTGAAGTCTTAGAGTTCGGCTACCTGAACCTGCCTCCAGAATGTATGAATATCATCAAGGAGGCCAGGAGACCCACGACCAGAGTTTGCTATGCGGCTAAATGGAAAAGATTTGTCATTTACTGTAAAAACAATGACATTAATCCGCTGGATGCATCCATTCAGAACATCATCTGTTACCTGTTACACTTATACCGATGCAATCTGGCATACAACTCCATCCGTATACATCTAACCGCAAAAGCGGCCTATCTTCAGAACAGGCAGCACCTCTCTTTATTCAAAGTGCCTGCCATCAAAGCCTTCTTAGAGGGACTCAAAAGAGTGATTCCTCCAACTCACCCACCGGCACCGGTGTGGAACCTGAATGTGGTCCTCACCAGATTGATGGGTCCACCTTTTGAACCTCTACATTCATGTGAGATTCAATTCCTCACCTGGAAAGTAGCCTTCTTAGTGGCGATCACTTCGTTGAGAAGAGTTAGTGAACTCCAGGCACTAACCATTCAAGAGCCATTCATACAGGTTCACGCCAACAGAGTTGTACTACGTACTAACCCCACTTTCATGCCTAAAGTGATATCGCAGTTCCACATGAATCAGACTATTGAACTGCCTGTTTTCTTTCAAAATCCAGAAAATGTCACAGAGAGAATGCTCCATACCCTAGATGTAAAGAGGGCCCTCATGTACTATATAGACAGAACAAAGGATTTTAGGAAAACAAAACAACTGTTCGTTGCCTTTTCTCCACAACACAAGGGCAACGCCATTTCCAAAGCAGGGATAGCCAGATGGATCGTTAAATGTATTCAAATTTGCTATCACAAAGCTAAACGCACATTAACGATTCCTCCCAGAGCCCACTCAACATGAAAGTTAGGGGCGTCCATGGCTTTCCTAGGGAATATTCCTTTAGAGGAAATATGTAGAGCAGCCACATGGTCCACTGTACATACATTTACAAAACACTACTGTGTAGATGTACATTCCAAACAGCAGGCAGCTGTAGGACAGGCTGTTCTCAAGACCCTTTTTCAGACTGCTGCAGCTGGCACGGGCAGCCGCCGCTAATGGAGGGACTGCTATATAATCTATGCACAGATATGAATTCAGCAGCCCACATGCCTCGAACTGAATATGCTACTTACCAGTATGCATCTGTTCTTGGCATGTAGGGCTGCTGACATTCATTTCGCCCACCCTCCTCCCCGGCGCCTGTAGCGACTGCAGCACTCAGAATTACTGAATAGCATGGTCATCACTTACTGTATCTACTCCATCACTGCCACAATGGCGAAAAACAATCTGAGGATGGAGAGGATACCCATGCGCACTGTAGTCCAGGGGAGGAGCCACCTATCTCGTGATACTTCGAAGACTCTTCCAGGACAACAATGTGCAATCATCTGGACCCAACACTAGGCGGCGATCTATGCACAGATATGAATGTCAGCAGCCCTACATGCCAAGAACAGATGCATACTGGTAAGTAGCATATTCAATACTTCTCGCCATACTAACACTGAATGCTACGTTGAACCTGGGCACATCTGCAAGTATCTTTCCCTCTGGTACTCCTTCCTCCGAGAGAAAAGCATGTTGTGACTTGAACTCCTCTAAATGAGTCTCTGTTTGGTGCATGACATTTTTGGAATGTTCGGCCATATTATAAAATCCCCCTCTCCTGACTTTACTGAAAAATCTTCCTTTTCAAAAAGTACTTTTCGTCGGTTTCTGGACATTCTCTAAAGCAGTGAATGTAGTCTTATGTTACACAACTCTTAGCTGTGGGTTTATCTTCGGTAAGATAACCTTTTATCTCTCAGAAATAAAGGCCACATTAGTGTTAACAAAGAAACAAAAGGCCATTTTGCTGCAGCCTATTAATGGACGGACATCCTCAGGTGCTTGCGTGACCTGTCCCCCCTTTGCCATGTCTAGAATCCTAACCATAGGCCACTCTAAATGCAAACGTTTGTCCTGGCATTGCATTAAGGACCATTCTAAGCCTTTCCTGGGATCTCTGCAAAAACTGAACAGGAAATATATCCATTCTGAATCTAGGTTAAGAGAGGGAAGTACTTTTTCTTATACATGGGTTCATGATCTTTCTTCTCTCACTTCACACCTCATGCCTCTATCTAGTGGGCATCTAATCTGTTCTTTAATAAACTTTGCCACATGCTCCACAGGACAACCATTTGGCACTTTGGGGGCGGGTTGTTATAGCATTAGGACTAAACTTATCCTTTCCCTGCAGATTATTGAGCACACTCTTAATAGGAGCCTTCTCTTCCTCCACATTATCCCTTTCACTCCTCTACATCCCCAGAAACTGAGAAGTCCTCATCTGACCTTATCTTTATTGTTTCCCTAAAACTGAAAGCTTTGCTTGCTGCCCTGTTCACCTGCTTCTGAAATAATCTCCTTATCATTTCCTCTTGTACTAAGCCTGTATGCATTGTCTCGCTAAACGCCGTTCAGATATAACTGACCTGCATGCAATCCCTTAATCAATCCTAAAGCGTTTTCAATACTTCCTGTACATGTGCCCAAATCATCACTAGAGTCAGCTGTTTTCTGCCACCTTGGCATAAGGCCACTGACCAAACTGTTGACATCTAATATTTTCTTTGCATTAAGTGTATGTTTTTACTGCAAAAAATGTAATTACCTTATTTATTAACCAGAAATACCTTTTACACCGCCTTGTACCTCTCCTGCACAGCTCCACCTGGAGCGACTGCATGTTGCATTCTTCTGAGCACACATCACCGTTGCTGTAAGTCCACTCTAAGCCACTATTGTTAAATATTTTTTTGTACATAGACATGCCACATAAAATGTCCATATTCCAAAAATTAGTAGACCATAATCTTTACCTCTGAACCCCAACAATAACCGAATGTATGCCCTGCCTTAAAACATCCATAACGAAGAGTCAACACTTATTTCTCTCTTTCTATTAAGTGAAAATAACTAACAATCACATCTTACAAAACCTCCAAACCTGCAAAAACCTCACTCAACAAAAATGTACAGCAGCACTCAAGACCCAAAAAAACATAGACAAATACTTAACTGTACTTAACTGTTTAGGAACTTCGAAAGAGAAAAAATGTTGTGAACGTAAAGGGGTTATAAACGCAAAGTAACAGTTCGATATATTTTATTTATGTTACAAGGACTTGATTTTTGAAAGGCTGTGAAGCAGTAGGTATGAAGTTAGCCCTAACCCTCAGTCTTTTCACATATTGAAACACTTGGAAATACCACTGAAGCATTGGGGTGACAGCATCAATCCCGGCAGGACATATAGGAATTTTCTTGCCAAGGTGCAAGTATAAGGTCCACTGAGTCCATCAAAATACCATGCAGCAGTGCTAAGACATAACGTAAAGCCTCTATCAACAAACAGTAATTTTCTGAACAGTGTGGCTTTCTTTCTTCTTTCAAATCTATTATCTCTACACAAAGAAATCCTAACATTTAAACAGGAGGTACCACAATTGAGTGACTTACAGATAAGTTGCAGGGAAAATAGGAACGTATATGCGAAACCAGTGAACTGGTATCCAAAAAATAGCAAGGTATATGATCCCTGGAATTCCTCAGTGAGCTTACAGGCTGTTTGAAAAAAGAGGAGACTTGAAAAATATGAAAAGGGTTTGCTTCACAGAATGAGATTTGCCGCATGATTTCATTATAATCAGATGCAGCAAGAGCAATCTGGCAGTGTTTTAGGTGTGGCAAAGAGATTAAAAGAGTTCTCAACCTTCAAAATCTTTTTGGATCCCCTTTGCTACTGTTGTCCGCATTAAAATACTTTTTTCAAATTATTCTATACTGTCTCTAGAGGTTCCATGTAAGTTTTGACCCAAATCCTGCTGTAAATTGTTTATTTTTAGAATAATGATTTGTTGGAGCCCACTTCCTAACCTGTGTGTCCTCCTACTCCTCCTTGGCACATATGTGGTAGTGCCTCAATTTTTAGGACTATCACAGTCACCAAAATATCCGTCTTTTTATTTTCTCTAGGCCTTGTATTTCAGTAATATTTTATAGATATGCTTATTGTCATATTTTTCTGAAGGCTAATTAGAAATTGAACTAAATTCAAATAATGAATGAGAAAGCTGTCTGGCGGAAAGACGAAAGTACATTGAAAGTCCCAGAATATGATGAAGCCATCCAACTAACAAAGCATAGGAGTGCCACACAGGTAAACCGGGAAGTGGTATATTCCTGTACCTCACCATTAAACAATCCCCAAATGTTGGCCCTATATTATGAGACCAACTCATCTGGGCAAACTGTGATCTTGTACAAGAGAACAGAACAGCGTATGTTTCTGCCTTAGGGCACTGGGGCATTGCCCCAGTGATATTTTGGGCTCATTGCCCCCCATTACATGAAAATAAAAATGCATAATCAACCAACTTCCAAAATGTATATTTTAATCTTGCGCCCGCTGCAGTTATCCTTCAGTCACGGGTGGTTACTGTTTGGCTGTTAAGGGGGTGGGGCTTGATACTAGAGTGACACATACATACTAATAGTGCACTGGTGGTAGACAGTGCAGCACCTAGTGTGCATGTCTGGTTGGACGGCTGCCTATGTGTGGCCAGCCCGACATGCGCAATAGAGGCTTCTCTCCACTGCACATTAGGAGAGCGGGTGTTGATGAAGCTGCAACACTCGGTCTCCTAAATGAGTGGTGAATTTGCCTGCTCACACCAATCCTGCCACGCCTCTCAGCAAGGGAGCAGAGTTTGGATTGGATGAGATGTGTTTGCTAGGCTGGTTGTTTGTGCACATGGCACCTTGGGGTGGGAGCGAGGCTCTGCCTAACTAACAGAGCATGACCAATCTCTGTAATGGCTTATTGTGAAGCCATGCAGTGATTGGTCATTTCAGCCGTTGCTGGGTGGGGCTGCTGAGCCAGCGTGTCTCTCCCTCTCTTTGGCGATCACTCCTGTGACCTGACCTTGTGCTGTGGGCTACTGTGGCCAGGCTGGAGTCGAGTTGCGATCGCGTTTGTCTCCTGACTCTGAGATGTCAGCACAGTGAAGATCTGTTTGGAGAGAATAGAGTCAAATGGGTCCATCTCCTATTGGCCAGTGTTCACAATGAAACAAAAATAGGTGGACTTATATTCTGAAACTCTTTGTTTTTGCCTTATGTTAACTTTAATTGTTGGCACTCGCTGCCTGCAAAATGGCTACCACCAAACCTCTGCAACACCGCGAGGGGAGCGCACAAAAGGCACCCTCAACATTTCAGTAGCCTACTTTGCCCCTAGACGCCTCAAACTGCCCCTGGCCCGGATCCTTAAACAACTGAACACACTATGTGTACTGAAGCCAAACCAGCACTGCCTAAAGGAAGACCGCAATGGTTTTAGGAGACTATATGGTGTGTATGAGGCTGGTTGTGCACGATTGTAAAAACGTGACCTCACTTGACATTACATTAAACCTATCTGGGCACGCGATGAACAAAACCGAAAGATAGCAGGCTTTTTCCCCTGGTCTGCTTCCTGCTGAGAGTCGATTCTGGTTTGTGTGGGGCTTCCACCTTTTTTTAATGGTAGCATAAGAAAAATAACCTGGCGCGTTTCCAAGAGAATGAATGGCTTGTGTTCGAACAGAAATATTCGAAGTGCACAACACACATGCTCAGGATACACCACTTTAGCTAAGAGGGGGAAGTAATTTAGTTAAGAACAACCAGGGGTAAAACTTTACCAAGCAGCCATGGAGAGGTAAGTTAAAAAATATAGCGCTGTGTTTACGGTACCAAGTTGACTACCTCTCGGCCCTGGGTGAAAGAGTTCCAGCTGAAGTTCTATGACAAATGTACATTTTGGAAAATAAAGTTGTTTGAAAGTGTGAAACAAAGGGCAGCCTAGCTACACAGCACTAGCCACAGCAAAACGGAGTTCCTCCTTGCCATGATACTGACTTTATCTTGCTAGGAAGATTAACAGTGTCCGTGACACCATTGAAACGTATGTCCGGCAGGTGCTAAGATGTCAGAAGCTAGTGCTAAAATCAAAGCATTTTCTGTTCAAGTTCCTTTTGTGGAGACGCAAAAGGGACAAGTAGAGATTACTTCCTACCTAATCAGGGCCCGGTGTTTTCCCCTCGATCCTGCGCAATCACATAGGCTGCTGAAGCGTTAAGCTATGGCAGTCCAACCATGGACCACCACTAGTGTTTACATTTCATCACACTCCTTTCCTGTGCTCTGCACACAGAAAGGATCTGCAGTGACCAGCAGAGGCAGCCAGGCAGGAAGAGCGGATGCCATTGCCATGTGTGTAAAATAACACATGCAATTTAAAACGAGTTTCCTTGTGTTGGTATATTATAACTATTGCTATTTATAACATTAAAAATGCAAGCATTTATAATGTTTTTGCAACTGCAATGTGGCAGAAGAAGAACGAGGCAATATTATTGCAACAAGTACTTGCTCAGTGTTTTTTTTTTATTCCTCTGCAGAGCTTTTACAAATGAGATTCCCAGCTCCAACATTCCCTGTGTTTAGAATGAATTAATGAAAAACTCCTACTTTTCACTATAATGTAATAATGTATGGAATCATAATGAACATATTGAGGTGATGTATTTTAAAAATGGAGAAGGTACTCTACTATGGTTGACAGTTCACTTTTCAGTTGCATATTGCTGTATTTGTGTAATACGATGAATCATTTGTCCAGACAATGTTAACATGTGTAGAAATGACAAAATAATGAACTTCTGCTATCACAAAATGTGCTGCGTTATGCAGTATAATTTGTTTTTCTTGCTGCATAATTTAGTTAACCCTGCTACATAATCTTTTTCCTCCCTTAGTTATAGTGTGAGGTAACTGACCCGCCTTCTTAAATATGCACCATTTGCCCACTCTTTGTTCAAAGTTTTAATGGGGGAGAACCCCTAAGACCCCGTTATGGTGGTCAGGCTCGATCACTATGCTCGCTTACCACTGCCCTTTCACCACAAACTGTTATGCCTCACCACTTTCAAATGTCACCAGCCGTCACTGGAACAGAACAAATATGCCTTAGTTCATTGGTCAGTAGTTCCTTTTCACCCTCTTAGGGTTTGTTCCGAGACTTGTGGGGTGTGGTGGGCTCATAATTATTGGGCTCAGTCTTCTGGGCAGAGGGTTGTAAGCTTGAAATTGGTGTGGTTAGGCCATCTGCCTCAGTTTATTGCTGATTCATGGTCTGCTAATATTTTCCACACTGAGAAGCACTCCTCGCCTGTTATGTGAGGCGGGTACCTGACATCACGACACCAAGTCACCAGTGAGTTCCACTATTCTTTCTGTCATTTTCTGCCCTTCTAACTGTCCGCTCCTACTGGTCTCACAACTTGTCTATCTTCTTTTAAGTCTACTCTTACCTACCATTCTGCCCCACTACAACCTGCCTCTCTCCATGCATACCCCTTTTGAGCCTACTGATTATCACTCTTACTCAGTGTTCTCCTCCCCTCTTCCCTTTCCTGTTACTGTCTTTTTCTCAATAATACTCTTCCTTTGTCACATCCTTCATAGTTTGGACCATAGCTTAATTTGAGCTGTTGGTGGGCACCAGCACTTATGATACCCTGCCACATTAGGGCGCAGTTTGTCTTATTTAGAGAAGACCACAACAGTTGTTTATTAATTAATATATCCTTAGAGCCCGCCGTAGTGGGCTCTACTGGCCATTATAGGCCTGCTCCAGCGTTAAAGACCCAAGGCGAGGGCCTTTAACAAGGGAGCTGACTTTTAATGGCCGGTAGAGCCCACTATGGAGGGCTCTAAGGCTAGAATTAGAATATTCTGCCCACAGAGGGCAGAATTTTCTAATTGGTAAAACAGAGGTCTCACGGAGCCTGAGGCGGTTGAAATCCCCTCAGGTTTCATGAGGCCTTTGTAAAACATTGGACTCTTGATGCTCCGGGTTTCTACCGCCCATCAGAAGCCCGAGCACGTCATTGTTTTGAATGGAGCACTCCGCCTTCCAATGTTCTAATCACCATTAAAAATGACAAATACCTGCCACCCAAACCATTCTTATAGCTTTGGGGGCCTGGATTAGTCTGAACTTTCACACTTGTAGGAGTGTGATAGTTGGCAGGTGTGTTTGTACTGTCATTGGCAGCTCTAGCAGGGGCAATGGGTGGTGCAAGCAGCAGTGGCCCTCGCACTTATGTTTTTACAAATTAAGCATGTGTGCACTTTCTCCTCCATCCTAGGCTCATAATTTCCCTTAACACATATTCGGCCCTTGCTAATGCCCCACTGTCACCCATGGATCCTCCAACACTCAGCTCCTGTCTTAACATCTGGCATTTGATTATTCCCACCCAGTCCATTTCCTGCCTACTTGTCCAGCCCGTCCCTCAGTCTTCTCTCTTGCAGCTTGTACTGTTCCACACCCTGCTCTCTGAGGTGGAACTATGTCACTACCATTACTCTTCTAGGGGCATGGCATAGCAATAGTTGATAAAATGTGTGCCCATGTACTTATACCTCACTATAAAGATCACAGACGGACCAGCTGTGGACGATTTGTTTTGCAAGTAATTCAACTGAAGGGGGAACGAGCCAGTAGTGCAGATTCCGAAAATGGGATAAAGACATGCAGTACTATCCCTTTTTCTCACGCCGGATATTGAAATGCACGAGATACTAGTGATATATAAAAAGATTTACTTTGATTCAAGTTGATGAGAACTGTTTTAATATAAACACGAATCACAGATACAGCAGCTACATAACCTTTTTGTGCACATACTTCACGTGAGGAGTGGGCACATAAAATAAAGTTAAATGAAAAGCATCCACTGCTTAATGAGTTGAACTTTTCCAGCATCACCTTTTCGTGCAATTTACCCTCTGTTTTACCACTAGTTAAATGTCAGCGGTAAGCTATAGCAAAAAAATCCCAGCAAGCTAATGATGACTGTGAACAACAGTTAATCAGCTCTTCTGTTAAAAATTCAGAATGCAAGATTTTAGCTGTTCTGATACAATTAATTTAACCGTCTACAATCTTCATTATTGATATTTGTTTTTTGATGCCTTGTATTTCCTTGTTTGAAACGGTAAACTAATCTGCTGTATTCTTGTAACATTTGTCTGACTGACAGGGAAAAGATACCTGTACATAAAGCTAGAAATCGACCTATGGATATGGATCAATTCCGAATGTTGTTTTCCACCTGCAAGATTCCTGGGATTACAAGGGATTCAATTATCAACTACTTTAAAACAGGTAAAAGATTGGCTTAAACTATGATCATTGGGCATATTGTTTTTATTGGAGTTGTTAAAATGTTTCCACAGTTAGGTCTTCATTAGTTTTGTTTCAATGCTGCATGTAAATCATATAGTTAATACAAATATTTAGACTAATGTGCTGTAAAGGACACTTCAACTTTTTTCCCCAGTATTATTCTTCATGATGCACAATTCTGTCTCAATGGTTTAATGAAAATAACTCCAAGATAAAGATATGTAAGCATTAAGTGAAAGAGCAGAGATCTAAGCGCACCCACTCTGTTTTTAGGTCTCGCCTAGCGTTGCTGCACACATGCGTAGCTCGCTCGGCGAGACTTATTGCTTACAAGGACTTTCAGAAGCGGGCTTTAAGCCCCGCCCCTCATTTCCATTGGCTGGCGTCACCGTTTATGCTAAACCGTGGCCTGCCATTGGAAATGAGCTTTCTGGGTTGCCCCCCTTTGGCTTTTTGGTCCGGCCCACCCGGACTGGCTCGCCTGCTTCCCGGCTGTCGTGAAGTCTTTTCTTATCTGCTTGTTTACTTAACAAGCAGATAAGAAAAGTCTTCACGACGGCCGTGAAGCAGACAGCACAGACATTCCGAGGGCGCCTGTTCCCAGCACTTCCCCCTCCTCTCCCACTTGTTCTCTCCGCAAACACAAACAACGCACCCAGAGGCAGTTTTGTAGCGCCTTCGCAGTCAGCGGACTTCCCCGCTTCAACACATTGTGTGATTCTGGGCAAATAATTTCACCCTTTGTGCTCCATGCGCCATCCGTGAAACGTGGGCTTTGGTCGCGGCTTCCCCGCTTCAACACATCGTGTGATTCTGGCCAAATAATTTCACCCTTTGTGCTCCATGCGCCATCCGTGAAACTTGGGCTTTGGTCGCTGCTTACCCACTTCAACACATCGTCCGATTCTGGGAAAATATTTTCACCCTTTGTGCTCCATGCACCATTCGTGAAACGTGGGCTTTGGTCGCGGCTTCCCTGCGTCAACACATCATGTGATTCTGGGCAAATAATTTCACCCTTTTTGTGCTCCATGCGCCATCCGTGAAACGTGGGCTTTGGTTGCGGCTTCCCCGCTTCAACACATCGTGTCATTCTGGGCAAATAATTTCACCCTTTATGCTCCATGCATTCCTCTATAACCAGAGCCTCTGGAATTATGCGGCAGCGGACGATCAAATTATGCGGCAGATCAGACTAAAATATGCAACAAAACAGCAAATCGAGCGGCGTAATGCAGCACATTTTGGGATGGTATTACTTCATTATTTTGTAATTTGTTCTCAGGTTAACATTGTCTGGGCAAATGTTTTACCTCATCAGTATCCATTTAGCACCCAAATAAAGCAACACGTCACTGCTTTTTGTTGTTGTTGTTTTATTTATGCTTTTATTGCAAAGAACCAAGTCCGCAACATATGAAATAATAAAATATATTGTGGATCGATGCAACATAGACAAATACTATATTTGTTTAGCATACCCATTAGAGTCTTCTCTGCCCCATGTTGCTGCATTTTTAGTAACTTTTGATCTGCTTGATCTAGCGACATGTTTTTGACAAAATCTGCAGATTATGCAGAAGATCATGGATTGTGTGCTAAATAAATAATTTATGCGGAAAACGCACGGAGCACAAAAATCACATAATTCCAGTGGCCCTGTCTATAACCCATATCGGTGCTGGTATGTGGCCAATCAAGTTTTGGAGAGCGGTTTATGCATATCTTCATTTATTAAACTGTTATTATACAAAAACTAAACTTTATAAAATTAAATATATTCTGTTTCTAATAAAGCCTGGTATAATTAGGAGTGTTTGTACTACAAATTGCATTAGGCTGTAAAGTACACACCAGCATTTTATGAACAAGCATTTGCAATGCAATAGGTCTTGCATTTGGGAGAGTTTAAGCTATTGGCATTGTAAATGACAATGGCTTTTATTTATTCGTTTTCAAAACCAACACATAGATAAAAGGTTTGTTATTTACAATGCCAATAGCTAAAATTTTCAAAACCAACACATAGATAAAAGGTTTGTCATTTACAATGCCAATAGCTCAAACTTAAAAGCGAGACCTGTTGCATTTGTAACGCTTGTTTGAAGAAAGCTGCTTCTTATAATGGAGGATGTTTTCCTTCTCGAAGCTTGATGAATGGGCTACAGAATGTGGGCTGCAGCTGTGGTTCGGGCCATGAGAAGTAAAGTAAGTGAAAAGTAGACTTGCGGAAGCAGATACCTTTCACTCGGCCGAAGTAATACATCTTACCTTAATGTCTCCTCCTCTTCTAATGACCATTGTATTGATGTTGATGACATCTTTATTGCTAGGTTCTTTCAGATAGGCTAGAATAGTGAAAAGTCCTGCTTCAACTGAAGCATGCATGGCAACAAAAACAAAGTGGTTCAAAGGTATTGGAAACTACTGATAGATTTAGAAGAGGGGCTGTCCTCTTTAAAGAAAGGTATTGTGCAGAACTTCATCCTTTAGACTTAGGCCTTATTATAATCTTGGTGGGTGGGATGCCCTGTCACAAACATGACGGATATTCCGTCCACCCTATTACAAGTTTCATAGGATATAATGGAATTGTGATTTGGCGGAAGGTATACTTGTCACGTTTGTGACGGAGTAACCTTGTCCGCCAAGATCGTAATCAGGCCCCAAATCTTCACTCCTCCTAAAGATGCATTAATTCTAACAACTATTCCTTCTGCATGGTCATAAGAGTTGGTTGTCCACTTTAGAGAGACATCACCTTTCAGTTTGTCATCTTCAATACACATCTGCCTTATTCATTTTTCATGAAATTGAACACTATTTACTATAAGAAGTTCAGTCATGCTGACTTTTCTCAGAAACTTCTCACTTTAGAGAACATAAGAGTTCAGTCCCCCTACTGGTGAAACTGTAATTAACTTTTAATAACTAACTATGGTGGACCTGAGATACGGTAGTAACTTAAACATAACAAACATTTGCAATGCAATTGTCTCGCCTTTGGGACTTTATAAGTATTAATGAAGCTGACATTTTTTGTGCAACGTGATATGCAGCTTCCAGGGACAGACTGCGAGAGAAAAGCTGGGTGCCCCTTTTCTTTCTTTTTTGGCTTCGGCAGTGCTATTTAATTATATTAATTATTTTTTGCAAACATACGCAGTAAACTAGCACGTTTGACAAGTAAAGGAGTTGTGAACTTCTGTTCATCTTTATCAAACTACAAATTAACTTAGTACAAGTCTTCAAAACTCCTCCAGGATCCAAGGGTACTAGAGTTGTTTTCACTTCGATAGTCGCGAAGTCTAAAAGTAGCTGCCATGTTTGTCAGGCACGAACTCCCCATATCGTCGACCCACAGGTGGCCAAGAACAAGCATTTGCAATGCATTAGGACTCACATTTTACCAAAAGACCTATTGCATTGCATCACGGACAACAGGAGGAGAGGGGAAGCACGGACAACGGGAGTGCGGGGAGGGGGAGAAGGTGGCGAGAAGGCACGGACAAAGTAGTGCTAACACGTACCTTACTGTGTAACACTCGAAGTAAAGGGACCAGTAGCCATAGGAGGGTACAAAAGACGCCTCACACTTAATATAGGATGTATTAGACCAAGGGAAAAATGTCAGAGAGTGGAAAGATGCACTACGTGCTCTGTAATACTCTCTCCTGACGTATCAATTTGCTTTATTCACCCAGAATTTAGCGTTTTGTTACCGTTGTCCTCTAGATAGATGTGACATTACATAGAGCTTCGCCATGAATCATGCATACTATTTTAAGTCATGTTGTGTCTCACTTTGTTCATGGCCACTCTTGTGATAATTTTATAGGTGTGACCAATGTAATTTTCTTGCTGAAGTTTTTATATGGCTATACTAGATCACCACATTAATATTGATTTCTAATTCCAACTAGAGGAATCGCCACGGCGAGAGACTCTGTAGACGGTTGAGTTGGACTAAACACTTTGATCTTAGGTAAGATCTTTGGTGCCAGGCATGCTGGAATGATGGGTGAAGGTGCACGGTGGTGATATTGTATTCAAATTGATAATTATGTCATATTACTTTTACAGTGCCTTCTGACCAATCGTATTGATTGATACCACGATTGATTGTCAAGAATTGAGGCCTAAGTATCATTTCAATTGTTATCACTTTACACACTTAATGTAAGCATAGTGACTTCTATATACTGGTCCTGACGAATGCCTAGAACTAAATTGTCACCAAGGCAAAAACATGTTGACCAATTGCTAGGGTATTTATTTTCAACCCTATATCTCTTGTTTTTATCTACTATCCCGTAGGATGGAAGAATAAAGTTATTGCTCCTACAGAGATAGTTTTTAATACATTTTATCACATTTCTTTTTTCCTTTGCACTCTGCCCCTCATTGCCCCCTTGAGGTATTAATAATAGTATGTGCTTTACACTCCCGCTCCTTCCCTCTAGGGCAAGTTGTAACCCACATGGGGTACCTGGCGGTCCCCTTGTGTTGGAGGAACGCAATGATGAATCATGTCACCTTCGGGTGGGTGAGGGTTTTCGTCCATAATATTGTTGTGCCCCTTCCCTGTTTCACCTTTCCACTCTCTGACATTTTTCCCTTGGACTAATACATCCTATTTCAGTGTGAGGCATTATAATGGAAGTAGTATAGGATAGATTGCTCTATACTGTTGTATAGACTTCCTTGAGACCCCCTTGTGTGTGATACAGGGTACAAATGATGACCTAGCCATAATAAGGAGGGACTAACAAGCCTCATAATCAATCATACGGAAGCATTAACGAAATACAATGACACGAGCCAAATAAAAACCTGGACGGAGAGTGGGCGAAGCTTCCACTGAGCTTCCACTCCATATTCCATTACTGCATGTCTCGCAAAGCGAGCAGTGCATGCGCGCTGCTGCTATAGGCTCGACCTAAAAAATCGCCATGCTGCAAAATAGTGTTTCACTGGCATGAAGCTTATAACATTTTAGAAAATAGGCAAAGACATTGAAATCGGCCCACAGTGCTTTAAAAGAAAACAATTTTGTCAAAAACTGTTTTCGTGTTCTGAAACACCAATTAGTAGTGCCTCCAAAAAGTACAATGCAACATGATTATAATTGTTACTAACATTCAAAGCATATTTGTAACGCCCTGAACGTCTCAGGATCGTTTAACAGACACGACAATGAGGACGCAAACACTAGTGAAGGGTTAGTTGTTTTACTGAAGGCAAATATAATACAAAGAATAAACAAAAGTTATAGTCACTGGAATCCTCCAGGCTAAGTACGTTACCAGCCCACAGCACGGATGGTCCTAACCGTCCTCTGCATATACGCCGGTCCCGGCGTATGCCAACAGAGGGCAGAAATGAAATGGCCGACAATGCCAATCGGTAGGCTGTGAGGGGCACGAAGAGTGTTGGGGAGAATCGAGGAGTCAGGGAAACACCCAGCCGGGGTCTCTACCTGAAGGGAGCAGCCGCTCAACCTCTTCCTCAGACTGCACCAGGACGCGGAGTCACCTCCTGGTGATGCGTCACCGATACCCCAATCACAAGCAAGAAGACTGAACCGAGAGCAGCCGCTCGATCGATCCTGTGGACTTCCGAGTCTGTAACGCGGCAAACACCTCCTGGTGTGCGTTACAGCTGGCAGTCCCTGTGTCTCTGGTCGGGCTGGGAGTTACGACTCCAACCAGCAAAAGCGCCACTGCGCTTGGACTCAGCCGAGTCAAAAAGCGAAGCTCAATGGTTGACCGGTAGAGCTTCCGGGTCCTTCACAGGTGACGATGGGGCAAGACACGGCCCAGGGAGTAACGACTCGACCTACCTCCGTTCTTGCCTTACTGGAGCACCACTCCGGACCACTGCTCTTCACGAAGCAGGTACGTCGGTGTGAACACAATATCCGACAGCGTTGTACCTCCCGGTTCCTCCCTTTATAGGGAGTGTTTTCCTTGAGTTATGTAACAGCTCTCCTGTTTACATAAGGGCGTGTTTCCTTGAGTTATGTAACAGCTCTCCTGTTTACATAAGGGCGTGTTTCCCTTGAGTTATGTAACAGCTCTCCTGTTTACATAAGGGCGTGTTTTCCTTGAGTTATGTAACAGCTCTCCTGTTTACATAAGGGCGTGTTTCCCTTGAGTTATGTAACAGCTCTCCTGTTTACATAAGGGCGTGTTTCCCTTGAATGACAGGAATTCTTGACAATATTTTTGAGGTTCGAAGAAAACAAACTACTCTCTAACCATAAACTTTGTACATTTGAGCTGTGTGAAACATTCACTCAGTTTTTATTGATGCAAAAATGACTAGCAGGAACAACGTTCAGTTCGATTCTTTGCATTTATAGAGTGCAACAGTTTTACATATAGGTATCATGGTCACAGCAAACCACTGATAGGAATGCACTAAGCAAGCAATGCATAAGTTCAGGTCAAGTCAAATAACTTTATTAGATTCATTCGAATCATAAAAGTTTGGCATACATACATAAAATAATTACGTATTCATTGGAAAACTTTTACAAAAGTTAGGCTTGGAAGACCTATATAGGCTCAAGTTTTAAAATTTAAAAAATGTTCTCCTCCATGGCTCTTGCTCCCCCAGCACAAGTTCTATATTAATAGAATTAATACATCCTATCATTTTCAACACATCAATACAAAATTAAATTGTAAAATCAATTAAAACTTGATTTCCTCTTACAATTCATAACGGTTCCTAATTAAAAGGGCAGTTCTAATGAAGTTAAGCACAGCAGTACAAATAGCAGCAGTAGATAATGATCGTAAATAATTAAAACTATCCTGATAAGAACAGGGGCGAATTTAGCTCAGAACAAGCTTGATAAAACGTGCCCTTGGATCTTTATAAATCATGCAAAACAGCATGAAGTGCATAGTGCTTTGTTGGGCTGAATTATTGCAAGGGCAGGCAGTCAGTCTCTCACACCCACTTGCCTGTTTAGAAAAAGCCACAAGAAAGTGCAATGTGCACAGACGAAATCTAGCCATAAGGAAACGCGATTGCACACGCATAGAAAAAAACAAGTAAAATTCCTGATGGTTTAGCCTTGTATTCCGTGATGCCGTTTGGACGTACTTAATTCTGCATAATATTCATTTTTTTATAATCAATTTCATGTTAGATTGAATGCTATCTGGATTATCATAATAGTGCCCTAAGCCAATCTTATTAAAATTATCTTTGATATAACGGAGCAAGGGGATAGCCAGAGCCTTTTCAAGGTTCATACAGTCTCTAAGAATACTCCTTGATAGGTCCTCTGCGGTCCAGACTTTTACCCAGAGAATCAGTGGGGCGATATTTATTCTATCTTCAACAAAATCCAACCCCAGTTCTGAATGACAAAAATTTGTGGGAGCACTAATAGGAATCATCAACAATGTTTTAAAAAAATTATTTTACAAAAATTGTAACTGGGTACTTTTATGATGTCCTCCTACTCCTGCCCCATAGGTTGCTACTTACAGGCATTTTGATTTGTATAGGGTTATCATTTCCGCTACAGGCTTATGTCCCAGCTTGTAAGCGAAGCGGGATAGGCCCTCTACTGTTATGCTAGTATGTTGGACCCTAGCCACGGGGCGTGGCTTGGCTGCCGACGGGCATGGACGCGTGAGCAAAGAGCTCCGCATCCAGCCCAGCCAAAATCCTGCACAAACTGTAGCCCCGGTGTTCCGAGACACCCGGAGGGCAGCCTCGCTTGGTCCGGACCCCGAGAACGGCGCAGCAGAGCGGAGCGCGGCGCCGGGGGCTGGCGCCGCAACAGGAGTAGCGGCGGACGCGAGCCGCCGCCGGCCATTTTGTGCGGCCTGTGAGAAGAGGTGCAGCCGTGGCCCACAGTGACTCGAGGGCCGCCCGGAAGTGAAGCACTCCCGGCGGGGGAAACCGGAAGTAGCGGCTCCACCGCAGTGGAAGGCAGACCGGGTCGGAGCCCAGCCGGGGGGAGAGGCTTGGTGCTTGGAGCCCCTCCGCAGCCGGGCCCAGTTGCAGCAGATGCTCAGAGGAGGGGCAGCGGCCCGAGGAGCTGAGTGAGGCCCGTGGTGGGGGCGGCGACCCTGGTGACTGAGTGGCTGCGGGAACCCCAGAGGCGCTGGCTGAAGACCGGGAGGGGGACGGCCGGCTCCATGGGAGCCACAGAGGAGGTGGACTGACTGGACCTGGGCTGCAACCCAGACCGAACGGCTGGAGGACGGTGCCTGCTTCGGTGATGCAGTGAGGGAACGAGGCAGCGAACCGCGGTGGGGCCGGCTACTGTTGCACCGCACTGCAAGGAAGACGGTCATCGGGGAGCGGCGCGGGTCCTCATCACTGGGGCCCCTCGGGGAGCACGTCATCGACGGTCGGAGGCAGGGGTGCGTGGCGCCCTGCAGCTGGTGAAGTGCTCCGTCGTAGCCACTGCTTTGGGGACTTGTTCTGGAGGCTGATTGCCTTGCGGCCCCCTGGTGGGCTCCCTGGCCCGGGAGCATGGGCAAACCAAGACCCAAGCTGGGAGCGAACCCGGCGGACTCTGTGGGTGATTCAGCCGGTGACCGGGATGGCGGGACACGCGTGGACTCTGCGGTGGGACTCCAGCAACGCCAGATGGACCAAATCCTGCAGGCCATAGCGGACACCCAAGCTGCGTTGCAGACGGACATTGCGCAGGTGTCCTCCGATCTGGGACTGCTTCGAGCAGACCACAGGAAGCTGGCGGACAGGGTCAAGCAAACGGAGGACGCGTTGGACTTGGTGGCTCCGGCGCAGAAGGCATTGGAGGTTCAGACGGCGGACCTTCTACGGAGGGTGACGATCCTGGAGAAGAGGGCCGAAGATGCGGAAGGGCGTAACCGCCGCAACAACATTCGCGTGGTGGGACTGCCCGAAAAGATTGAAGGGGGAGACATGTTGACTTACCTGGAGACCTGGCTGAAGGAGGTGGTGGCGCCGGGGGGGGCTTACGCAGTTTTACACCCTGGAGAGGGCGCACAGGGTTCTGGCCCGGCCCCCGGATCCGGGCCGACCTCCCAGGCCGGTGGTGGCCCGTCTGCTGCACTACAGGGACCGCGATATTATTCTTCAGAAGGCTAGAACCATGGGCCCCTATCAAGTGGAGAATGTCCCGGTCTCTATCTATCCAGATTACCCCATGGAGGTCCAGCGCAGGCGCTCCTCCTTTCAGGCGGTGAAGAAGGCGCTACGGGACGAGGGCCTGCAGTATTCCCTATTGTTCCCGGCCCGCCTCCGAGTTGTACTGGACGGTAAGACATCCTTCTTCACCGACCCCGCAGCGGCCTGGAGTTGGTTGGAATCGGTCCGGACTGGGGCTGCAGCACATGTGGACGAGGAGGTGCCGTCGGGGACCCTGACGAGGGCCCGTCGTAGCAGACGCAATGGGATACGGACGGCAGGGGTCCGATCGCCGGGAGCGTCCCAGACGGTGCTGGAGCGGCGGGCTGCGCTGCGGGCAGTCTCTGTGATATCGGGGGCCGCGGCCTCCCAGCCCAGTGAGGATTCGGGCTCCAAGAGGGGCTCGGAGGCCTCCCTCTCGGATGGTGCTAGCGGGGAAGTGGAGTTGCTGCCTGACGTGACCCCAGGGACAGCGGATGAACTGCTGGACGCTTGAAGGTTCGGGGATTCCCCAGGGCGCAGTAAGAGGGGCATGGGCAGGGCGGGAGATGTATGTGGAGAGGGGGCCCTGGCCTGGCTTTGCGGGGTTGGGAGAGAGACCGGTACCTGACGACGGATTGCGGGCGGGGGATTATTGGGGGGGCCTGGAGGAGAGAGCGGGAGGTCTGAGGGGCAAGGAACACCGGGGGAGGAATTGCAGAGACTGGGCGCGGATGCACAGAAGGGGACAGTCGACAGGCCCGTCTGGTGCAGAGCCACCACCTCACCCTCACGGACGTTGTGAGACGCTGGTGGCTACCAGAGTGTTAGGTGTTGCTTGGGGTGGTATTTGGATGGGTAACTGCGGTTTAGCACCTGTTCTGGGGAGGGGAGGGCGTTCGGGGAGTTGGGGAGTTGCGGGGTTTCAGGGGAATGTCAGTGTGCCTCGGAGGACTAGGAAAGGGTGGTTGGTTAGGTGATGGGGACCCCACCTGAATTGAGATTTCTGACCTGGAATGTGAGGGGGCTCACCTCTATGGGGAAGAGATATAAAGTCCATGCCTACTTGGTACGGAGAGGGGTCCAGGTAGCCTTCCTCCAAGAAACCCACTTAGATCGCGAGGAGGGGAAGGCATTGCAGCGGCGCTGGCGGGGCCAATTATTCTATACTACCTTTTCGAAGTTTGCCCGGGGTGCCCTGATTTGGGTGAGGGCGGGAGTTCCTTTCCAGCCGTTGGCGACGCTTGTGGACCCGGAGGGCAGATTTGTAGCAGTACAAGGGCGATTGGATGGGAGGGACATGGCCTTCTGTAGTGTGTATGCCCCTAATGTAGACCAGGCCGCCTTCTTCTCCAGACTGTCGGGGCAGCTCGCGGCATATTTGACGGGGACGGTGGTGATGGGAGGGGACTTTAATTCTGTGACTGATGTTGAGCTGGATCGGTCCCACCCGCCTCTTGCACAGTCGGTGGTCCGTCGGGTGGCCAATAGTAGACGAGCTTGGCAGGACACTTGGGGGTTGGTGGACACGTGGCGGACACATCACCCGATGGATAGGGATTACTCCTTCTACTCAGCCCCCCACGAGTTGTATGTCCGATTGGATAGTGTACTGTGTTCCCCGGATGTCCAGATTTTGATGCGTCATAGTGAATATTTGGCTAAAACCATCTCGGACCATAACCCCTGTATGGGGGTGCTGCAGTGGTCCAGGCAGCGGCAGGCGATACCTACGTGGCGTCTAAACCCCTTGCTGCTGGAGGACCCGGTTTTCCGGGTTGAGGTTAGCGGATGCATAGAGCAGTATTTTAGGAATAACTCGGAAACGGCGTCGAGCCGGGCGACGGAATGGGACGCGTTTAAGGCGGTTGTTCGGGGAGTTTGTATATCGTCCACCGCTGGTGTGCGGAAGACTTTGCTGAAGGAGGTTGCGGGGGCGGAGGCCCAACTGCGGACGGCTGAACGCGCGCATCAGGCAGGGAAGGGGGAGATGACTGCGGTTGTGGAGGCGCGCGAGGGCGTGGCAGTGTGTGTGGAGAAGCTTCGCTGTTTTGATCATAAGGACTATCTTACCCGGGCGCACGCAGAAAGGGATAAGGTGGGATCTCTCCTGGCATGGTTAGCGACCCCGACAGCCCGAGGTGCCCCGATACTTTCTTTGGTCGAGGCAGGGGGAATCCCGGTCTATTCTCAGACGGGGATAAATAAGCAGTTTGCTAGTTATTATGCAGGGTTGTATGATAGCACCATGCAGGGGGAGCCTGACGGCTTGGCCGAGTTTCTGTTGGCGGCTCGATTGCCCCGGCTGGACCCGGAGAGCGGGAAGGACCTCGGGGGTGCCATATCACTGGGCGAGATTCGCGCAGCGATTAAACATATGGCCAGGCGAAATACCCCGGGAGCGGACGGTTTGCCCATTGAGTTCTATGCGGCTTGCCCGGATCTGCTGGCGCCGCAGCTGCAAGTCCTTTACAGTGAGGCTTGGCGACTTGGGTGCTTACCTGCCTCCGCTCGGGAGGCAATTGTGGTGCCCCCGTTGAAGCCTGGAGGAGAGGCCGGCGCACGCACGGCGTACCGCCCGCTCTCCATGCTGACAGTGGATTACAAAACCTTGAGTAAAATATTGGCGTCACGCCTGTTGACTCATATGACCGCCTTGATCCACCCGGATCAGGCGGGCTTTATCCCTCGGCGTAACACGGCCACTTCAGTTCGACGTTTGTTGCGGGTGATGGAGATGGACCGGGACATATATCCGGAGGCCTGCACACTGTCGGTCGACATAGAAAAGGCCTTTGATAGTGTAGAGTGGCCCTATTTATACCGAGTGCTGCGGGCATTTGGTCTGGGGGACGGCTTTGTGCGCTGGACCACCTTGCTCTATAACGATGCCACGGCCCGGGTGAAGACGGGGGCTACCATATCGGCTTCCTACCCAGTGCGGAGGGGGACGAGGCAGGGCTGCTCGCTCTCCCCCTTGTTGTTCGCCCTGGCCATTGAACCGTTGGCAGCACATGCCCGACTGAGGCGCTCCTATGCTGGAGTACAATTGAGGGGGGACGCCCACTATATCTCCCTGTATGCAGATGATCTGCTGATGTTTTTGGCGGATGCAGATGGCGCACTGCGTGGAGCGATCGCCTTGTTGGAGGCCTTTGGTCGCCTGTCCGGGCTCAAGGTCAACTGGGGTAAGACATGCTTGTTCCCGCTGTTGCCGGGCAGCCGGGCCCCCCAGTCGCTGGGAGTGATCTGATGGGAAGGTAGCTGCCTGCGATATTTGGGGGTTAGTATCTACCACACCCAGCCTGATTTGCTGGAGGGGAATATTGGCAGAGCCATTCGCGGCTTGCGTGGTAGCATGAGTTTCTGGAGTACGCTCCCACTTTCGTGTGCCGGGAGGGTAGCGCTGTTGAAGATGGTGGCGTTGCCACGCCTCCTCTACTTCTTTCGCACCCTGCCTATATGGATACCTGCGTCGTATTTCGCACGGCTCCGAGCACTGTCTACGGGCTTCATTTGGGGCTCGGGGAGGAGGCGGGTGGCTTTGACCACACTGCGGCGGCCGAGAGCGGAGTGGGGCCTGGCAGTCCCGGACTTTGAATGGTACTATCTGGCAGCCCAACTCCAATGGCTTACGCAGGCGGTGGCCAGGGAGTATAGAGGCCCAGAGGGCCCACAGGGCAGGTTGATTCCGCAGCATGTGCTCGCCTTCATAGTCTTGCAGCAGCGGTTGGACCTTGCCCAGCTTACTCTGGAGGAGCGTACCCTCCGGCTGTGCCAGAGGAGGGCTGCGATAACTCGCCCCTATGCCCCGGAGATCCCTTTGGGAATGTGTACGGCGTTCCCGCATGGGGGCGATTGGTCTGGGCTGGCCGTTTGGGAGGAGCTGGGCGTGCAGATGGTGGGCGATTTATTCAGAGAGGGGGTGCTGCTGCCCTTCCAGGACTTGCAGGACTCTTACGGGCTTCCACGTGGGGACTTTTTACTCCACGCGGCCCTTGTAGCGAGCCTCCAGAGACATTGGAATATGGGGCTCTCGGAGCCGCCGATCGCTGCAGGTTGCCAATATGTAGTGATGGCGGCGGGGACGTCCAAGGCCATTACTTGTCTCTACCGCAGACTATCGACGGAAGGCCTGCCGCCCCTTGCCGCCTTGAGGGTTAAGTGGGAATTGGACCTTGAGAAACCGATCCCCGAGACTACATGGACCACGCTGGTGCGGCGGGCCTGGAAGGGAACGCGCAATGCCCGGTTTCAGCTGGTTCAGTTTTTTACGTTGCACAGGGCGTATCTGACGCCGGTTAAGATATTTCAATATTTTGGGGGTGCGCACTCTCAATGCCCGCGGTGCGGGGGAGAGGGTGCTGATTTTCGCATGTGATGGATGACTATTCTCCTGGATATTGGATGGCAACGATGTATGTAAAGTATTCCTTTTGAAGGGGGGGGTAGCGGGGCTTGTATTGAGTTGATGCTATGAAAACAATAAAAAATGTTTAAAAAAAAAGAATGTTGGACCCTAGCCACAATCAGATGGTCCCAATTCAATTTGTTATTAAAAACATTCCCCAAATAAGTAAAATTGGACACCTTGTCAATGATCTTTTCCTTCACAACAAATGTCCTTGTTTTGGTTTGGTTAGGACCGCATACCATAATAAAAGATTTGCTGAAATTTACTTTTAGGTCCAATGCCATCATAAAGTCAATAAAAGCATCCAAGGCTTTTCAGAGGCTATTGGCCGTTAAAGCCATCTGAACCGTGTCATCAGCATATGATAACAAGGGAACCGATTTGCCACCTATGCTTGGAAAATCTTGTTGTTGCTCTAACAAAATGACTCCAAACCATTTGTATATAAAAGGAATAAAAAAAGGGGCCAGGATACAACCCTGGCGAACCCTCTCTGTAGAGGCAATGGGCCTAGTCTTCTCTCTCCCAGGACCATAACGAATGGCAACAGTGGTAGACGGATGCAACCTGCGCAGCAGTGTAATAAGAGCTTCCTCAAAGCCCATTTTTTCCAGTAGTGTCCACAACTTCCCCCGATTTACTGTATCGAAAGCACTGGATAAGTCCATGAAGGACAGGTAGATTGACCCCTTCCTGGCCTTCATGTACTTAGCCATAATCAGGGACAAGTTGAGGCACTGTTTGTTTGTTCCCATACCCCTCCTGAATCCATATTGTGTGTTAGATATGAGTCCTGAGGCATTAGTCCATGACTCCAGGCGTACAAGAATTACCCTCCCAGGACTTTGCATGTGGCGTCAATTAAAGAAATAGGCCTGTAGCATACAGGGTCATTCCATTTTACCTTTTTTATAGACCGGTACCACTACTGCCTCTTTCCATGATGATGGAATACTTCCCAGTATTACCGCTTTAAAAACATTAGCCATCAAGGGAGCCCATAATTTGGGATTGCTTTTAAACAAATCCAAGGGTACCCCATCAGGACCTTGGGCTTTCGAAAAAATACCCTTTGCTAAGGCATCTTTAACCTCTCATACAGTCAGGGAAGAGCTAAGTTGGTATGCAGTTTGTAAATTAATTACTATTTCATCTCTTTGCTCTTGTGGTGAAACGCCATTTGTTTTGAATACGTTTGTGAAATGAGATTCGAAAACTTCCCCCGGTATTGTCGAATCCATACTCCTTACATCATTCGAGAAAAGAGGGAGATTTATGACTTCCCAGGCTAGTCTTCTCAGTTCTTTCTTCCTCCGCCCAATTACACGTTTGTAGGTCTGCCTTGCATTTTTTTTATTTTTATTTTTTTATTGAAAACGTTAGGCATCTCAAGCACATAGTATATACAATGGTCAGCCTCCAGCTGCACTATTACCTTTTAACATCTTGTAGAAAATAATTATACATGACTTCAGGGACGATCACAGTGACAATACATTACAGCAACCCTGACACCCCCCACCCCCTGAATCGGACATTTGATCAGTCTCCAGTCTTGGTGGTTCACATACATATCCACTGAATTTATTCCAGCCCCCCAGACTCTTTCCCACTTTTGAGGACATCCCCGATGCACATATACCGTCCTCTCCGCCACCATAGCTTCATCCATGTCCTTACACCATTCTTGCAATGTAGATGGCTCGCCTGATCCCCACCTCCTTGCAATATTCCTTTTAGCAACCATGAGTCCCAATGTTACCCAGTTCTGCGCTGGGTGGGTTAGGTCATTAGGTTCCCACATATTTAGCAAGCATAGTTTCGGTTCTGGAATCAGTGACACCTCTACAGTTTGTGATACAGTCCTCATTATCTTGACCCAGTACGCCATCATCTTCGGACATTCCCATATAGTATGGTAGAAAGTATCCTCCTCCCCTTAGTCTCGCAGACAGAATTGATGTGAAACCGTCCCTATTTTGCAGAGGGTCACTCTGGCGTAGTATGTGCGTTGAAGTATTTTGAGTTGTATCAACCGCCATTGCGCAGGTATTGCAACCTCCCGAGGAGACGCTAGTGCTTCCTGCCACTCCTAGTCATCGAATCCCCCCCAGGTCCGCAGACCATTTCTGTCTAAGTTCCAACGTAGGGTCAGGCAAGTTGTTTACCAACTTACGGTAGTTGAAGGAGGTGGCCCTTTTTTGCATATATTCAGTCAATAATCTATCTCCTAGGGGAGTAGCTTCTGACAAGATGGTGCCTGCGGGTAAAACCGCCTGTAGTGCATGTTTGATCTGTGCGTATCTGTAAACCTCTGACGAGGCAAGTTCATATTGGACCTGAAGGTGTATAAACGGGACCACTTCACCCTTCCTCCAGAGATCACCCACCGTTGATATGCCTATCGCATCCCACTTGTCAAAGCCTTTACTATTCCTCAGTCGCCCAAGCCGCTGAGAAGTCCAGAGCGGTGTCATTTGTGTGATGAGCCCCCGACATCCCAGCCTGGCATGTGTCTAGTACCATATGTGGACTGTGTGTGCCATTGGCCCAATCAGTAGTCTGTATTTATTTGTTATATAGTACCGACATGACCCCTTCCTCTCCTAGGCCTTGCCTATCTGCCTGAAGCGCAGGGTCTGTGTGGAGAGTGTGCATCCAGCTGTTAATTACTTTTAACTGGGCCGCCCAGTAGTATAATTGCATATTTGGGAGGGCTATACCCCCGTCATACCAGCTCCTGACCAACTTATCCTGTGCAATGTGTGCTGGTTTATTCCCCCAGAGTAGACCAGAGACTTCTGATGCAATTGCTTTGAAATAGCTCAATGGTACACGAAACGGGGTGTTCTTCAAAACATACAAAAAGTGTGGGAGCGCCATCATTTTAAAAAGCGCAGCCTTCCCCAGCATTGTCAACGACAGATTGTGCCAGACCGTCGCGTCGAAACCGGTCCATGGTGGGCCCAAGATTTCTCAGAAAGAATTCATCGGGTTTGGGTGTAACATGAATACCTAGATATTTGAAGGTAGCCTCAGTGATCTGAAACAGCAGTCCCTTGGAAGCGGGGGTGCCGGACCATGCATTATAAATAGAACCGACTTGGACCAGTTAATGGTGTACCCAGATACCCGACCGAAAATCTCACAAATATTTAAGAGCACCAGGATGGAGCGCCCAGGGGATGTCAAATACAGCAGCACATCATCCGCATATAGGGAGATGCGGTCTTCCCAGTTTGGTGTCCATTTGAGCCCACGAATCATAGGCTCCCACCTGACCCATGCTGCCAGTGGCTCCAACACAAGTGCAAAGAGCAGCGGGGATAATGGACACCCTTGGCGCGTTCCACGCGTCAGCGGGAAGTCTCTAGATATATGTCCATTGACCACTACATGTGCTAAGGGTTTAGTGTATAGTAGTCGTATCCACGAAAGAATTTCGGGCCACAGCCTAGTTGTCTAAGGACTGCAAAAAGATATGACCATTCCACCATGTCAAATGCCATCCGTGCATCAAGGGAAAGGATAACCGCTGGTTCCTGAATATAGGACATGCGAGCCAACACTCCCTGTAGCCGCCACAAGTTGAGAGCCGTGTTCCTATCTGGCATAAACCCAGATTGATCCGGGTGAATTAGGGTCGTAAGATGTGGGGTCAACCGTGTCACTAAAAGTTTGGCTAATATTTTGGCTTCAGCATTAATCAACGATATCGGACAGTAGGAGGTACATTTGGGGGGTTTACCGGGTTTTGGGATCGTCACAATGGTGGCCATTCGTTGATCTCATGGGAGCTCCCCTGCCTCGAGGCTCTCAAGATACATATTTAAAAGATATGGGGCAGTCATAGCGGCCGTCTTTTTATATAGTTCAATGGGTAAACTATTAGGTCCCACCACTTTCCCCGATTGTAGGGAGCCGATAGCCACTTGCAGTTCTTCAACCATTAGATCGGCTTCCAGGGTAAGGGCCTCTTCTGGGGATAATTTAGGCAGTTTAATATCCCTAATATACGTTTGCGTCTCGATCGTCTCTATAGTCGTCTGTGACGCATATACCTGTTCGAAATACCCGGCTAATGTAGTCACTATTTCTTCCGGCGCAGTCACCAAGGAGCCATCCGGCGCCCGTAACTGCGCTATCGTTCTTTGCGCTTGCTCCTTTTTATCAAGCCAGGCCAAGAGTTTACTAGACTTATCACCTATCTCATATATTCTGTGCCGCGTAGCTTGCAACCGCTCCCTAGTCGCCTCTAGCTGGTATTCCCTAAATTCACATTGTTTAGCACGCAAGGTTCGGGGTGTCTCTGGTGATGGATTCTGCACGTGTTGATCAGTAGCCTTACTCAGTTCGGATTCTATAGTGTCTAGCTCAGCTTGTTTCTCCCTCTTATGACCTGCAATAGAGGAGATGGCCCGCCCACAGATCACTGTTTTATATGCTTGCCAAAGAATACTAGGGGACTGGACTGAGGAAGCATTGTCTTGGAAGTACTGCTGTGTCGCTGTAACTATGTATTTTGAGATCTTGGGGACGTGCAAATACCCTGGATACACGGGATAGATACGCTTCCGTGCTTTATGATGGTTTGTGTATGTTAACATTAATGGTGAGTGATCCGAAATACCCCTGGGGCGGATCTCAACGTCCACCACATTCGGGAGACTGTCTGCGGCTGTGAGAAAATAATCGATGCGGGTGAGGCTGTTATGGACCCCCGACTGAAAAGTGTATTGCCGTGCTCCTGGATGTCTGTATCTCCACGCATCCGTAAGCCAGAGGGCATCCAAAAATCCCTCCATACGTGTGGTGCCTGTCGTGTTCTGCCTGGGGGGATATCTATCTCTGGTTCCGTCAATAACAGCATTGAAGTCCCCACCAATCAGTAGCATACCCGCTGAGAGACCTAATAGAAACGCGCTGGGAGGGCCATTGAATGAAGGGCCGGAGGGACGTATACTGACACGATATTGAACATTTTCCCTTCCCACTGGCATTTAATTGCCGCAAATCGACCGTGGTCATCCGTTTGACTATGCTTTATGATTAGGAGAAACTGTTTACGCACTAAAATACCAACCCCCCTTGAACCAGAAGAGAACTCAGAATGCACCACCATTCAAAACCCCCATCGATCCATAGCCCTGTAGGCCGAACCCACCAAGTGCGTCTCCTGCAGCAGGGCCGGCGCGCACCTCCTTAAGTACTGTAGAAACAGACCTCTCTTTATTTTATCCCCCAGTCCATGTACGTTCCATGTAAGCAGCGTCAAAGGGTTAATCGGGGACACCGGGGGCAATTGTGAATTAGCCTCTTGTCGCACCTGCATCATCCCTTTCCGTCACGAGCAACCTGCATTGTCTCAGGATCATTTGCATAGTGCAACCAGAAGTTTTTTGTAATCACAGACTTGAGACTTGCCATGTTCGTCCTTTTAGGAAACTCATTCAATAACATGAAATGCCAACCTAACAATCACCTCTCTCCCACCCACCTCCCTACCTACCAGCTTGCCCGAGCCAAACATCTAATGGTGAATGAATGATTGCCGTGGTGTCATTTTGGGAGTGCATGAATGTAGACAGTGGTCATGGGTCTCTGTTGCTGTGTGCTTTGCATACCCACTATACGTCTTAGAAATGACCTTGTCCTATGTACTTGTACCCTCATGTTCAGCACAGTTTGGTTAGCCCACATAAAGTAATAAAAACCGTAAAAAAACAAAAGTGAAACGCAACCCCTTCCTACCACCCCCCTCCCTGCTTCCCTGCCAGACGGACCCCCAACTATCCGCCACCCCAACATAGCAGAGTGCTTTAAGCCCATTAACAGTACTTGCCTGCGGGGGGGGGGGGGGGGGAGAAGTCCGTGGAGTTTTGCAGTCCATCACCTCCTCGAAGACAAGCAAGCAACAAGGGCGCGTTGCATTCCATGGTTCAATCCTGTTGCTTCGGACCTTGGCCATCTACCTTCGAGTGGGAGGATCATGTTATTCGCATCTCAGCCTTGTCTTAGAGTCCCCCCTCATGTGTGGCTAAGCCGTATAAACCTCTCTGTACGGGCGTGCCCCGATTGTGTAATGCCGCCGTTCTTCAGTTCTCTGTCTCAAGCCGTTGCGTACTTTCTTCCTCATGTTCCCGTTCGTGGTCCGTGGAGTCGTCTTCTTCTCTGTGTTGCTGCTGCCGCCTCTCCGTCCATCTGGATCCCTCCACTCGTCGCCATCCCTCGAGCCAGCCATGGGCCTCCTCCGAGGTCTCAAACAACCAGGTTTTTCCATCCGCCACTACATGCAGCTTCGCTGGAAACAGCATGGAGTATGATAGTTCCCTGCGTCTAAGTTCCTTCTTTATCTCAAAGAAGCTCCTGCGACGCTTAGTTACTGCTGCTGTGTAATCCGTGAAGAAGGGACACCACCGAGTTTTGGATGTGCAGTGGTGGGGCCCACTCTCGCTGTTTGTAGTATAGTATCCCTGTCCCGGAAATTCAAAATACGGGCTAAGACGTTTCTAGGGGGAGCCCCTGGATTGGGCCTACCCCCTGGCACTCTGTGTGCGCTTTCCATAGAGAAGAAACTCGAGAGTCCTCTGGGTTGAAGTCTATTTTTTATGAGATCCTCAACATATAAATCCATGGCTGGACTCCCTTCGCTTTCTGGAATGCCCGTAATTCTGACGTTGTTGCGCCGAGAGCGCCCCTCCTGGTCATCCAGCTTCTCCGCCATAAGTTTATTTTCTGCTTCTAAATGGCTGACCCTTTGAAGTAGTGCGGCGGTGTCCTTTGACAGGGATTTCGTCACGTGTTCAACCTCCGTGACTCTGGCAGTCATCTTTTGAAAGTCTGCCCTCAGGAAGGAGACATCTGTGGAGATGGATCCCACCGTCGATTGTACTTTAGTGAGGGCTGGCATGATATCCTCCAGCGTTACTTTCGTCGCTCCTTCCAGGTCAGACTTTATCAGATATGTCTTTGCGCTCAGGTAGAGCGGAAAGGTCCTTGCCATAGGCATATTTGTCCACTTGACCTGTGAGTTTGTGCGCGGGCCCCTGCCCCCCTTCTTCGACCGATTAGTGCTGCGCCAGTCTGTAATTGCCGCCGCCTGCCGCGGGATCACACTTCACACGCGGCCTGTCGATTTTCCCGCCTCGCTGCTAACGTGAACTCTTTGGGGCCTTGGACCATTACAGCGCAGTCTCTAAAGGTGCACTGAGGCACCAGTGACACCCTTTCACTCTGTGCGCCCTCTTCCAGCCGCTCTGGGTGGTCGGTTATGGAGCCTGTAGTCAGTCGCAGCCGCTGCCCCAGGCTACGTCCATCTTGGAAGCAATACCGCTGCACGTGCCGCAAGTGGTGTCAATCAGAGCCCAGGGGCCAAGTTTGCATCTGCCTGTTCCTTTAGGCCAGGCACCCCCCGCTCCAGCAAGGGCCATCTCAAGTGCTGTCCCAGGTCACTTAACACAGCGTTGACGCTGTAATCGGCCGTCTCTGTAAGGCGCGCAAAAAAGGCCCTGTTAGTTCTTTGTGTTATTGACATCACACACGGACCTGTGAGATAATGGAGGTCCCGGCCTCCCCCGGACGTGCAGGCCGCTCTCCGCACCAGTGCGCTCCAGGCTGATGTCACCAGCTCAGTCGAATCGCGCATGTCTCACCGCGCGCACCTCCACATCGGAGCCTCCAACTGCAGTCTTTTGATCCGGGCGCCCCCTTCTCTACGGTCTTCTTATGCTCCCTGCGCTGTGACTCTGGGTCCGAACCAGCCCCGTGGGGGCCCTGCGAGTGCAGGGGAGGAAGAGCGAAGTATCGGGTACGCACGCTAGTGACAGGCCCGCTCCGCTCCCCGCATCCGCCGTCCGCCAATGTGCCCTTCTCTCTCTGCGGTAGCCTTCGGATCATACTCACTCCTGGCGGCCCCAGCTTCACGACAGTCCCCGGCCGCAGCCGCGCGTCCAGGCCGCTCCCGCGCGTCCAGGCCGCTCCCCTTGTCATGCACCCTCCAGCTCGCACGGAGCTCCTTCAGGCCAGAAATCAGTGCTATCGGCGCCCCTCGCTTTCGGCATAGATTGAGTGTCTTTGAGGCAGGATAACTGTACGGATTATATGTCGGATTGCTCGGGGAACCTACGTCTCCCTCGGTGCTCCCCTAAGCTGCGGCCATCTTGATCGGCTGCAAGCCAAGCGCCCGGCCTTGCATTTTTAATTAGAATTTTGTCCCGGGGGATTGCATGAAAGGCTTTCTTAAGATCTTCTTGTGCCCCTGAACACTCGGCATTGAACCATCTTGTTTCCTGGTTGTGGTCGTTAACTGGGTTTGGTTCAACCTCAAAACTGTTTACAAGGCAATTACATTTTGTAGATATCAGCATACAATCTATTGTGCTTGCCCTGCCTCCACCCATATAAGTTGGATACTGTATGGGTGGAGTACTAACCAAGGTGTCAACCAAGCACAGATAATTTACAACAATGATGGTATTTAGTGCTTCTCCCTGCGGAGTATGATTAAAATGTGACAAGGGTTGATTCTCAGTGTCTAGAACCCCACATACTTCGTGCAAACTATGGCGGCATAACGTACAATTAAAATCACCCACCCAAATTATACACAAAGAATAACATTTCCCTGCAACCTTGTCAATTTCCTCTTTAAGGGTGGTAATGACCCCGCAATTATATTGATCAAAAATCTTATAATACCAGTGGCATTAATATTGTAACATGGATCAGGTTAGAGATCAAAATAAGCTGGTACCAGGGAGAGTCAATTATGTTCTCTATCTTTATTGACCCATATTTAACAGAGATCAATGTCACCAATCCTCCCTTTACCCCTTCCTACAGGTGATGGTGTTGCCTGGACATTAAATGAGCAATATCCGTCCATATCAATATCATCCCTACTCCAGGTTTCCTGGGCAAAAATAATGTCAAATGTCTTGGCATATTGTAGCCAGACCTCGTCTGATAATTTTGAGGAAATGCCCGCGATGTTCCAGAAGATAAGTCTAAGGGGACGGGTGTTATGATCCTACGCCACTGTGGCTTCCCCGCCAGTATTTAATAATGGCCGGCACTGTGGGCGTGGTGTTTATATCCAACCATACGCTTCTTACAGTCTCAGTAAGCGAGAGTGGAGGTGGGTGTAAGGTATTCTCATGGACATCTATGTTAAGGGAGGTAACTATACTATCTACTACGTTAGGGACTTTCTCTAGATCCTTGTTTAAGGTGTCCATTTTCCCTGGATTTCTCGGAATGGGAGTTAGTCAGTCTATGTCTGCAAGACCACCTAATACTTCAAAGCGATTTGGGTGAAACCAATGAGGAGGCAGGGGGTGCTGATTTGCTCGTGTGAATCTCTCCTCCTCTACAATATGCCATCGAGGTCTAGATGGCTGATAAAAGAACCCCAAAGGAAAAATAGTTATCCCCTTCGTCCTTAAGGGCCAGTTGCCCATCCTGTCTAGTATTGCCTCAACCAAGCTTGGGGATCTAAATTTTAATACTATGCAGTCTCCAGGAAATGTCTTAGTAGACTTTCCTACTCAGCCAATCCGACGCGCCATCTTAAATTCTGAAAACAACAAGTTGTTAATTTTATTTATTTAAGCGACTTATGAGGCGCATAAAAATACCCTGGGGTGTCTCGGCTCTGTGGAGAGCAAGAGGAAAACGGACCTGGAGCTGATGACTACTAGTTAAAAAGCCAGGTTTTTACCTGTTTCCTGAAAGCTAGCAGGGTGGGACTGATTTTAATATGGAGGGGGAGAGTATGCCACAATCTAGCAGTTGCGATTGTGAATCGTCTATCTCCCCATGATGTTTTCTTAGTCCGGGGAATGTTCAGGAAGTGGGCCGATGAGGAGCGCAAAGATCTGTTAGGTGTGTATGGGCAAAGTGCTTTTTTTAGGAACTCTGGTCCAGTGTTGTGAATTGCTTTGTATGCAATGCATAGTGCTTTAAATTTAGTTTGACTTCTGATAGGCAGCCAGTGAATTTGTTGCACTACTCTGGAAATCGGTTTGAACTTAGAAGTGCCAGACAGGATCCTGGCGGCCGAATTCTGAAGTTGTAACTTGTTGAGGACTTTTTCCTGGGCATTCAGTAGGAGTCCATTACAGTAGTCCACTTTTGACATTACCAGTGTACTTATGAGAGTTTTGCCGGCGCTAGGCGGGAGAAATGGTAGAAGTTTCTTTATCATTTTAAGAGTGTAAAAGGATGACGAGACAACTGCATTGGCATGATGTATGAAAGAAAGCTTGTTGTTGAACATCACACCCAGGTTTCTGACCTTTGTAACGGGGAGGGAGGTGGTCCCAACTTGGTTGGCCACCATGTGGGGGACCAGCCAGGGGCTAGATTGCCAAATGTCATTACCTCCGTTTTATCTGAGTTTAACTTTAGACAATTGTTTGCCATCCATGAACTGATGGCTAGCATTCCCTTTTGGAAACTGGCAGCAATTGTTCCGCCATCGTTGTGTACTGCAAGCACCAGTTGTGTATCATCGGCGTATGATGTTAATCTCATCCCGTGTGCTTTGATGACCCTGGCTAAGTCCGACACATAGATGTTAAATAAGGTCGAACTTAGGGAGGAGCCTTGAGGCACACCGCACGGTAGGGTAAATGATGGAGAGTAGAAGTCGCTGAATTTAACTGACTGGGTGCGGTTGGAAAGAAAGGAGGATAAGAGGGCCTTGGCCCTGTGCCTAATGCCGATGGAGGAGACACGGTTGATCAGAATAGTGTTAATCCCCGTCCTTGCACTCAGGAAGTGTAATGATTTATTCCTCAGATTTGACCAGTGCTCTAAATCACTGGGCAATAATGGAGGAACATTGCCCAGCACCACAGTATATGGAGTTGCTTCTGGGGTACATGCAAATTGGTATGTGGGCATGAGAGACTCTTTGGTCTAAAATCTGACCTTCTATGGTACTTGTAATCTGTGGTCTCTCATCTTGAATAAGACTATCCTTGTCAGGGCGGGCACTACTTAAAGCATGTGTGGTCTGGACATGCCTAGTGGTCAGGCCTTCTATGTGATATGAGGTCTAAATACCATTTGGCAAAGTGCATGCTACTCTTGGGCATAGCGGATCATCCTGAGCCATGTTCATGGGTGTAAGTATATAGTTATGAGATCTTAAAAGAGGTTTAGGATGATGCACAGCCCCATTCATAACATTACTCTCAGGTTGAACATTAGAGGAAGTAACCTCAGCCCTGTTTTGACAATGATCAAGTGAGGTTGAGGAGGTACTAATCACTGGCTTTTGAAGATTAGCTAACCTAACCTCCATTTCAGTTAGCTTGTGCAATATCGGGTCCAAAAGGGCTATGACCATTAACTTCAGCTTTTTCCAGAAATCTTCCCTCTCCTGAATTGGAAGTGTTCCCATTGATGCCACTTCCTTTAAAGCTGGAATAGGCCCCTGATTAAACCCTTTATCAGCAAGTTTTCTCCGACGTCCTAATGGCTTAGGCAAGAGGTAATTTTGTTTATTAGGGGCCTGCCCCTTTTTTTTTTTTGATGGTGGTGCAATGTTATTCCCATGGTTAATTTTTGCTCTTTGGCCCCATGTGACTACATTTGGCCTGATTGATTTATCAGTTGTATCAGGGGTATTGATAACTTCAAGATCCGAGACAGTAGAGGGCAACATACTAGTTTGCAAAGAGTTAACTTCCGGATTAAATTGTAACACAGGGGCAATAGGAGCAGATCGATTGTGGGAGTTGTGGGGCTCCATGGACAGTCTGCGCTCTGTGAGTTCGATCTCGTGAATGAGTGCCGACTCAGCCCTCAATAAGAATGCATTCAATGTCCCCACTACTCCCTGCCCATTTCCAGATTTAGGCCTACTCATTTTTGTGCCCCCTCAACGCAATCTCGATGTCAGCTATATTAATATCACAGTACCTTGAAAGGTCAAAGCAGATTGTCCCAGGATCAGTAAATATCAATAATGTGGCCCAGCTCGGCCTCCTTTGGTCTCTGACGGGCCCACCCTTGGCCCGGGCACGCCCGCGCTGCGGGAGCCCTGGCCGCAGTTATAGCGCCTCTGCCTCCTGCCGTCACGTGTGCGGCTTGCGTGCCGCCCGGTGGTTCCTGGGGACTGTGGTTCCTCACCACCTCTCACCAGGACGTGAAGCAGTGATGCGACGATCAGCAGGGCAGCAGGTAAGGCACAAACAAACAGGTTAAACGGGCGCCCGCTTCATAAGTTAAGAAGAGTAAAGCCATGCCTAATCACTATCCGGAAGGCTAGACACATGAAAGCTAGTCGAAGCATCAAAGGAAGTCGGTTCTAACGTTCGGTGGCAGGGTAGGAAAAAGCATGGTGTCCTATTCTTTGATAGCAAAAGTGAGGAATCTGAAACTAGCAGAGGTAAGCAGATCTAAGAGCACCAATAATGATGTTAGGAACCAATTTGCCTCAAAGATACAGAGGACTGGGGTAGTGGAAGACTTGGAGAGTCAAACAAGGGTCTTAAATATGATCTGTAGAAATGGAAAGCCATTTAAGGGTAAATGGACACGAGTCCTGAGAAATTTTACAAATGAGATCTTTTCCCGTGTTCTCTCTCTGTTGAATTCTGGAGAGGAGTTTTGCGGGCATTCCCAGAGAATAGCGGTAGTCCAACTTGGACAGCATCAGGACCTATACTACTATATGCTTTGTTGAAGTTGGTAAAAATGTAAACTTTTTATGAAGAAGAGTGAGTTGATAGAATCGTACAGAGGAAATAATTGTAACTTGAGTGGTCAGTAAACGATCTCAGTCAATCCAAAATCCCAGATTGCATACTTCACAAACCGGAGTGGGTGGAGTACTAAGTGTCTCAGGCCACCAGTCGGAAGACCAGGAGGTGGTTTGTTGATGTTATGGAAGTTGTTATTCATCTAGAAGAGAATGTCAGTGAAACAGTTTTGAAAATGTACCTGAGAATTAGGAGTGGAGTCATTGAGACGTAACCGAACCTGGTTAACATCTGTATGTATTATTAAAGATAGACCATTAGTTTGGATGTTTTTCACTGGGGGTTGAACATATGCCTTGCAAAGCATAGCCTCGAAGAACTCCCCACTTGGGTTTCCTGAACTTAAAAATGAAAAGAGGGAAGATAAACAGCAGCAGCTCTACCAAAGAGCTACGAGGAAATTCAGGACAAGTCTTTACCCTGTACCTCAAGCTGGTGAAGATTTGAAAGGAATTTTAAATGGCATGGTGACAATGTCAAGTCAGATCCAGGCCACAGTTTATCTAAGAATCACATGTAGGTGTATCCCTGCTTTGGAGAGGATAATAGCCTAGCTGTGCAAGGTCCAGAATGGCATTTGGTTCTGAAAAGGATGAGAGTTGAACTTGGTTTCCTTTACAGGAACTTTAATCGCAAAATCAATTAAATGGAGAGGTCAGTAGTTATTGAGGAGAATGAGTATGCATCTTTTTAGGCTGAGGTACCTTTTCTTGTTTCCACTAAATGGAGCCTTGAATTGTTCCAAACATAGATTGCTAGGATTGGACAAGACTAATGTGATGAGTCAATTGCCAAGTAAAATATCTAAGCTTGGTGGGGATATAAAATGGACCTTAATTTTGCGAGGATGAGTTTTTCTGTCTTTCTTTGTTTGTTTTCCCGATCTAAAAACTCTAAAGCCAAAAGAAATTATTCGTGGGTGGCTAGCAGTTGGGAAGTCTGCTTCCGAGTATTCGGCTAGTTGAGGAGAGTGTCGGCAATTGAACTAATTTTTACAGATGGGTAATTGAGGTTTCAGTCTAGGTGGATTGGGTTGGAAACAACTTTAAACATCACTTTAGGTGAGCTAGTGTCTTTATCAATTTGTTAGTTTGGCTACGTGTTTTTAGTAGTTTCTTCAAAAAAAAATTCAACACATTAGGTGCTTATTAACTCTTTCATTTCTATTAGTTCTAGTGTTCATTTCAGTTACCTTTGTTTGCAATCAAGCTCAATTGTTGGGTACTCTTCAGTACGAAGCAAGCCGCCAATCTCTGCGGAAGAACTAGCAGGGTGAGTGCCTTGCACTCCATTTTGGATTCCCACAAGGTGGAAGAAGTCGTTCTCAGCATGACCCCCTGCATCTTCATTTCTCTTTTAAGAAATGCTGACATTTTGAATCCTGGGCTGTGTCTTCTATTTCAGAGATTCATCCCTCGGCTTCTATGACTCTGTCAACAACATTGTGGAGGTCCTCTCCAAACCAGTGCCAAAACCACCACAACCTCACCTATTCTTCCTTCTAAGAGAAGTGCAAATAGTGCTTATTTCGTTTAGAATCATGTCCATGGTGGAGGGGGCCTTTGAGGTTCTGGCAGGCCGGTTCTCCTGACCAACAGCTGCCATGATCATGGCAAATGTGTCCAGTCAGCCATGGTTGAACACATTTTCTTCTTTTTTCAGCGCCATGTTGGCTCTATTAGGGACTTGGAGAGCCCAGAGTATATGCAGGTCACTGGGTGAGCATTGATGTACTCCCCAATCTGATGCTGTTGGCGTGACAACTTCTAATGACACTAAGTGTTTCAATAGCAGATTTGGTGGGTGCACATTACCCACTATGGTATGAAACTCTTTGTGAGCATTGCTTACACTGTGTGCTTCTCCATTGACTTTGCCTGTAAAAAGTGTCTGTACCCCTGTCGTAGTGTAGAACTGGGCAGCTGGATCTCTGAACCCACTCACAATGCTGTCTAGAGCAATGCATCCTGGTTCTATGTCTTCCCAAAAATGTACATACCAAGTGCCCTGCAGGTTTCTGGTCCACACCCTCAATTTGTGAATCAGGCTGTTCTTCCAGTAACTCAGCCTGAAAATATGTTGCAAACATGCTGTCAGCCCTGAGTCAAGGTCCCTGTGGGTCCTTGCACAGGAACATATGCGGTACCCTTCACCACATCTCCCATTGCTATCACATTGTGGGGTTGGATTTCCAACCCTGCACAGGAAGACCATAAGCCCTCGGTCTTACTGCTCAGGCGTCTCACCATCCATTGTAGAGGTATGGAGGACAGTTCAGCTACCAACTACAGCACCATCTAATTCAACACCTTGGGGGGAGTGGCTTTCAAAATAAATCATGAATGCCACCCTGTCCCTCAGTCACAGCACCTCACACCTTGCCAGAATCACCTAGTTTGGTTGTTGATTCCGCGCGTGACCCACATTACTACTTCTCTCGTGGCCTTCAGCCATCCATGAGGTCAGAACGTTGGGACAACTGCTATCTCCAATTCTGAATGTCATAGCCTGTCCTGAGGTCAGGCAGTCTGTGCTCGCCACTCGTGTTCCTCTAAGGTGTGCATGTGACCAACCACACTGCCTCTCTTCTCTTGCCGCGCACAAACCTGGTGAGTGCACGGACACAGATCCTTTTAATTTTAACAATAGCCAGCTCTTAGCATTAATAGGCTGATGCCTGCAGTTCTGGCTCTATATGAGGCTTAGCTTCATACAGCCCTTTCCCACCTTCTCTGAAGGATGCTGTGTTCTCGCTGGTACCTCCTCATCCCCAGGTACGATCACTGAGGGCGGAACTGTGCTAGGGATCCCATCTTCTGTCACGGGGTCACGTGTCTCCTCACAAAGCTGAAAATGAAACCATTTAAAAATCAAATATAAAGTTTAGTTGTACAGGGAAAGTCCCTCGGTTGTCTTCCCCATCAATAAAAGAGCAACTTTGCAAAGGACTGCGAGTTTACATGTTTTACTTGGTAACATTTGTATTCTCATAGGCCTTTGCAAGCTCCTTATTTTTGGGGGTTGAGCGTGTGAGAATTTCCCCTGCACAGCGTTTGCCCTTAGGACCCGGATGGTTCATACCTACCCGTGGCAGCCCACTTGTACTAACTGTTCACAGACCAATTAGGAGGCTAAGGCAATAGCTGCAGTCATCCATGTGTGTCCAGCAAGTCTCAGTATCAGATTGTTAAGATAGCTCGGGTGCTTAATTCACTTTCTGGAGTTTGTGTAATCTCTGTCACAGGTTTAACTTTAATGCTTAATTTATATATTATAAAGCACTTCGTGTAATGTGGAAGTCACATATTTGTTGTCTATATAAGATAGCTCAGTGGGTTAATGCATTGCTTGAGAAATCCTTATGTAAACCGCAGGTCACAAATGACCATGCAGGAAAATTAGCTGAGTTCAGTATAAGTCCACTGCAATCACCTGCTTGTATTCGGCCAGCAGGGCTCCTCCATTTGGGCTGCGGGGCGTCGCTCCACTGTTTGATCTCAGTGCGAGAAGCAGAAACATAAAATGGTATTTTAAATACCATTTTATGTTTCTGCTTCTCGCACTGCGAGAAAGCAGAAGGGTATGCCAGGTTGGGGAGGGCGGGAGGGTATGCCTGGTTGGGTCGGGAGGGTCGGGGAGGAGTGGCTTGCACCACTCTGAGTACCCTGAGAGGGCCGACCAAACCAGTCATGCGCACTCCTAAATGCCCTTCCTACAGGTGCCCAGCTGGGCGCCGTCCACACCAATCACAACGCTGCCATAGCAGCATTCTTATTGGCTTAGGGGAGGGAGGCTGCTTCCTGTTGGGAAAACAACGCGGGACTGGCCACTGCCAGGAGCTGAGGCTGCGTGGGACTCAGGACCCGCCCGGCAAGGTAAGTTTTTTTTTTCTCGAAATGTTAATGACCTCCCCCCACCCCCCCTCCCCAAGACCCTTACCTGCGAGTCATGCCACCGTCCACACAGCACTTGCAGTCTCCCCTTTCTCAGGGCGGGAGTCGCACTGGTTCCAGGCAGGACAATTTCCATGTCTTACACGCCTGTGCTTTCGGCCGTCTGCTCTTCAATGTGAAGGTGACTATTCTCTCTGTCTTCTTTGCACCGCTTGCTGGTGTCCAGACAGGGTCGAAAGTAGGTTACAGAGGGACCCTATGTCATCAGCTGCATTTTGGATTCAGGTAAGTAAACAGGTTTGGCAAGCGACTTCAAGAAATGTTTGTTTTTCTGAAGACATTGCGGTTCATTTTATTTCCCAATCGCTAAGTTCGATTCTTTGTGTTCCATTGGAAAGCAGGGATTTTTGTGGCTGTGCTTGTGTTTCGTCTCGGAATGTTATTGGGCTTGATGTCAAAATGCAGGGAAAGTGTTGATTGAGGGTCGAATTTGAAAACCTTTTAAAGTATAACATTTGGAGCCTGTGCCAATTTGCGTTCATTTTTATTCTGCGTTATGGTTGCTTTGAAGACTGGGCCCATGGATTGTAGGTAGAGATTCTTTTATGACATGTTGAAAGTTTGTGCTCCAGAGTATTACAGGGACGATTTGGGGGTTACGTTGTAGTTGATTGCTCGGCAAATTGAAAAGATTTTTTTCTGTTTATTTTTCTTTCCCTTGCTGTAATGTGCCTCTGCTTTTGAAGTCTGGAGGCAGCGCTCAACTGCATGGTTGTTTCAGTGCCCCAGCAACAGAGGAGGGCCAGTTCCACTGGTTCACTGGTTGTCATTCACACCCAACATTATTGAGTCATTTGTTGATTTTGGCGGCTGTTCTTGATGTATGGAGTCTCCCTCCCAGTTGCATCTGCATTAGGCCTGGGCAGTAAATTCCGTTCTGTTCGCGGAATTTGCGGAATTTGGGTAATTTCGCGTTCCGCGGAGAACGCGAAATTGGGCAAAAATCTGCGTTCCGCGACTTCGCGAAATTTTTTGCTTGTTCGCGTTCTCAATATGCATGTTCGCAAGATATTTCACCCCGAGCACGCAAACAGCGATCGCGAACAGGAAAAAAGTATCGCGAACAAGCAATTCCGCGTGTTCGCGGAATTTCTGCGTGTTCGCGGAGATTTTTTACCGTTTCGCGGAGATTTGCGGAACGCGATTGCGTAAATTCCGCCCACCCCTAATCTGCATACAGCGATTGTTGCAGCAATCGAATGGGTCCACATGCAGGGGCATCTTAAGGATACTGGGGCCCTGGGTCAAACGTATTTTAGGGGCCCCTGTTCGATCAGCTTCGAATTTGTGATAGATTTTCAGCTATTTCATGCCCTGTTTGACCAGGTCACTGACCGTGCACAGGCACACTCCTCCACATTCTAAATGCGTACATTTTTATTTTCATATTGTTACACAGCAGCAGCTCACTAATATCACTGCAAATAATCTCTGTGACACCATCCCATATCTCCTATGCGAGGACTTGTTTTTATTTAAAATAAACTCTTTTTATGGCTGTTGCATGAAACATGAACACAATATTAATCTGCAAAAATGTCCCAAATAGACTGTCCTACATCACCCATATTTGAAATAATTTAAAAGAAAACAGTATTTAAAACAATCTGTTTAAGAATTATTCAAGGTCATCAGGGCAAGCCTCTGCAGAATAGGCTGGGGCCCTGGGCCAGAGCCCACTTCGCCCATGCCTTAAAACGTCTCTGTCCACATGGAGAGAGCTACACTCTTTGTTAATAGTGTGGTTCTGGGGCTGTACAGGATGGACTGGTTGACAGTGTTTGGATGAGGCTGGTCTGCCTGGAGTGGGGGCAGACGAGGCTGCTCAGTGTTTGGCAAGAAGAGTTGGATTGGTTGGGTGTCGGCTCTGAGAACTGCAATCACTGTGGGGTTGTCACACTTTCTATGGCATTTGTGGGTGCCTTTGAAATGTTGAAACGCCTACATTTGGCCTTGGCTCGCTCATTTATTGGAGACTTGAAGGAGAAGGAGGGGAGGCTGGGGGAGACCGGAGGTTTGGAAGAGGAGGAGGGAGACAGACTGAGGGAGAGCAGAGGCTTGAGGTGGAGAGGGGGAGAGACTGAGAGGGAGCGGAGCCTTGGAGGTGGAAGAGAGAGAGGCTGAGACTTGAAGATGATGGAGAGAGAGAGAGACTGGAGGGAGAGTGGAGGTGGGGGAGAGAGCGGCTGATGGAGAGCACAGTCTGAGGTGGATGAGAGGATGTCGGGTTTGTCAGTGGCGCAAGAGAGAAGAACAAACCACTAACCTTGCTCAGCAGCCAGCGGGGACGACAGCAAGCAGAAAGGCTTCCCTATTCTCCAGGGCACAACCCCCCACAGTGTGTGAGACACATCTATGGGAACTAGCACTCCGGGGAACAGGGAAGGGACAATGAACGTGGTAGCACTGAGGGTCTTGTTCTCTGGGGGACGCGGAGAGGTCTAGGCGCCTTCTATCGACGTGATAAACTTGGAGAATCGGGAGTCTCTTTCTTGGTCCTGTTCTCACCCTCTCCAGGTGAAAAAGTCTGATGCAATAGTATGTGCTGGGCCTTAAATCCGCCTGGCTGTTACCTTCACAGCAAGCGGGTACTAATGTCTGTGTCCCCTCCTGAACGTCACAATGCGTATAGCGCTTTGACCACCACTGTAAAAGGAATACTAGGAAGAGTAGATAGGTGCTACAAGTCGTAGCAGCTCTCAGCGTGTAGCCGTTTACGTCACAGCACACGAGGAAAAGGTTAGGAGGGAGACGCTGCAATGTTACCTGCACACGGCGGGGTCTCTTCTCTTCGACTCTGAGGCGGGTAGGAAAGCGTCCGCCCTCAGAGCACCCTACTCAATCCGAGGCGGGAAGGAAAGCGTCCGCCCTCGGATCTCCAACACGCAGTCTCGGTTCCTCCGGGTCCGGAATGGCGCTCGACGGCGTCCGGCTGAAATTGACGCTGGGACAGAAACTCCAAGCGGGAAGGCAAGCGTCCGCGAGTTTCTAGCTCGACAGGGAAACAGGTGGGGTAGTGCGAGGAGGACAGGAAGCGTCCCCTCGCCGTCGGATACGGGAAGGATTGTCAAGCACCCTCCCATTACAGAGGCGGTGCTTAAGTAGGGAGGGCCGCCCACGGGAGCCGGGTTGTTGTATGTCCGGTCTTGTTGCCTCCTGGGAGTTGCAGTCCCTTCGGCTCCCTGACCACCTATACCATCGCCCACATCTGCATGTGGACTTGCGGGGGTGCGCGAGGCCAGGCCCATGCCTGACGCAGCCTATCACCGTCACAGAGGAGCTGTGGAGGAGTGGAAACTCAGAAGGTGCTTTGTTGACCTTCTTGCTTTCTCACGTTTGCTTGCTCTTTTTTTTTTTTTTTAGAGGTTTCTCAGGGTCACTCCCTCGCCACAGGGCACTATTTCCAAGCTTTTATGCCACTCCACTTTCAAATGTCACCAGCCGCCACTGCAACTGTTGTCATTCTAAGGCATTAAGCACTTCATTAGTGCCAAAAAAAGTCCATTATGTAAGCTGGCACAATGGTTCATTGAGTTGAATTCTCACTGATACATGCGGTGGTCGGCTAGTCACAGTTTGAATCTTGGCTGGGCGGATCCAACTGTCCATCGTTCCAAGGTAAATAAATTAGGAATCATAACATTTGGAGTTAGTAAAATCAGTTATTTACAGCATTTAAGTGGCAAATGTGCAGTATGAGGAAAATGCCATTATTTAATGCTATGTAAATGTGTATTATTAATATAGGTACACCATGGATAGACATACCTGACATTTCTACCGAAATACAGACCTGAATATCTTACCCAAGTACGGAGTTTGAGATAATCAAACATTGGTTTCAGTTCTGTGCATCTCTTATCTAATGAAGGATCTGTAGAGGAAGTCTGAAGTCCCAGCTGTGCTGCGTTTGCCATGTTTGATCTCCTGGGCCAGCTGTCCGCCCAGGAACAACTCTAATAACCGGAATTATCAGTTGTCCATTCTTATCCATATGGTGCTTAGGAGGGAAATAAGTCGCATACACCCCCGAAAGGCGACTGCATGCATTGCACGTCACACACCCGCTGAATATGGATTGTGTTTCTGTTACCTGCAGCTGGCTTCTCTCTTTCTGGCAGGTGTTGATAATTCTTTAGGCTAGGCCTCTTCAACATCCTGCCTCTGACACCTATCCACTTATCTCTGCTGAGGGCACCCATAACAATTTAACATTTCCTTGCTGCTGTGGATTCAACATACAATTGAGAAAAGTGTGCATGTAGACACACTGTTGCCGCACACAGAAACCACAGCTGCCCTCTACCAGACAACTCTTTCTGCTGCAGTGTTCTGTTCTCTCCGCCCATCTCTGCTGCAGGTTACCTCAATGAGGAGAGGGAGGAGGTGACCCTCATGCACAGGGAAATGGCAGCAATCCTCTAACAATAGTTTGGTTCAGGACTGCTTCAGATGCCCATTGGTGCCCCTGGGATAGCTTGAACCCTGAAGCAGCAGGGTCATGAAGATCACTCTGGGATTTCTGGCTGGAGCCCTAGAGAGAGACATGTCCATTATCTTGCATTGTCAGGCCACATCCACAATTTTCTCCACCTTTGAGGTTTATACCCTACAAACAGTTTTATACATTGTTTTAACTGATTTAATGCATTTGCATTTATTTTGGTTTTATTTTGTGTATTCTAATAGCGTATGCTGTGCTGAATTAGACTCAAATATTGAACTGTAAAAACTGCAAGAAATGCTGTAAATTGCAAGATGGTACTTTGGCTTGATGACTTTCCCACAATCTCTTTGCAGAGCGAGAAGGAAGCAGCCCATCACATGTGGTGGTCATGTGCAGGGGCCGACAGTTCACCTTTGATGCCCTGCATGAAGGATCCATGCTCACCCCGCCAGAACTGCGCAGGTTATTCAAGAAGTTCTTTGTCATGAATGTTCTGGCTGTACATGTTCGTGAATATTCATTGCTGTGGCATGGCCCTCTTAAAAGCACATTGGGACATGGGGCTGCATAGAAATGATCAGAAGCCTACCACGGTGGTGGGGGCTTCCAAACTGTTTGTCTTATTACAACATGACTATATTTAGTAAAGGTAGTTTCATCAGCTGCGTTAGAGCTGCACCCTCATATATTATTCATGTATACACATTTTATATGAAATATATAAATCACTGTTATGATTGAAAGCGCAAATTCTGCATTATGATATGTGTAATGATTCAGCATGTTGTGGCCTGCCCCTATGGATTTCTTAAAATGCAACTTTTCAGGAATTAATGCATAGTAAATGTATTTAAGGATATTTATACTAGATTTCACTGTAAAAACTTGATGTTGCACTTCATTTTCAGTGACTACTTTGGAAGAGTCCTGGGGAGGTTCAAATAACGCATTCAAAACTTTTAAATGTGTCTTTTCATCCATTTTACTTCAACCTTTTTCTTGGGAAACAGCCCCACTTTTTTGTTTTTGGTGAAACTGCAGTACTTGCTGTTTTATTTCTTCTTCCTTGGATTTGAACTTAATTTAACTGACGCTAACACAATTGGTGTAATCAATGTAATCCGTTATTGAACGCAGGATTTAATGCACATTTTTACATTACTTATCTCAGTAAAGATTTATTTCAATAATGTGGCCGGGAATTGTATAATACCTATGTAACAGTTAGAATTAGCTTCTAAAGTGTAGTTTTGACTCCTAAATACACATGCACTTCTCATCCTTTCTTTACCTCATCCCACTGCTGACTTTATACAATTCTGAAGTCTCATATGACCTTTTAGGCTCCTGCAGGTGTTTCTGTTTGCATAATAATTGATGGAATCACTGTCTAGGCAGCAAATCAATGACCATGCTAACATGAATCCGTCTCGCCCATTTGCTGTTTAAATCCCAATACCATAGATTTGCTCATATCCACATGGACATAAGCCAAGGGCTCTGCTAACACTCTCCCAAGAATCCATACTCCAAACCGTGGCGTATCGTTGCCACGCTGAATACATTATAACTAACGAGCTTTAAATGGTACGAGGAGGACAAAAATTTGAGTTTTGGAAGATGCAAAAAGCAACATGCAGTCTTTCAAACATGATATCTTTGTTAAACTAATTTTTATTCAAGTGGCTCTCTTTCAAGATCATATTGGTACCTTTTATTTGGGAGGAAAAGTGCTGCTAGAACATATATTTCTAGTGTTTGAAAATAAAATAATTAAATTTAGCAGTTCATAAAGTGAAATATATGTTTAGTAAAACAAAATTTACACTGAGTTGAAAAGGAAGCAACTAGAGAGATGGATTAACTGTTTACCTTTCGATCAGTAGCTTGTAGTTAATACAGTTTATGCTGTTTTTAGTTTTAGAATTCTGATTAACTTAAGAAAATGAAAAACCGCATAACTTTTATACTTTTGCTTCAGAAGCAACCCAAGTGACTCAAACTATGGAAATCTGAGTGTCAGTAAATAGACTAAAACTACAGATATGTATCACATTTACAAACAAAATTGTTTGTTTTTGCAATAAAAGAAGTGCAAGGCAAAGTGTAAACTTTGAGCTTTCCCGATCATGATAATCCTAGCTTATAGTAATGAAAAATAGTGTGTCAGCTCATAATAAACTTCTCTGTTTTACAGAGCACGCTTACATATAAACCAGCCTGATCACAACTAATGTGTGATTTCGTTTTCTACAAACCGATGTTACCAACATTATTTCACAGATAGTCCTTATATACTTTGAATATTGGGACAGAACATATTCCGCTGACAGAGATTAAGAAATGTGGGCCATACATCGGGATCTCACATCTTTATTTGGCCCAATGGAGCATTGCAATCCGTAAAAACCCCTTTCTTCCTTTTGTACAGTTAGAACCTCCTTTATCCTGAGGAAGTACCTGTGAATGTATGGTCTGACTGGGGGGTCAAAACGCACAGTGTAGACCGGTACACACAGGAACTTAGACCCTTTGAAGCAACTAAATAGGAGACCGGAGATATTCAATTTGCGTTCAAAGATATTTTAACCTATTATGGCCTCCCTCTTCCTTCTTTTGGTGGGGGTTGGGGTGGGCAGAGGGGGTTGGTGCACCTAACGCATGCTGATGGACAATCCAGAGACTGTGTGTGTCTGTCTCTCAATATGGTGTCAGGAATAAAATAAAACACTGATATCTATATATTGATTAAGCACATGAGATGTATGCCAGGGCTTTTATGGTGAAGGGAGTATATCAAGGAGTGATACTAAATTATGATACAGTTAAATATTTTTACTCCGCAGCTGTTTCTCGATTTGAGTTCAGAGGAGGATAAGAGCTCAGTGCGACAGTGTTAATATTGGTTAAGATTGCAAAAGGAACGCACAGGAAACAGATTTTGGATGCACTTACAAGCCAGAATATGGCCTGTTGGGAAACCTTTTCTGCATACATTTAGTTTTCTGTCCCTTCTCTCACGTCCTTACAGGACCTTACCCATACTGATTCCCTTGGAAGAGCAGTCACCAAATCTGCAATAGTTTTCTTTCCAAACGAGCATTAGTGATTTCCCTTATGTAGCACCTTTTGTTCTTAGACACTCATACGGAGTCCATTACCTACTGAAGAAGTGTTTGGATAAAGATTCCAGATGATTCTATGACAAGCAAGTGCAGGTGCTCGGTAATGTCCTCCGGAGGGGAGTGGTTTGAGGAACATGGCGGCAGGCTAACGCCGGCCGCGAGAGGCTCCGTTTCTTCGTCTGAAGCCTTCCCGTTTTTTTTTTCCAGTTTGCCGTGTCCCGTTTCCCGTGACCTGTGTCCCGTTTCCCTTGCATGGAGTTCTTTGCCTAGGACGGAATGGTGAGGATGTGATGCTCTTTTTACCACCTACCTGTGTGCTGCGCTCATAGGGGTTTGCCTTCTTTCTCTTTCTTCCTGGATGTTCGTGTTGCTGTTGAGAGCGGAGCAGACTTCGGCGAGCACTTGGACCCAGGGGGGGAGAAACAGCGGATGACAGGCTACGACTCGCTATACCTTGTGTCACCGGCGCGGAGTGAGGAGAGGTGCGGAGAGACCTGGGGAGGCTTTCGGTGTAGGAGTGTTTGCAGAGATTTCGCCGGGGAGTGGAGGAGAGTAGCGGCAGCGTTTCTAAGGATCAGTCCCACTTGCACCCGTGGGGCGGTGTGCTGCGGCCGTTCCGGTGTTGGTCAGCGCTCATGGTTGGTAAGGCGGCGGAAGGGAGGGGGTTTTTGGCCTCGGACCTTCAGCATAGCTGTCACAGCCACAGGTGAGATCTCTCAGGTTACTCCAGATACTCTCTCTGTCGCCCCCCCCCCCATGTTGTCATCAGAACCTGTTTAGTGTTCATTCTGTTCAGTACATTTTTTCACGAGCTATCTTCCAAAGTATAGGGATGGACTCTCCTGTTATAGAGCCTACCCCCGGTACTGAGGTTACAGATCTTGAGATTTCGAACAGGAGTGAGGGGGTCCTAATAGCCTCGGCTAGCAATTCCCCGGCGGAAAAAGTGACGGAGAAAGACAGTGGAGGTCAAAGGAAGGGACCCGCCCTAGCTATTAGAAATAGGTACTTACTGCGTTCACTACCTGAGCAAGAACTGTCTGCACAAGAACCCACTGTGCCGCCTAAGACACCTAGGCATAGGAAAAAAGATAGGAGGGAGAGAAACAAGCTGGGGGAAGATAGAAAAGGTGGGCGTATTATTGTAAAAACTACTCCATCACTGAAATCATACTTTAAGATAATGGAGAAGGAGACTATCCGCAGTTCTACACCCTCCAGCAGCTCTATAAAATGCTCAGTACCACCCAAACCATCTGGTCAGGCTCACATCTCTATACCATCTCCGCAGAATTCTTTGATTCCTCACGCTGAGAAAATTTGCCTAGCTAACAAATTTTCCCCTTTACTATGTGAACCAGACACAGAAGTCGACATGGGTCTGGGTAATACACCAGTGAGCTCAGACACAGGAGACACAGGAGGACACCCTGATGGGGTATTGCAATCTGACATTCGCAACGACCATGCATGTCATAGCGGTAGTGAGACCGCAGAGGAATCCCCAAGTGGAGAACACCCCGGGGCGGGTAACCAGTTGAAGAATCTTCTTTTCTCCCTCCGTGAAGACCTATTTGCGAAATTGCTTCCCAGGTTTGAAATCTCCGAAGGGAATCAGAAGGTAATTTCAGAGAAATGTACGGCCCTAGAGTCAAAACTAGACGATATTTGTGCCAGAACAGAGGTACTTGAAAATAAAGTTGACACTTTAGCAAAAAGTTCTCAAAATCACTCGGATACCATCTCTGTTCTGCAGACGCAGAATCGGGCTCTTCAAGGCGATATTGAAAGATTAGAGATCCACGCCAGAAGGAACAATTTGAAATTTTTGAAGATCCCTGAAGGAATAGAGAATGGTGATGTAAAGTCTTTGATTTGTAAACTATTGAGAGAGGGGGTCCTAAAAGATAGACCAGACATCGATCTGGAAAAGGAGATCCAGCGAGCCCACAGAGATCCATTTAGACAACACCCAGACAGGAAGGCTCCAAGGAAGATCCTGGTTAATTTTCTCTCTTTCTCAATTAAGGAGTTGATCTTGGGGCGAGCTTTGAAAGACACATCATTGCATATCAACTCCGTCAAATATTTAATACGTTCTGACGTGGGCAGCGCTACAGCCCAAAGACAGTGGGAATTGGGCTCTCGAATGTCTGAGTTAAGAAGCCTGGGAGCGCAGGTGATGATGAAGTTCCCCGCTGCCCTAAGAGTGGTATGGAGAAATAAGACGCACAACCTTTCCTCCGTTCAGGAGGTTGATACCTTTATATCTCGCATGAAGGAGGTTTAATAGAGACTACCACATTAATAGCAATAATAGCGACATATCACAAAAAAAAAAAAAAACATCCATTCATGACTTATGCACAATATCTGGGGGAAAAAAAAAAAGAAGTAAATAAAAAAAAAAAAACATACAACATATACAAGGTGTGTGTGTAGATATAAGGGATTATATAATAGTATCAAGGTTATTGGGTCACTGGCTAAGTAAAATATGTGTAATTGAGAGTGGTGGGCTCTGTACGAAAAACGGGGGCCTCTCAAACAGGCGATTATCATCGCCATGGTAGTTGTGGGGGGGTTCCTCATGGTGGGTGGTGGGTGGTGGAGGGGGGGGATAGGGTGGGTGGAAAAAATAAATAAAACATTTCCTCATAGAGCCAGCAGCATGAGTTGTAGTAAATTATTTAATACTCCTTGTGTATAGAAGTCAGATCTGGATATCGTCTGGTGCATAAGAAAATTTACTCTTTGGAATAATGAATTCTCTAAATAAAACTAAAATAATCAGTTGGAATGTGAATGGATTGAGAGATGGGAGGAAACTTAACAGAGTCTGCGAATTTCTGAAAAAATCAGGAGCCCATATATGCCTTCTACAAGAAACCCACCTGGAGTTTCAAGAATGCAAGATTGCCTTTGAGAAACAAAGCTGGGTTCAGGATCTCCTGTGCTCTCGTCAAAGTGGAAGTACAAGAGGGGTAGCGATATTAATTCGAGGAAATTGTAAAATTAGAATAGAGAACCATGACACGGACACGTCAGGCAGATGGCGTCTGCTCAGTTAAAATGAGATAGTTTTTCCCTAACATGTGCAGTCTATTATGGCCCCAATCAGGACTGTCCGGAACATCTGGCCAATTTGAAATCATCTCTCTTCAATTTAAATGCCCCTATTATTTTGGGGGGTGACTTCAACTTGGTTTTTGATAAAAACTTGGATAGGACCTCTAGAGCCACTGCCGCTTCTCTTCCCAAAACAAAATTAGAACTTAAGAACGTAATGAAAGACTTCAATTTACTGGATATTTGGAGGACTAGGAATGTTACGGGTAGAGACTTTTCTTTTTATAGTCATAGATACAGGCATCATTCCCGGATTGATTTTTTTCTGATAGATCAGATGCTTCTTTCCCAAGTAGTCTCCTCCTCTTATATTCCCGCTCTACTCTCGGATCACTCTTCAGTGGAATTAACAGTTAATTTCGTAAAAGAAGTACAAATGAGAAGGTGGACTCTTGATAGATCACTGCTACAAACGGACGAAGTAAAATAACAACTATCCACACAGCTGGAAGAATATTTTAGATTCAACTGTGGTTCAGCAAGTGCCCAGATTGTATGGGAGGCCTTTAAGCCCTTTATGAGGGCGATAATAACCACACTCACGATTAAGAGAAATAGGGACAAAAGGAAAGCAGAAGCGGACTCCCTTATAAAAATTAAGTTGAAAGAACAACAATTTCAATTAGCCTCCCTAATGCAATATCCTAGTCTGGATGTACTACTGAATGAGTTAAACTCCTTAAAAGCAGAATATCAGGCTCTCCTCGATAAAGCCATTAAGGAAAGATGGAATGCGAGCAGACTAAGTAATTTCTCTTATGGGGAGAAGTGTGGTCGTTTCCTGGCCTGGAAGGCCAGAACAGATCGAGCCAAGAACCAGATTGGGAGTTTGATCCTACAAGACTCAGGGACTTTGACCTACAACAACCATGAGATATCAAAAGAAGTTCATAATTATATGTCAAAGATGTATGCAGAACAAGGAGACTTCTCTTCAGAGAAGGCTGAAAAGTGGCTTAACCAACTAGTCTTACCACATCTTACAGAAGCAGATAGGGTCTTTTTGAGTTCACCAATCAAGGAGGGTGAAGTTTACAATCAATTAAAGAGCATGGCAAAAGGCAAAGCAGCGGGTCCGGACGGCCTCCCAGTTGAGGCATATCAAATAAACCCAGAATTAGTTGTACCAATCCTTACAACCTTATTTAATAAAATACACCGCTCCGGCGAGGCTGTGCCACAAACATGGTCCGAGGCAACAGTGACTTTGATACTAAAACCTAATAAGGACCCTCTGATGGTTGAATCCTATCGGCCAATCTCACTGCTGAATACGGACTATAACATTTTTGCAGGCGTATTGGCAACGAGATTGGCCAAGGTTATTAAATCAGTGGTCCACAGTGATCAAAGAGGCTTTATGCCGGGTAGGCAGCTAAACGAACTTACATTTCAGGCCATCGCTGCCATAGATGTAGCGACTAATGAAAAGTCTCCCCTAACTATTGTGGCCATTGATGCCGCGAAGGCTTTCGACCAAGTTAGTTGGCCTTATCTCTGGGAAACATTAGCAGCATTCGGTATCCCATTGAACTTTATAGCCTCGATTCGATCCTTATATTCTAGTCCCAAAGCAAAAATTTTAGTAAATGGTTTTCTCACTGAGTGGGTACACATATTCCGTGGCACTAGACAGGGATGTCCCCTTTCCCCTCTTTTGTTTAATTTGTATATCGAGCCTTTAGTTGTTAAGTTGAGATCTGACTCGACTTTCAAACCTTTTAATATCGCGAGTTTGGAGTTGAAGTTTGCTCTCTATGCGGACGATCTCTTAATGTTCACATCAAACCCAGAAGAGGCCGTCCCTAGACTTTTTGCATGGGCAGAAGACTTTGGGGCAATCTCTGGTTATAAAATAAACAGAGATAAAACCGAGCTTATGCAGTGGAATTCGGTAGAGGAACATTTGGCTGTTAAATCTAAGATGAGATATCTGGTAATATATCTAGTTCAAGATATAAATCAGACAACTAAAATAAATTTCGATAGTTTATAAGGAAATTTGTCATCTCCTTCAACGTTGGTCTGGGCTTCCGCTTAACATATTTGGCAGAGTGAACCTTGTGAAAATGACTATCTTGCCTAAAATTACCTTTTTATTTAACTCTATTCCGTTATCTTTTGATCCAAAAGACATAGCTAAATTGCAGGGAAAAATAGGTTCATTTATTTGGAACTCTAAACTGCCGAGAATATCTTGGAAAAAATTGACGAGAAAATTAAAAGTTGGGGGCCTTGCCCTTCCAGATTTACTTATCTACTGTCATTCGTTCCAATTTAAAAACTTCAGACGATTGGCAGATAAGGCAGACACTACTGTTTTAGGCTCCCTATTTCAGGCTTTGTTACACAATCTACCCCAGGGTCAGGAATACTTTCTGTTCAAATTCAGTGATCCCAGGTTTTAAAAAAAAGTCAGATTGAAGATTCTGTTAGCTGCCCTAAAGAACTGGGTTTTTTTCAGGAAAAAGTTGGGAATCCCCTATTATGCTCCCCAGGCCCCGATATGGGACTCACCAGGGACCCCAGAGTGTTTGAAAGATCAGCTAGCTCGCCCTTTGAGGTTGGCCGGTATTACACATTGGGGAGATCTTCTAAAGGATACACACCTCATTGATTGGGATTCTCTCTATACCCTGACGGAGGGTTCTCTCACCAGGTTCAAATATTATCAACTATCAGGTTGGTGGGCTACTCTCGCGCCGGTGTCTTGTACATCTAATTCAAGCTTTGACCTGGTAAGCAAGAAAGGGACCTGGAAAAGAGAGTTGGCATTTTGGTATTGGGCCATGATGGGAGCAGAAGAAATTCCGGAGATTGAACTCTTAAAAATATGGGGCGAACAGGTTGATTTGGATTATAATAATCTTAAGGAGCTGTGGGAGGATTCCTTTGCTATGCTACACAATGTGGTTAAGCCAGCTGCACTTAAAAGGAATCATCTGTTCACCCTGTATAGAGTATATATCTCACCCAAGAAACTTGTAAGATTCACCAATCTGGAACATCGGTGCCCTCGTTGTAGATTGCTCGCCGCTGATGACATACATATGTTTGTGGATTGTCCTTCTTTGGCGCAATATTGGGCTAGATTAGGTGAATTCACTGCAGCAGTATTAAATGTACAACTTACCATAAATCCAAAGACAATTTTGTTTGGGTTAGTTAACGATTATCAAATATGTGCCACTGATTCTAAACTTATTTTTTATATTATGTTGTTAGCGAGGCGAGAAATATGTAGGGCGTGGAAAAACGAGAAGGCACCTATCTTCTCAGATTGCTTGAAACATATTATGTTCACCTGTGAGTCAGATATTGCCTGCGATCCCTCTAGTGAAGCAAAGGTATGGGCACCCTTAATGGCCTGGCGGAATAGATGATGGAAGTATTCCGATGATTTCACCTGGGCACTGTTGGGGCTCAATCTCTAACATCATCAATGGGCCTCTCAGTGAGTAAACGTTGGAGTGGACAGAGCAAACAGTAAAATGCCAGAGAGGTTAGACCCCTCCCCCCCCCCCCGGGTCCTAAAATCGGAATCGTACTTTTTCTAGTGGGGGTTGAGGGGAGGGTGCTTCCTCATTTGGACTGCCCTTCCCCGTCTGGTGGTATATGAGGAATAAAAAAAAAAACAAGTGCAGGTGCTCCTTTGCAGAAGAATATGGCGGTGTACTACCCAGGAACCCACCTCTTTAAACAGGGGGCATGTAGTAGGGAATGTTACTAGAAAGACTGAAGCAGAACGCTTGACCTAGCTCAAGAGGAAGTATGTGGTTGTCGCCCTACATACAGACATTCCCATTGAATATCTTCAAACCAAAACAATACTCTTAATATTAATATTCACATTGTTGCCATCATATTTACTGACAGATGTACAGAATACATTTTAGTAATCTTTAACAACGTGTTCAAGGTTCTGATTAGTGCTATCTGTTGAATGAGCAGAAAGTCACAGCAAGAAAATGTTAGTGGAAATATCATTGTTAGAGGTGGAAATTAAAAACATCACCACTATCCAGGACTCAAAAGCGCTTCAGGAATAAATAGAGAGACAGATACAGGAGTTTACAATTAACATAAAATCCCAAAACATAAAGAAATTTAGAAAAGGTTTACTGAAAATCTCCTCATAAAAACGCATACTCTTATCCGAAAACAAGTTTTAATGATATATTAGAAAACACATAAGCCTTCAAACAGTACCAGGGAAGATCCCATAAGCAGTTTATCCTCTTTTCAGAAATCTCATCAGTGGATTCAAGCACAGAGAATAACCTCAGCAGACGGGCGTACCAGCGAACAGCCAAGGAGCAAGTCATATTTTTAGAATAAGGGTTGAAAAGTGGAAAAAGGTGATCAAGAGCTCAGTGAGGCTAAAGGGAGATCAAAGCATGTAATGTTGGTGACACAAACACAAAATTCCAGTGTACACACCCGCCCCCAATAGCTGAAGTGCCTCACTGTTTTGGAAACTGGTGGTGAGAAGTTCTGGAAGTTTATTAAAGATTTGCTATACCTCACCTCCAATCACAACTGCTTTTCCTTGCGGAGCTACCAGCTTGCTCCATGTCATCAGGACATTGTTTCCATTGTGTGCCTTTCTGTTACTAATCATAGTTATTAGGTATGTTAGTCCATTTGGCTCCATAGAAATAACTTTTGAACTCTAACTTCAAGGAACAATAGGTTACGAAACGAAAGCAAAGGATGGAAACATGGTGCCCTACTGACAAGAAGAGAGGTGGAAACTCCGATCTCCTCTCCTGTTTCCCTCCCATTCCTTGCAAGGTTTATTGATTGCTTTAACCCTAATTCGTTAATTTCTTTTTAGATTATTTCTTCCCTCCTTCTGCTTACCCTCTTCCTCACCTCCCTTGATGTTCTTCATCCCCTTGTTTGTGTCTCTCTCTCTCTCTCTCTCTCTCTCTCTCTCTCTCTCTCTCTCTCTCTCTCTCTCTCTCTCTCTCTCTCTCTCTCTCTCTCTCTCTCTCTCTCTCTCTCTCAACTTACTGCCTTAATATCTTATTACAACCTCTTTTTCCTTCTTTCCACATCTTATACACTTCTTGTTCTTCCTTAAACCTTTTCCCAATTTCTCGGTCTACGCTCATACAACCGTCTTTATCCATCTTTCCTTCGTTTCCCCATCCCGTTTTGGAAGCATTGAACATGGTGAATGGTCTTGGGTACTGGAAAGGTCAGTTTGATGGGTCAGTCTCATTAATTCATACCTTGCTAATTAGTGTGATTGGTCATATCGCCCTGCTGCAGGTATGTCTAATCAGAAGGTATTGTATGGAGCTGTTTAATACTTTTCGAATTGATAGAATATCCATGGTTGAATTTTCTTTCTTTTTTTAAACTTTATTTATCATGTTTTATCAAACATCACATAAAACAATAGCTTCATCTTATATCAAACTTGCATGGTACAGTAGGAAAGCACAAAAACAGTTACACATTAGAGAGGTTTTACATGTAGCGGCACTTAATGCACAGTCACAGCCGTATGAGTCTTTAAGTTGACACGCTCATACACTGCCGCATATAGTTCCTCCAAGACCTATGGAGAGCTTCTCAAAGAGAGTATTACATCCCGTGTCTCATATATTTTCCACATTCCGACAAGTTGTATTGCTCATGGATCAGAGCTTACATGCAACAAATTACAATACTACACTTCAGGGGCATCCCCATGTGTCTCCTCCGAGGGGGAATCCTTAATATGCTCGTCATGTGCCTGAAGATATACAGTCAATGGTTCCCAAATATCCCTGGGTCAGGAAGTGATCAGCAACAATATCCATGGTTGAATTGTTATAATATTATTTCCTATCAGTAAATTCAAGCAACAGTATGCACTGTGTAAGTCTTTTCCAGATCTTAAACTATATTTAGACAATTTACTCCATATGCTGCTAAAACATGCTTTGTCGCAAAATCTATCCAGTGAAGCTTTTAGTTGTGCTAAAAAAAACAGATTTTACAAGATAAAGAACAGCCTGGTTTCAATCAGGATGACTAGCTAGCTGAGGAGGGCTCTGTCAACCCTGCTACATCCTTGTCAGAGTTCCCACCACACTCGTAATGAGTTTGTAAATCTAAACAGATATAGCTGTTCTTTTTCATATCCTCCCAATAAATGTCCTTACTGGCTTCACTTGTCTTTTTGCAACATAAATGTAATGGTATTGTCTCTGAACGTGTGTAATCTTTTGTTAGGCAACTTGGTTATATCCATAAGAAGTGCCACAGTGAGCCTCTTGGGCCGGGAGTGGGAGCCCTGACAACAGAAGAGCGAACCCGCTGGGCTGAGGTTAGAATTCTATTAAGACATGTCTTTATGGTAATATGCTTCTCACAAACCACATCTCTCCACTGCTCTTTATGTCTTTTTGGAGAAATTTATAATGGGATGAAAGCATTGCTTCCAAACATGTCCTACCGTTCAAATGATTTAAAAAAATGAGTTGCTCTATCTTGTTTGGTTTCATTCTTTTTTGTCAGATGCTGCAGTGTGTTATTAGATTCTTTCAATCTCTTTTAGATCCGGGAATATTTAATCAGCTTGGATCCAAAGAATCTGACCATCTTAGAAAGCATCCAGAAAAGTCTGTTTGCGGTCTCTTTGGATGACTCCAGTCCTCATGGAACAGGTGAAGACTATAGTAAGGTGAGAGAAAATGGAGGATTTCTTTTGAATATTTATTTGTATGTCTGGTTCGCAGCACAGCTCTCTGAGGTCACATAACATAAAAAAGAGGTAGGTTTATGCGAAGTATAGAGAGGGTTTTGGCAGGTTGAGGCATTGTTGATAGACTCTGTCAGATCAGAGCAATAATCAATCAATCAGGGAATTGTAAGCGCGCTACTCACCCGTAAGGGTCTCAAGGCGCTATGGGAGGGGGGGGGGGGGGGGGGGGGTCCGTCCGCCCGCCCGCAGATCTGTTTAGCCGAAGAGCCAGGTCTTGAGGGTGTTCCTGAAGGTGCTCAGGGAGGGGGCGCGTCTGATGTCTGCCGGTAGCTCGAATAATCGGCTCAAATTGGTATAAAACTGTTAAAGAATACTGTAAAAAGAGGTTTCAATTGTGAATACTCTGACAGATGCAGTTGTGAGGGGGTTTTACATTCTGAACTTTGTGAATAATTCACTAGAAAGGCGGGTTTTTCATTTTGAACTCCTATAGATACAGTAAACCTGTTAAACACATAGGAAAGGGCTTTTCCTTCTGACACCTATTAATAGTTTGGGGGGAGGGCGGTAAAGAGGTGTGGTTTTAGTTTTGTACATTCAGAATTTTGTTTACCATTTTTTTTTTATTGATTTTTTTTATTTATTTAGTAAGCACATTACAACATTCAGAGTTACTCATCAACACCCGATAGTGACCCCACATGTTGTATCCTATCCCCTTGGACCCGGAGAGACATAACTTAACTGTGGCCCCAATTCCCTCCCTCCCAAGATAGTCTATGCTGCGACACCAAATAAGACATTGGAGGCTTACCCTCTTATAGCTGGTCTTAAATAGGAGGTAGTTGTTTACTATTTAGTTGTTTGTGAATTTAAGTATGTGTTCTTTTAAAAAAAAGAAAAATGGAACACTTGTTGGACATTGATTTATTAAGTGTTAGTGTTTGCTTTGCTTTCTAACCCACACAAAATTTCTATGAAAAATCCTTGGACTACTCTGCCTACCTAGCCTAGAGGTTAAGAGCAGCTGCTAGAGACTGCTGAGGACCTATTCTTGTGAGTTCAGAGGCAGAGTCCTGCCAGTACTCTGGTGTACCTGATGCTTGGTGTTGCCAAAATATAGTGTTGCTTGGTTGTTCAGAGAGTGTGTTCTTCAGTCTTCTGTCAAAACGTTAGTGAGTGGGGGCTGTCTCCCAGAAGTCACTTGTCAAGTGTTCTCAAAACTAAATAAATGGACCACCTTGGTACTGTAACCCTCCCCTCACCATCCAATATTTGGGGTTCTGCTTAGGGGTGAATGTTTCATCGTTGTTTCAAGAGTAAAGCTTGTCCATTACATGTCTGCACAAGTGTCTTCAGTCATGGCCTCATCAGAAACGCAAGGGAAACTGTAGAAGCCATTTTGGTAGAAATGCAAAACACCCTAAATACCAACCGCACTCTCAAACCTCTTCCATACTAGCACTTACACTCAGCTATATGTTTTCTTACACTCCTCACAAACTAGAAGTTTCACTGTACTGTCAGCCTTCTCCCACCTTTCGGAATAGTATTCTCACACTACCAGAAGGACTCTCACACTCTTCACACACTAGTTCTCCAACCAAACTTGAAACTGTTAAATGAAAATAATTTAAAGTAGGCCTGGCTGGTCTCCCTACTCTCAGACAGTTTCAGACCACAAAAGAGAGACAGATTAGAAAAGTCAACAGGTCTAGCTTGCATTTTCAATTGCAAGATGGACCTATTGGCTTTACAGATGCTCTTTTGAAAAATGTGTCCCGTCTATTGATCCGGCATGTCTGTTTTCTTTATCTCAGGAGTATACTGGGGCCAATATTTATTTTGCCATGTTTGGATTTGCATTGCACAAACCTCCACATTAAAAAGCCTCCAGTGGCTTTGAGTAATCCGTGACGTTGGCAGATTATAGCATCCTATATTTAGTGTAGTTGTTGCATTATTGTCTAATGATCATAGAGCGGTATTTCTGCAACACAGATCCCTTCACCGAGGCTGGAGATCTTGGTTTAAGATGCAGTGGTTTTTGAGCAAAGTTTTTAGGATCTTTGATGAGGAGCAAAGCTCTCGGGGTGCAATGACCAATTAGAGTTCGTCAATTAAAGAGATTGGTTCAAGCCAGCAAGATATTTGTGCGAGAAACAGAATACCTTGATACGAATGTTGATATGGCCCTGAAAAAGTCCAAAGATTTCAGTACTGCAGTAGCATATTCCCAAGGCTTCATTGTATTCAGTGTTAAGACGTGTAGTTGATGTGGGGACAAGGGAAAGTTTTTTGATTTTATAGATTTTAGGCTGGTAAATAATGCACTCCCAGCTTCGAAAGGTATTCAAGTGCTTATCATTAGTGGCAGATGGACCTATACAATACAGTAAAAACAACAATCTTTTGCAGTTTGAGTATAAAGGATGAGACCTAGCTAACGAAGCCTAAGATATGAACTCGCAGGCGAGATAAAGGGAGAAGACCTATATGAAAACATGTGAACGATGTAATCAGTACAAAATCTCATAACGGAGTGTGCCAATTCCACCAAGGATGTACATGGTGCACGCTCCATTCCACTACCCTCTTTATGCCCCTAATATAACAAGCATTTGCAATGCAATAGGTCTCGCATTATAAAAGTGTGAGCAGCTGGCATTGCTAATAATAATGCAACACTAGCTATTGGCTTTGTAAATGATAAATAAATGCCATTATGTGTTTGTTTTATAAAATAGCTTAAAAAAGGCATTGTCATGAACAATGCCAATAGCTTAAACTTTTGCAAATGCGAGACCTATTGCATTGCAAATGCTTGTTGTTACTGGTGGCTGGCAATATCTGCCCCCTGTAACAAAATCGACAGAAACCGGCCCTGGCAAACATATCGACCGCACCCCCCTACCTCCCATCGTGGGCTGGCCGAGCAGCTTACCAGGGCCGGTTTTGGTTCCCAGCCCTGCATGCTGGTGCTGTTAATAAATACAAAATGTTGCTATTGTGCACATTACCTTGATTTTAAACCCAAAAATACATCTTTCACACAGTAGTATATAGATGTGCATTAAAACCAGCTGAAGATACAGAAATTGTTTCTTATGTGCTCTGTCCCTTTTTATTTCACACTTTTTGTCAAACCAGCATTGTGAAAGCCAACAAATCTATGTATAGTATACTGATATGTATTTTTTCCAGGCCTGTTTTTGCATGCTTTAGTCACAAAAATGCAAAGAGAAAATCACAGGTATGGACCTGCTGCTAACAACTTACATGAGATCCCTGCTTCATGTGCTAATTTTAAATTAGTCTGTGCATTATGAAAATGAGAACTGTCACAAAGGGGCTTGATAAAAAATTTATTCTCAGATGTCCCACGGTTGGAAAGTTTATGTGAGTAAAACCAGGACTTGGATGGAGGTTTATAGACCATGCACTCGATATTGCATAGTTACAGCCCAGGATGCATTTAACACCCTAAATATTAAAAATATACCTTACACACATAAATAAGTAACGGTCTAAGTTGCTGTACGTCAGGAAGTTGGTGGGTCACTTTAAATTTTTGGGGAGTTTTATATAGCGTGAGCTGGACCCGAAGGTATCGGAGCTCTAGTTCTATTACAGCAAGACACATCCATGTATTTTGTATTCACTGGCAGAATAAGTGGTTTGCCTAGAAGTGTTGAGGCGGCGCGAGACTGGACTTAGTTCCCCAACTTCAAAGTTGGCACCTCTGGCCGTTATGACACATCATCTCACCTCTTATTTTAAACCCTGACAATGCAGTGATTTCGGTAAATATAGAGAGATGGTTTAGTAAGAGTAGTAACTACATGCATATTTAGTATCACTGGTATATTTTTGGGAAACACCTTTTATGTGCCTGATTTTATATCATGTTGACGGATGATTCTTCACGCATACCAGGAAGAATTAACACGTGTTTAAGGACCTGGAATGAAATTTAAGATTTTGTTTTTCCCACAGGAAATAATCACCGTTTTACAACGTGGAGGCAACCTAGGTCTCAAATAGGTCTGAACTCCTCGTTTCTTACCTGATAGCAAAGCCGTTATTTTAGTTCTGCTAGCTGTTCAGTTTGAGCAGATTCTTGCTGCCATGAAGAGGCTGGAATGCGCTTTGCGAGCTTAAGCTTTTTTTCCGCCTGAATAGTGAATGCAGTGGAGTATGGGAGCGGTGAAGGAGATTTAAGGTACAGCCAGTAGAAGTCAGCAGCTGCGCTAAATTAAAGCAGCATTGTTACCACTGTGCTGCTCAAAACATGGAAGGGCGGTGTCCTAGTTTACCGCGTTTGATGTTTTAGACAGCACAGTGCTAACAATGCCTGGTTATTTTAACCAAACTGTGTTAAAATTTACAAGCATTGTTAGCACCGTGCTGCTCAAACCATTGGGTACGGTATCGGAAAAGAGGGTGCCAAAGGATTGAGGTGGACCACTGCTGCAGAGGCCGTGTGCGCTCCGAGGGAGGCGAGGCACTTCAACAAGCTGCGACAAAATAAGCAAGCATTGTTTGCAACGTGCTGTCCAAAACATGAAGCACGGTGTCATAGAAGCGCGTGCCGTGCTGATATATGAAGTGAGGTGAAGCAAGACAAGTCAGCATCAAAGATAGGGAGAGTTATTATCCTCTGCCAGACTGCCTCGAACCCATGGCTGTTTTAGAGGTAGTGGCAGCCGCATTTAAGGAGTATGATTACGACGGACTCGGCGCGCACCATCTGTGCAGGGCGAGTCCTTGGACAAGGCACTGGTCATTTGCCTGGGGCGCAATATGATGACTGAGGTCCCACTGAAGGCCGGGACGGCGAGACACAGACATCCTTGTGGCGCTAGTAGGCTAAGCAGAGTGAGAGCAGGTTTGATAGCTCAACACCGACAAGTTCACAGCAGAGCAACAACAAGCTGTCGCAATTGTGAGGGAAGTGGGATAAGGGAGGGGGTGGCAAATGGTGAGCACCTTCCGGCCACTTTGATGTTCTCATCAAAGCGGCCGCGAAATGAGCTTTTGTAAACGGGGGATTTGAAAGTGCAAACTAGTGCTTTCAGGCTGCCAAATGGTGCGCGCGCCCGGCGCACATGCACTGTATTTGGAGGCCTGAAAAGCACTAGTTTGCACTTCCAGATCCCCCTTTTACAAAAGCTCTCGCGAGAGCAGCGCTAAAGCGCTGGCTCAGGCGAGACCTAACAAGCATTGGCAATGCAATCGGTCTCGCCTTTGGGACCTTATATGTATTTAGCTATGCAGCACATTAGCCTGGGTGCTGAAACATCTACTGTTTAACATGCAGGGAAAGTAAGCACCAAACCGCGTGACACACCAGGTATGGGAACACATGGAGAGAAATATTGCCTTTCAGCGAGAAATGGTATAGTCCAAAGCTCTGTTTTTAATATAAAATCAGGGCCTTCGGGGGTCATATCACAGAAAATACAAGATTTGAAAAAATATTATTCTCGATGGGTGCATAGAAGACAATTTCTATGGACCGGAATCTAGAGAATGCTAAAGTGATTCTGGTATATTACTGCCCTCTGCTGGTCGTTTTCTTTCAAGAAAGTTAAATAGAGGCAGTTGCCAGAAAATTTTAAAATAGAAAGTCCCTCAGCAGAAAGCAATTCTGGTATTTTACTGACCTCTCTACTGGTCGTTTTCTATCAAGACAGTTAAATAGAGGCAGTTGAACAGAAAAAAAGTCCCTAAGTGGAAGCAGACAAGTCCTAGGGCTGATCTCCAGAACCCACAAAGTACATACACCTAAGTATATACTAAAGTATATACACGAGGTCTTGAATACTCGCCCTAAAAATGGAATGACCTGGTGTAATAGTCCCCCACAGTAACCTGAAAATGTCAAACTAATCAACCACTATTATTAAGTACTGTGATATTCATCATTCAGTTGTGTAAGCTACGTAAACCCTAAAATAAATCAAATTTTCTGGAAAGCTGGTACACTTAGATTGCTAAATTCCTAACCCTTAATCACATTCAGCCCCCTTCTCTCCTCAAAGGTTTGTGCTGACTGGCTTCTGCATGTTTTCATTTTATATCTCTAATTTTTCAATTCAATCTGTATTATGGGTATACATTAATGCACAACTTTGTATGCCATGGCCACTGCGGGCAAATGCAAAAATAAAAACATAAATGAGTGCGCAGGACATGCAAACATTCTGACAAATATAGCATTAAATGCCCCTGGCTGCACTTGGGACAGTAACCCTTCGGAATACACATTTTACGTTTCAGTAGATAAAATGTTCAAAATAGATAGTATCATGTCAGCTATCAGCTCCTGAAGGGGGGATGGCTGAATATATAGCATATAATATCAAGGGCAGTGGAAAGCTCTAGGGCAAAGATGGAAGGTAATGGATGATTGAGAAGGTGGCTGGCTCAGAGGGGCAGAGAGGTAGGGAGTTGTGGACCAAAGCTGGGGAACAGGATCATGCCATTAGCACAGTCCACTACAAGTCAAAAGTAGACCGATGTAAACCACAACTGCCTTCAGGTTGACTAATTCAGGTATTGCACAACCTTTGATGAGAAGTTGTACCAGCCATACAATAATTCAAAAATAGTTCCACATACAAAAACACTATTTTACTTTTAGAACATCCTTCTGTACAGCGCATTAGCACACTCTGTGAAATGTTAAGATTTGCTTTACCAACCAGGGCGCTTAAAATGCTGGCTTCAACTATTACTTACCTACGTTGTGGGGACAATGGCATGGAATTAATGCAGACCCAACAGCGACTGTTTATTAGCCTGTGTTTGGTTTGATAGAACAAAAGGTGCTAAGGAGTGCCCAGCTGGCAGTTAACAACATTTCACATGCCCTCTGCAGAGGTGGTTAATACCCATGGTTAACGTGCTGTGCAAGAAATTATGTTACCACTGCATGGTAACTACGCTTACTATGGGTCTCTACATGCCTCCCAATTTACATTGCTGGGCAAGGTGAGCTGATTGGTGATGCAAACCCTTATGTCCTATTATCCAAAGGCATAAAATCGGGCAAGAAGATGAAATTACTTTCTTGACGCAGGCACGGACACCCAATACTGCATGGAAATGGTAAACTTGTATATTTTGTGCAGTACCTTACCTTGTTTCACATGTTCAGTTTGATATTGATGTTTCATATTCAGCAAAGGGTTTTACCCCGTTCAACTTATGGGAAGACCGCCCACCTCACCCTGCCGACCCCTATGATGCACCTTTATGTCCCAGTTTCTACTGACCACCAGTGCTTCGATTACAAAGGTGATTCCCTGGGCAATACAGACCCTAATCTGTATCTACGTAGGACCCTCTGCCCCCTCCAAGATGACTCTACATCCCACCACAAAGTGTTCCAGATGGCAACCACTTATAAAGTGGATATGCACGTCCTCCAGGAAGATGACTTCCTGGTAGAGACGCTATCCAAAGCCCAGAGCACAGTACAGTTCCTCCCTATGCTTGAAGGAATGCTATAGACCACAACTGACAGCTTCAAAGAGCCTGCGAAGACCCACCCTACATTTGTGGGAAAGTACCCCCTTATTTTCTGGTGATCTACACCTCGCACAAGCACACAAACTCGCAGGCCACAGGAGATATTCGTCCTCCAGATAAGAACAAAAAGATTGGTGCGGCGGGGAAGAGTGCATGCAGCTACCCACTGGACAATTGCTAATTCTGTTGGCTACTTCTCCCAGTACGATGGAGTGCACTGGGATGAAATGCAAGACCTCCTCAAACCTCTCCCTGCGGAATATAGGCCGAGGGGTGAATAGTTGGTGGCGGAGGGAAAAACCATTTCCAACACCGCTGTGCACTGTATGCCGGGGCCCAAACGGCTCATGGAATCAACACCAGCATCTTGGCCAGACACCAAGCCTGGCTCCGGATTTCTGATATTAAACCAGACGCCCAGCAGCATTTGCTCTTTCTGCCTTACCAAGTGCTATAGAAGCTGAAGAACGACATGGACACCGTGAAGTCTATGGGTACCCTCCAAACATCCACTTCGGGAGGGTCCTTTCGTAAGGCAGCAGTATATATCAGAGACATCATTAGGCCTACCACCAGCAGTCTTCAATGGGCTACTCTAAAGGGGCGTACAGGAATAACAGTAACTGAGGTAGAGACCAGGGAGGCTGTCGCAAAGGGGCCTCCACCACTAAACCCTTCTCTTCACCCTCATCAGACAACACCTGTTGTAGGAAGGCTGCAGGATTTCCTCCTCTGCTGGTAGGAAATTAAATAAGAACAGTGAGTATTAGGTGTAGTTCAGCATGGCTATTACCTAGACCTTCCTACACCACCACCCAGCATTCCAACACCGCACCTCCACCCCTGCAAGAAACTTCTTTGCAGCGAGCAGCTGTGCCGACCCATCAGCGAGGCATTGGTTTACTCTCTTTATTTCCTTATCTCCAAAAGGTGTCTCACTCTAACTTATTCTGGACCTAAGACCCTTCAACAGCTATGTTCTCTCCGAACATTTACACATGGTAATGCTGCTTCCCATCTATCACCATCCAATACGCTCTCTGATGCTATTTGTGGTTTCTGATAAGTGGGTGGTATTATCGGTGAAGAGTACTGCCCTTTGGCGTCACTAGTACCCCAAGGTTCTTCAACAAGTGCCTGCTAGTGTTAGCCATCCACTTGGGGGAAAAACATGAATGCCCCCTCTCCTTATCTCGAAGATTGGCCGATCAAGAGTGGAAGCAACAAACCATATCTACAGCACACACAGGCGACAATTTCACTTCTCCACAGTCTTGGGTTTACCATAAATTTAGTCCAGTCTCGTCTCAGACCTCACCAGTTCCAGCCCTTTTTTGAAGATGTCCTAAATTCCATTACCGGCAATACCTCCCCAAGTCCATGAAAGGGTCACAGCTATTGGCCAGCTAGTACATCTTTTTCAGCCACAATATCTGTCCCAGTCCCAGTAAGAACTGATGGCTTCCTGTATCTCGATCATACCCTGTGCCAGGCTTCATATGCATCCGTTGCAACAGTGCATGTCAGTACAATGGTCAAAAGTGGAGGGATAGATTGAAGATCTATTGTTGGTAACGGCCAGCATCCATCTCTATCTACAGTGGTGGAACAGTAACAGTGTGTTGCGAAGCAGGCATTTCCTAGAACCTGTTCCGCAGGTCTCTTATTACTAAGGATCCCTCCCTGGCTTGTGATGAGCTCATCTCAAAAACAGCACAGTATAGGGTGTGCCACCACATCAATTACTTGAAACTTCTTGACATCCACCTTTGCCACAAAGCCTTTTTACAACTTATTCAAGGAAAGGGAGTCTTGGTCAGGACTGACATCATGTACTACCTTAAGAAGCAGAGAGTTGCTCGCTCATCTCACTCTCTTTCCCTGCTAGCTCAGACAATTTGGCATTGGGACTTTAATCACTGCTTTCACCTAATGGCAGAGTACCTTCCAGAGATAGAAAACTACCCTGTGTACCTGCTAAGCAGGACTCCTCTACAAGCCCATCAGTGGTAACTCCTCATGCAGGTCCTACATCAGTAGTTCTGCGTTGAGGCACTCCCAAAGTTGACCCGTTTGCTACCCTGAGGACACAAAATGCCCAAACGTCGCCTCCAGGCATCCACACACAGTCCATGGGCAAAGCAGTATGGATATATTTATCAGGGGTGCTTGACTACACTTTCTGCCTCTCCTGCTCCTTCCACTGGTGGTGCGGAAGATGTAGCAAACATCACAGACTCTAACCCTGGTAGCCCCCACCTGGGACAGAAAAGTCCTGGTATTCAACCCTACTAGAGTTTTCCATCATCCTCTGTGAAAAGGTGCCCCACAGGCTATACCTCACCAAGAACCAAGGTCGCATCAGGCACCCAGATAACTCAATCTACCAATGTGACACCTGAGGTCTTAGAATTTGGATACTTGGGCCTCCCCCAGGAATGCATGGACCTCCTGCTTGAGTCTTGTAAACCTACCACACGTATTCTGTGCAGCAAAGTGGAAGAGATTCATCCAAAACTCATTGCGAACAAAATGGACTCTCTGAGACCTGCTGTCCAAAACATCATCAACCACCTGCTCCACCTTCAGAAGTCCGCCCTAGCTTACACTTCAATACAACTTTACTCAGCAGCTGTGGCCACATATATGCAAAACGGAGTGCATTCCTCCCTCTTTCACATCCTTATAGTTAAGGTTATGTTTATGGAGGGTAGGGCAGGCTTTGCATGATGACTGAAAGGACATAGAGGTTGTTCCTCCCAAGCAAGCCTGACCGTAATCGTAATGAATCCTGAGCCCTGGAGCTTCGAAAGTGGCGGAGGTGGCAAGAGGGAAGTACAGTGGTGCAATGCAGGAGCCTGGAACTGATTTTGGCCATGTGAGGGATGAAAGGACAAGCTGTTGGCTCGGGGCTCCTTGCGGCCACGAACCGTGAGGCCATCTTGAGCTTGGCTGGGCCTGCTGCAGTGCTTAACGGAGTGAGGGCATCCCTGAATGTAGGACCTGGAGGCACTGCTTCAGAAAGCGGCAGCTCCTGTTGGGCCAATGTGCAGCCCCTGCTGGTGTTGAAGGAGGACCACAGGATGCTTTGTGGTCGCCCGCAGAGAATGTGGTGAAAGGCCGCTGCCCGGGAAGCCTTATTTGGTGCAGCCGGGAGCCAGAAGAGGCCACGGCGGCTCCTGTTGGGCTTTGTGGAGACCCATGTTACGTGGGGTCCAGGAAGGTTGGTCGCCTCTGCCTTAGAGTGCGGCGATGGCCGTACAGTGCATTTGGGACGTAGCTGGTCCCGGTTAGACTGCACAGAGAGTGTGAGCATCCTTCCAGTTTGGACAAGGAGGTCTTGCTAGTGGCTCTGGGCTGGCCTCTACTGCTTTGGAGGGGGCTTGTGCTCCAGCGGACCAGCTGGCTCTGCTCCATTGATTGGGAGCGGCCATTGGACAGGCAACGCCACCTGCGGGCTTGTTGCCTTGAAGCTGTTGAAGGGGATATCAGGGCCTGCAGTGGTGACTTGTGGCCCATATTAAAGACTGCAGGGGAGGAATGCGAACTAGTGACGGCTCCTGCATACAGTGTTAAAAAGAGATGAGGCTTCCCTGGGCTAGGAAGAGTCACAGATGCTGGGCAGAGGGGGATGCCCCCGCTTTCTGATCCTGGGTTGCTGTGGCCTGTTGGGTGCCCTTGGAGACTTGGATGTCCAGCATAAAGGAGGCCATAACAATGGAGTGGAAACCAGAGGGGGCACTGAACTCTGTTGGGGGCAGCATAGCTATGTTCGAGTAAGTCACAACCTGGAGCTGCATGTAAAGAGCTTGCCTGCTGGGGAGACAGTGGTGTGAGTGCCCAGGGAGCCTTGCTCTGGTAGCTGCACTGTGAGTTGATCAGTGAGGAGGCCGAAAGGCCTGTTGTCTGGCACAAGAAAGAAGACTGTTGAGAGGAGTCTCCCCTAAGTGGCAGGAGAGGAGGCACCTAGGGGAAGTGGTGTATTGGGGGGTGAGATGGATGAGTGGGCACTTAAGGCTGTTTCTCGAGATTGAGGGGCAGGTTGGTTTTGGGGGACTGATTACTGAACACCTTCAGGATGTGGGAGATCGAATCTGTGAACTGGATTATCGGGAGGTGCTGGACCGACGTGTGGGGTCCTGCTGGACACAATTACGGGAAAAGACAAGAATCCCAAGACCCCTGCATCTAACAATAATAAGCAGTATGCCATCCACCAGCAACTGTCACAGCGGCTGATTGAGCGGGGGAATGCGGATTCCTGGAGTGCCTCCCCGGAACATGGGGGTGAGCCCTCACAGGTTGAATTATTGACCGCTATTCAGGGTTTGCACTCCATATTGGAGAATAAGATTGAAACGGCATCTGTTAATGTGAACCTGATTAGTGCTGATTTGTGGAAAGTTGCAGGGAAAGTGACAACTGCTGAGAACAACATTGATACTCTACAGGGTGAGGTCTCGGCGCTTAAGCAGCAGATGGCTAAGATGGTGACGATCACTAGGGAGTTGGAGGCCTGAGTGGAGGACGTGGAGGGGCATTCCTGACATTGTAACTTACAGTTCCTGGGGTTTTCTGAGAGAGTGGAGGGCTCGTTGGTGGTAAACTTTCTGGAGAGGTGGATCAAACTTCAGATGCAACAAAGTGGGCTGTCTGTACTATTTGTGGTTGAGAGGGCACACCGTGCATTGGTGCTGACTCCGTCACCTGGGGGTTGTCTGTGGGTTATTATACCTAAAATACTGAATTATAGCTAGAGAGCGACATGGGAACAGCAGAGCCTGAGGGTAGACAGACATGCCATCGCCATTTCCCCAGATTATATGAGAGAACCTCGAGCAACGCAGGTCGTTCCTTGGTGTCAAACAGAAGTTGCGGGCTATGAACCTAAATTACATGTGCTCTACCCCTCCAAGTTGAACATCATAGCTAATGTGAAGGTGCACTTTTTTGAAGGACCCCAGGATGTGTGGGACTGGCTGGGGATCTGGGATAGTGCATCGACCAGTGGTCTTGGGAGTCTAAGGTGGTTTTGGGGGGAAGAGGGGCCATGGTGATTGGAAAGTCCGCACTGGAGAGGGCTTGCAGAGTGACAAGTCCCAAGATTGACATAAAATCACAATTCAAGCAAATGGCACCATGCAGGTGGCTGCTATAACTACACTGCGGACTGAAGGGGCAGTGTCACCGACTGGGGAACTGGCCTCTGTATTGAATGATTCCCAGCCTCATTTAACTGACTTTGTGCCAGGGACTAACCTTACTGCTGTGTAATAATCTGATTTGTCATGTTTTGATTGCAAGTCAAAAGATCCAGTGTTCTCTGCAGTGAGCGTAAGGAGGGGTGGGATGGTTAATAGCAATGATGTTTATCCTCTCTGTTTAGGCATAATTGCTCAGGCTATTGAGTGATTTTCAGCTTGCTACAGGGGACCTGTTGGCTTTGTGATGATGTTTCATTGCAATGTACTGTGATGCTAGGTGTCCTGCTCTTCTTTTACTCTAGGGCGCTAGGTTAAACTCTGGTGCTTCGTGTTTGGTTGCTGCACACCTAAGCTGGGAGCCTGGGGGAGGGTGGATCGGACTTTAGCTGGGGGGGAGGGGGGAGGTCGGAGTTTCTTATCCCGGTTTGATAAGTAGAGGATAGAATGTTGTCCTGGTACATGGTACGGGTGGGCTTAAGTAGCATGACTGTTCTAAATGTTTTTCTTATGGGTTGGGGGGTTAGTTTGTTGTTTTTTGGGGGGTTGTTTGGTTGCACAGTTTTTTAAGGAGCATTCTCTGCAGGCTATTGAGGTACAGGGGAAAAGGGTGGGGGGGCTCTGGATTTTCGCATAAATGGGAGGAAAGTTTTGGATACTAACCTGAAATGTACAGGGACTGGGTACATATGTACAGTCTTCTCCTTTTTGAAGTGGCATAGAGTCGACATAGCCTGTCTGCAGGAGAAAACATCTAACGGACCGGTAGATAGATAAGGTGGGCAAGAAGTGGAAAGGCCAATTTTTTCACTTGTCGTATTCCTTTTATGCGAAGGGGATTCTTGTATGGGTGGCCCAGTTATGTGGAGGCTGATGTTCAGGGGAGGTATATTTTACTGCAGGGTAGGCTTGATGAGAGAGCCCTTTCAGTCCTCAATATTTATGCACCCAATATAGAGGATCCTCTATTTTACTTCAGGCTACAAAACGTGATGGGTTCTGAGGTGGATGGCCCTTTTATATACTTGGGAGACTTCAATTGTGTCCTGGACAGGGAGCGGGTAGATGACCTTCCAGGATTGAGAAGAAGCCACGTATGATTGAGTTGTTGCGTGAAGTCATGACAAATTTGGGGTTGCTGGATGCATGTGGGGTTCGTAGCCCGGTAGATAGCGTATTTACCTGTCATTTACTCACCCACCATACATACAGTCCGCTGTATAGGATACTGGTGGCTGGGTCTCTGGTGGAGGACGTTCCAATGGTGCTATTTTTGGCCTGTTTTTGTCGGATCCTTCACCTGTACTTGGTGTGAGGGACTGGCGGGGATGTTGGTGCACGGACTAGGAACTGGCGCTTTCCGTTGGATGCCTTGGCAGATTTGATGGGCAGAGACACATTATCGCAGACTGTGGCAGACTCTCTGCAGTCTAATTGGGGCTGCACTGGTACCCGTGTGGTTGAGTGGGATGCAATGAAGGCAGCGATCAGTGCGCAGTGCTTGGGATTGACATAGGGTGTGCAGGCAGTAACTGCGTAAGTTGCGCACAGAGGAGGGGGAGCTGGCAGATATGCAAGTTATACCTGACCCATCCTGAGACTCAAAGGGAAGAGTTAAGGGCCAGCAGGAGTATAGTGGATATAATGGATAAATGAGATAGGTTGAATGCGCATATGCTTACACAGCATAGGAAACCGCTGCATCATGAAGGGGGCAAGTTGAGCAGGATGCTCATTTGGCTGCTCTGGAGGGAGGGGGCCCGCCCCCTCTGATACATTTGGTAGACCCCGACGGGGTGATTGCGGTACAGGGTACAGGTTGTGACAGCCTTTCTGCTGCAACTTGAATGGATGTTGGGGGAGCACCTGTAGCTCAGTGCAGGGCTTTAAGTGGGCTGAAAAAACTCGGGGGGGTCTCTCAAAGGGGCGTGGCCGATGTAATTAAGGGTGTGGCTTAAAAACACGTAAGCTAAAAATCAGTTCTAAGCATAGTGTTCCGCTTGAAATGTATTTTGCTGTTTCTGTCATTGCATCCAGATATGATACAAGTATCAGGACTATTGGCTGTGTCAATGGTTGTTAGTTGCATAAGATAAATCTGCAGCAACTATGGCTTGCACATAATATTTAAAAAGGTTCCACTTAAAGCCCAGGTGACACCACGACAATGTCGCTGCTCCTGAGTTTCAAAAAGAGATGGGAAATCCAGAGAGAAAATGACTCTCTTTAACCTCTTCAGTGCCCATGACGAGATAGTCTCGTCATGGAGCACGGTTGCGCTGTGCCCATGACGAGACTATCTCGTCATGAACCCCACCCACTAGTGCAACGCCCGGCACAGGAGGGGGAAAGGGCGTGGCACTGAAGGGGTTAAAGGCTTTCCCTTCCACTACACTCACCTGGCATGACGCCATGTTGTAACTTCTCCAGTAGTGAGAAGTGAGCAGTGTGAGAACGCCCACACTAGTGAGAAGTGAGCAGTGTGAGCACGCACATCGATGCAGTCCGGAAAAAACAAACGGACCGGCTGTGCCAGGGACCCGTTTCGAGGCCTCCTTTAAACAAGCATTTGCAATGCAATCGGTCTCGCATTATAAAAGTGTGAGCAGCTGGCATTGCTAATAATAATGCAACACTAGCTATTGGCTTTGTAAATGATAAATAAATGCCATTATGTGTTTGTTTTATAAAATAGCTTAAAGGCATTGTCTTGAACAATGCCAATAGCTTAAACTTTTGCAAATGCGAGACCTATTGCATTGCAAATGCTTGTTGTTACTGGTGGCCGGCAATATCTGCCCCCTGTAACAAGACCGATAGAAACCGGCCCTGGCAAACCTATCGGCCGCACCCCCCTACCTCCCATCGTGGGCTGGCCGAGCAGCTTACCAGGGCCGGTTTTGGTTCCCAGCCCTGCATGCTGGTGCTGTTAATGAATACAAAATGTTGCTATTGTGCACATTACCTTGATTTTAAACCCAAAAATACATTTTTCACACAGTAGTATATAGATATGCTTTAAAACCAGCTGAAGATACAGAAATTGTTTTGTATGTGCTATATGTCTGTCCCTTTTTATTTCACACTTTTTGTGAAAACCAGCATTGTGAAAGCCAACAAATCTATGTATAGTATACTGATATGTATTTTTTCCAGGCCTGTTTTTGCATGCTTTAGTCACAAAAATGCAAAGAGAAAAACACAGGTATGGACCTGCTGCTAACAACTTACATGACATCCGTGCTTCATGTGCTAATTTTAAATTAGTCTGTGCATTATGAAAATGAGGACTGTCACAAAGGGGCTTGATAAAAAATGTATTCTCAGATGTCCCACGGTTGGAAAGTTTATGTGAGTAAAACCAGGACTAGGATGGAGGTTTATAGACCATGCACTCGATATTGCATAGTTACAGCCCAGGATGCATTTAACACCCTAAATATTAAAAATATACCTTACACACATAAATAAGTAACGGTCTAAGTTGCTGTACGCTAGGAAGTTGGTGGGTCACTTTAAATTTTTTGGGAGTTTTATATAGCGCGAGCTGGACCCGAAGGTATCGGAGCTCTAGTTATATTACAGCAAGACACATCCATGTATTTTGTATTCACTGGCAGAATAAGTGGTTTGCCTAGAAATGTTGAGGCGGCGCGAGACTGGACTTAGTTCCCCAACTTCAAAGTTGGCACCTCTGGCCGTTATGACACATCGTCTCACCTCTTATTTTAAACCCTGACAATGCAGTGATTTCCGTAAATATAGGGAGATGGTTTAGTAAGAGTAGTAACTACATGCATATTTAGTATCACTGGTATATTTTTGGGACACCTTTTATGTGCCTGATTTTATATCATGTTGACGGATGATTCTTCACGCATACCAGGAAGAATTAACACGTGTTTAAGGACCTGGAATGAAATTTAAGATTTTGTTTTTTCCACAGGAAATAATCACCGTTTTACAACGTGGAGGCAACCTAGGTCTCAACTAGGTCTGAACTCCTCGTTTCTTACCTGATAGCAAAGCCGTTATTTTAGTTCTGCTAGCTGTTCAGTTTGAGCAGGTTCTTGCTGCCATGAAGAGGCTGGAATGTGCTTTGCGAGCTTAAGCTTTTTTTCCGCCTGAATAGTGAATGCAGTGGAGTATGGGAGCTGTGAAGGAGATTTAAGGTACAGCCAGTAGAAGTCAGCAGCTGCGCTAAATTAAAGAAGCATTGTTAGCACTGTGCTGCTCAAAACATGGAAGGGCGGTGTCCTAGTTCACCGCGTTTGATGTTTTGGACAGCACAGTGCTAACAATGCCTGTTTATTTTAGCCAAACTGTGTTAAAATTTACAAGTATTGTTAGCACCGTGCTGCTCAAACCATTAAGTACGGTATCGGAAAAGAGGGTGCCAAAGGATTGAGGTGGACCACTGCTGCAGAGGCCGTGTGCGCTCCGAGGGAGGCGAGGCACTTCAACAAGCTGCGACAAAATAAGCAAGCATTGTTTGCAACGTGCTGTCCAAAACATGAAGCACGGTGTCATAGAAGTGCGTGCCGTGCTGATATATGAAGTGACGTGAAGCAAGACAAGTAAGCATCAAAGATAGGGAGAGTTATTATCCTCTGCCAGACTGCCTCGAACCCATGGCTGTTTTAGAGGTAGTGGCAGCCGCATGTAAGGAGTATGATTACGACGGACTCAGCGCGCACCATCTGTGCAGCGCGAGTCCTTGGACAAGGGACTGGTCATTTTCCTGGGGCGCAATATGACGACTGAGGTCCCACTGAAGGCCGGGACGGCGAGACACAGACATCCTTGTGGCGCTAGTAGGCTAAGCAGAGAGAGCAGGTTTGATAGCTCAACACCGACAAGTTCACAGCAGAGCAACAACAAGCTGTCGCCATTGTGAGGGAAGTGGGATAAGGGAGGGGGTGGCAAATGGTGAGCACTTTCCGGCCGCTTTGATGTTCTCATCAAAGCGGCCGCGAAATGAGCTTTTGTAAACGGGGGATTTGAAAGTGCAAACTAGTGCTTTCAGGCTGCCAAATGGTTCGCTCGCCCTGCGCACATGCACTGTATTTGGAGGCCTGAAAAGCACTAGTTTGCACTTCCAGATCCCCCTTTTACAAAAGCTCTCGCGAGAGCAGCGCTAAAGCGCTGGCTCAGGCGAGACCTAAAAACTGCCGGTGCTCAGACCCGGTGAGACCCGGCCCACTTAAAGCCCTGGCTCAGTGGCACTATTCGTGCCTTTTTAACCCCGCTGGAGCTGCCCAGCTAGATGCAGTGGCAACAAGGGAACTGGACACGGAAGCTACAATTGGGAGAGTTCAGAGCAGCTCCGTAGCAGTTTCAGAGGAACAAAGCGCTGGGTGGGAATGGCTTCCCGGCAGAGTTTTTTTTTTTTTTTTTAAATAAGTGTTTTACAGCGGCGTTGATGCAGCCATTATTGAAAAACTTACTGGAAGCTAAAGAGAAAGGGGTGCTCCTGCCTGATGTATGAGGGCCTTATCCGTATGCTACCGAAGCCAGGGGTACTTCTGATGCTGCTTTGTACCAGCCTCTTAAGATGATAAACACTGATATTAAAATACTCTGTAAGCCTGAGCCTGGTGGTGTCAGGCCTGGTGCATGTAGATCGGTGTAGGTTCATCCCTGGCCATAGTACAACGATTATTTTGAGGCACCTAGCACATGTCCTGCATGAAGTTGAGGGCAGGAAGGAGTACTTGGTGTTGGCCTCAGTAGACATTGAGAAGGAGTCTGATACGGTGGATGGGGTACCTTCTGGAGGTTATGAGAGCCATGGGGTTTGGGCACACAGTTCTGAGCATGGATTAAATTGTTGTACACTGGCCCTGGAGCATGGGTCATGGTGGGCCAGCATAGATCTGCACAATGGGATATTCAATGTGGCACTCGACAAGTGTGTACCATGTTGCCATTGTTTTTTTGTGTTGGCTTTTGAGTCATTGGCTGTGAAGGTCCACACAGTGTTGAGTGAATGGGAGATTGAGGTGCGGCACTTACAGCATATCGTATCTCTTTATGCAAACAATGCATTGTTTTACCAAAGTCAGCCTTACACGTCAGTGGCGGCTTTACTGGAGCTGCTCCGTGAGTTTTGCGAAGTGCCGGGCCTCTGAACTAACGAACAAAAAGTCCCTGTTGTTTCTGCTGGCTGCACTGACTCAGGTGCCCAGAGATTGGTTGCTGGATCTGAGGTTGAGATGGAAGACGAATTTTCGTTTCCTTGGTGTGATGGTGACACATAAGCACAAGAAACAGCTGCAGTCTAACATTGAGAGGGTCATTGATTCCCTGCGGGCATCTGCCCGGTTTTGGAGCACTTTGCTATTATCATTGATGGTAGAGTTGCGGTTTCCAGAATGGTGTTTCTGCCTCAATGCCCGTATGTGAGCCACAATTCCCTGTGCCCCCTGTGTCCGTCAGTTGAATTCCCTTCTGCTATTGCTTATTAGTGCTAGATTAGAGTAGTGCAGCAGACTTTGATGAAGGGGTATGAGGACTTGTAACTTGGGGATCCCAACTTTGGGATGTTATTTTTATTCTTTCACATGAAGCACACAGCAAAAATGGATGGATGAGGGGGATCACTTGGAGAAAGATCTTCTTGCAGGGTTGGTGAAGGGGAACGAGCTCCCTATATGTATGATGGCGGGTACTGAGGTGTCCTGTGATGCACCCTATGTAGTGCGAAAGACTGCAGCTGTGTGGCACAGGGCCATGAGGGTGGTGATTTGGAGGGCTTTCTTTCATAGGGAACAACCAATACGTTTCACCAAAATGAAGAGGCCATGTCTTTCCATTCTTGGCACGAGGGTGGCTTTGAATTAATGAGGAATCTGTATCTTAATGAGGTTTTGTTATCTTGTTTGAAGAAGTGCAGGATCGGTTTCCGCTAGGTCCGGGCCATTTCCGTCATTATGCTGGTGTATTGGACATGGTGAGGGGAGCGTTGGCTGTCGTACCCGGTGGCCCCATCGCCTCTGCTACACTGGGGGCAATATTGCTACTGGGGTGTGGCACCATCTAATTTCTTTGATTTATAAGGACCTGAAGGCTCATGCAATTTGATTTTATGCATCTAGCGTGAGGTTGCGGGTGGGTGAGAGATTTCTGGGAGAGGGTGCTTGTACGGTTGAACCGGGCCACCGCCCTGACTTGTGAGCTCACACCACAGATGTGCCTGCCGGGTCTTCTGGTGCTCCCCAAGAAGCGTAAAATGACGATCCAATTCATGGAGCTGGCACTTGTACTGGAAGGAGGCAAGGTGCCATCGCTTGGATGGGGATTAGGGCTCAGTAGGAGGAGCTCTTGATTAGAGATGGCAGAGGAGAAGCAAATGCATTGAGCAGGGCCGGACTGGGAACCGAAATCGGCCCTGGCAAAGTGCTCGGCCGCCCCCTCCCTCCTCCCGCGGGCGGTTGGGGGTGCCGCCGAGCTCTTTGCCAGGGCCGGTTTTCGGCCGATTTTGTTGCAGGGCCGATTTTGCAGCTATGCTTCAAAAACTGCCCTGTAACAAAAACGGCCCCCAGGGCCCCAAAACCGGCCCCGCCCGTGCGGCGCACCGGGGGATTGTCCGGTGCCCGCTACTGCCAGGCATCAGTTATAACCAATGACATCAGTTGATTTATTAGCTTGGGGGACGCTTCGTCAAAGGTTTTTGAATCGGAGGGAGACGACTCCTCAGGTAGAGAGGGGTGAACCTTATGATGGTGGGTAAGGTTGGGTCCGGAAGTTTAGGACTGGATGCTTATACCCTGTGATGCTAATCATGATGTTAAAATGTGTTTTTGTTTTTCTCTTCATTATATTATTGTTGTAATCATGGCAGTTGATTTGGGCTCTGCGTGACCCTACTATGCGTGTACTCTGCTGTGCTAATTTGTTTTTTTTTCTTTTTTTTTGCTGTCATGTGTTTATAAAATGACAAAGGTCTTATTTTTAATAAATAAAAAGCTTATGTTTATGGAAGTGTCATTCCTCCTGGAGATGCACCAGCATGGAATCTTAATATTGTTCTTGCCATATTTATGGTTTCCCATTTGGACCCTTACATTCTTGCTCGCTACTATGCCTTTCCTTGAAGGTATACCCTCTTTATGCAGCATTAGTGAGCTACAGGCCCTCACACTCCAGGAATTCTTCATACAAGTCCATAAGTACAGGGTAGTACTAAGGATAAACTCTGAGTTCCTCTCTAAAGTGGTTCCCCATTCCACCTCAACCAGACCATAAAGCGCCCATTCCTTTTTCCCACAGCCAGACTCGGTAGCAGAGGGAGTGCTGCATATCTTAGATGTAGAGTGTGATCTCGTTTACTACATTGACAGAACCAAACCTTTCCATTAGACAGACCAACTATTCTTGGCCTCATCAAAGCCCCAAAAGGAGTAATCCAGATCCAATACTGGAATCGCAAGATGGATACATAAGTGTATCTAGGTTTGCTATCGCAAAGCCAAAAGGTTCCCTCCCTCTTAAACCTAGTACTCACTGTACCCTCAAGAAGGCTGCATCGATGACCTTCTTAAGGAACATTCCACTAGCCGACATTTGTAAGGCAGCTACATGGTCAACCTCACACCTTTACTGAGCACTATTGTGTGGATGTCCTAGCCAGACAAGCCATGGTTGGCCAAATGGTCTTAAGGAGCTTATTTTAGACATCTGTATCATCCACACACTAACCATCAGTTAATCGCAGGTACTCCTTAACTGTTTATGCAGAGCATGTGTATCTACACCAACACATGCTGCGAACTGAAAATGTTAATCACCCCATAAACATCTGTTCGTAGCATGTGGTGCTGTAGATTCACGCGTGCCCACCCTTCTTCCCAGTTACTTATGGCTCTAATCACAGATCTATTCACTCTTTTCCACTCATTAACCTCTCCCTGCAATACAAATGTGCATGATTTAGTGTTCACTCTTAACTACATACCACTCTTGCCTGCTGTGCAGAAAACAATCTAACAAGGAGACGATGACCTTGCACAATGCCAGCTAAGGGCGGAGTCAATATAACTTGTGACGCAAACTTGTTAGAAGAAAAACTTGCAAACGTTTAATCTCAACACTAGATGGCAGGAGTATGCAGATTATGATAATCTACAGCACTACACACTACAAAGAGATGTTTACAGGTTAAGTAACATTTAATTTTGTAGCATGTGCTGCTATAGATCACATGCTCTGTATACTCCTGACATCTATTCCTATTGTTGGGGAGTGGATGTTGGGGTGTGGATGTTTGCAAGTATTTTTCTTCGACAAATTTTTTGGTCTTAAGATATCTCCTGATTCCTCCCTCAAGCCTATCATGTGATAGGACAAAGACTCCCCTCTGATTGTATTTTTTTCCGCCATCTGGTTCGGATGTGCATCTCAAGCTCGAGGACCATTGAGAACTTTTGGCGATCCTTTTGGTTCTAGATGTTGATTGTTAAAACAAAGTTCGATTTCTCAATGCTTACCTTCACACTTCAGCTTCCAGCTATATAGAATGGTTAAGGAACTCAAGTTGCATGTAAATGGTATTTGGGGAGAATGGTATCTAGAAGATGCCATTCCAATTCTGTCCAAAGGGTAACACAAAATGCCCGTGGTTGGATCGACATTGGGTTTGCCTTGCTTGCCTCCCTCGAGATCACAAAGGAACGGAATGTTCACTCTGTAAGACATTCAAAAATAAAAAGACAGTCTGTTGTCAGAGGGAGCACTGCTGATCCCACTACATTATACACTGTGTAAAGACCCTACTGAAATGCCAGCCGCTCTCCGTTCGAGGAGACCGAAGAAGCTTATGATAAGGGCAAGAGGGGATCCAGCATACCAGTGTTCAAGAAGAGCGGAGCCCTGACATCCTCTCCTCTGATGGCTGTCGTGTCAAGGAGGAGCTAATTCAGCCACAGGAAAGACCTGGTTCCAGGAGATGGTGACCACTTTTGTAGTCTGGAAATTCAATCCATGAGTCTCATCCTTGTCACACCAAACTGGGCAAGGCAGGCCAACGACATGTGTGTTACGCAGTAAGATTGAAGAGATTTGCTCATTATTGCATATACTGTTACACAGAACCTCTTAAAGCATTAGTATAGAATATCTTACGTTACCTCCTACAACTTCACAAGGCGAGATTAGTATACACTTCTATTTGCTCGCATTAGAAGCTGTAGCTGTTTGCAATCAGAACAGACCACATTCATCTTTGTTCAAAATTCCTGTTATTAAATATTTCATGGATGGGCTTCAGAGAATTATTCCTCCAAGAACACAACTATCTTCTTCATACTGAAGTGCCATTCCTTTTAGGCCTATGTGACCTCTGTGTGAGCCACTACTCTCTTCTGAAATAAAAATATTATCATGGAAGTTGGCTTTCCTAATAGCACGCGTCTCGCTGAGAAGAATTAGTGAGCTGCAAACATTAACAGTGGAGGAATCCTTTATTCATGTTCGCAGGAATAGAGTTGTCCTGAGGACAGAACTTAGTTTGCTTCAAAGGTGATTTTCCCTTTTTCACACAAATTGGACTATTGAGTTGGCTATTCTCTCTACACCCCTGAAGACATCAGCAGAAAAGTACACTCCAGTCATTAGACGTCAAAAGGGCTCTAATGTTTTGCATTGACAGAACAAAAACTATCCACAAGACACAGAAACATTTTGTTGCCTTCACCGAGCCTCTCTTCTGAAATCCCATTTCAATCATACCTGGATTGATGGATAGTCGAGCGCATACTAGGCCTGGGTGGTAAACTCCACTCCTTCCATGAGTTTTCAGAGTTCTCCACGCCCGGCGGAGCACGCTGGGTTCCGAAAACTCTGCTCCGTAGAGCAGAGTTTTTTTATCACTTGCCAATGCTAAGTGGGCGAGCATGAGTAAGAATTGAATGCTAGACCAACACCACCTCCCGGCGAGATTTCTCAACGCATGCAGTCTCAGATGGTCATGACCACTCGCGTTGGGAAACCATCCATTGATGTTGAGAAAACTGTCACTTGAGTAGAAAATCTACTTGAGCGGCAGAAAGAAGCAGCACCCTCTTGCTCTGTGCATAGTGCAGTTTGCGCTGATACTCAACATAGTGCAGCGGAGATTTGGGGTCACAACACGCAACTCTGGCCATGTCTAAAACATACAAACATGATATGGCAAAAGACTGAATTCTGAGGAAAATAAAGTTTCTTCTTTCTTCTGACAGTCTGAGAACTGTGGTTACAGCTGTTATCATGGCACCCTTGGACTATTGTAATAGTCTTTACCCGAATATCCAAAAGAGACTTATGAACAAACTCCAAGTAGTGCCGAACGCAGCTGCCAGGCTACTGACAGGCACATCTAGGTTAGCTTCAGTCAAGAGGGAACGAAATCCGCTTCACTGGCTTCCAGTGAAACATCGGGCGCAATTTAAAGCCCTTTGCACAGTCTTTATGGCATTAAATGGTAATGGTCCTGAATACCTGAAACAACAGTTTCAGTGGTATGTCCCCAGAAGAACCTTGTGCTCTCTGGCAGCAAAACAAGTGATTGTTCCTTCAGTTAAAAAAGCTCACTGGGGTGGCAGGAGCTTTACTACCTCTGCCGCCAAGGCTTGGAACAGCCTTCCATTTCACCTTAGAAATTCAACCGAGCTTCTATCCTTCAGGCGAGGGCTGAAAACCTGGTTATTCACATTGTAACCGTCTCACTCTACGGGAACCAGTTAGGCAGTGCTCAGCACCAGGACACCTTAGGGTAACAGTCGCGCTTTAGAAATTTTAATGTTATGTTAATAACATAACTGTTCAGTCTGTACCCAGAGCATATTCCAAAGAAAGATGGGGAATACAATGGCCTTCTTAGGACACATAGCAGTAGCAGACTTCTATAAGGCTGTTAAATGGTCAACACCACACACCCTCACTAAATATTGTGTGAAAATTCAAGCCAGATAAGAAGATATAGTTGGGCAAACTGTGTTAAAGATCTTACTCCAACAAAATGCTTCATTAACTGGTTAGACACTACTTATGGATTGCACTGCATTTTAGTCTCAACGGAGCGTGTGATCTACAGGAGCAGAAGCCATAATCGGAATGTGTTACCCTGTAACTGTCTATAGCTTGCAGTGCTGTGGGGCACAAGTGCCCCCCGCTCTCGCCTCCTCTGCAGCAACCGGATGTTTTTTACTCTAAAATAACATATTCATTAGCAGTGAATCGTACACATTCACTGTCACTATACTTAATTTACATCACTCCTATATTGGGGGAAAAACAATCTTGGGTGGATTGTTTGTCCTGGTACATTATGGTCATCAAAGGGAAGTTCCGAGATATCTCGAGATCAAAACACTTGCAGATGTCGGTGCCTAACATTAGATGGCAGGAGTATGCAGAGCATGTGCATTTACAGCATTACAGACGGACAGTTACAAGGTAAGTAACCAGCTCCATAATAATGCTGCAGTGTAAAACGTCATTGTTCGTTACAATACAACATTTATTTTTCCTGTCTCGACTGGCATTTCCCTCGTAATGAAAATCCTTCAGAGAGACCTGATAGTACAAGAGAATGTGGGAGCAGATGTGCAACTGACAAACTCCATTGTATCGCAAAATTTCAAAAAATCACAATGCAGTTCAACAACACTCATAAACATCCAAGTGGCCTAGGAGATGGGAGAAGGAAAGACTAATGAAGTGTAAATGGCCACATACTGTACAGCTGAAATTATCAGGCAGCAAAAAGGCAGCTGGTACATAAAACAGAAAAGTGGTGTTCCGCTTTAATGTTGATTCCAGAATATTGTGCTACCAGAACATAATGGGCAAAATATCAACAGGTAAGTATGTATAGGTTTACCACCACAAATATGTACCATGATGATGTACATATTATACAGATACATATATGTAGGATTCAGTATAGTTAATCTATATACTTAGCTACATGCACTTACCTTGTTAATATTTTGGTCTTCAATATTTTGCCAGTATGGTCATTAATATTCTAGCCACAGTATTTTGATAGCATGAGGTTTTTCTTTTCAGTCTTTAAACATACAAACAGCTGAACAAATTCAACAGATAATTTCAGGCCTTGTAGACGTCTAGTGAAAACAAGAACTTAATATATACAAACACTTACATTATACTGTGTAGTCAAAATCACGAGAAAATCATACGTTTTTATGGAAAATTCCTATCCAAGATTTTTAAAAGTGATGTTCGCCTGATGCACCTACCCCATGTGTGTTTCTCTGGTATTGTGCACTGTACGCATCGTGGTCAAGCCTTACACTTTCCATAACCTTGGCAAGCACTTGGACCAAAAGCCCCCCTCTTTCCAAAAGAAAAGATTTCCAATGAAATCTGCACCTATTGTGAAAGGCCCTCTGATCCCTTGGAGTGTACGAGACGCACAGCACCTCCCTTTGAATGGTCCTATGGTCATCGTCTGACATACCCTCAGGGCCTCTACCCAGGATGTAGGTACTAGAGAATTATGGGATTGGTAGACTGGCAGTTTTCATTGCCTTTTGTGTGAAGATGCAGATCAGCAGCATTCTTCAAACTGAAAGGCAAAAAACAGGGAAGTAGAGATTGGATGATGAATGTTGATGAATGGTATTATGTTGGATGAGAGATCATTTGCCTGCTTTCAATGTAAACCGATCTGATTGGGTCAAGAGTGTTTTATCAGTATGAGTATGGCGATAGAAACTTACGAAGGATGGCAAAGACGCTTGGAGAGGGAAAGAGAGAGAATGGGGAAAAATATTGGGGCTCAAAAACAAGAATGGAGGCATAGACTGCTCTGGTGATAGGCTCTGAAGTGGCTTGAATGGTAGATGGGTGTTGTAAGGGTACAGGCTGAAGCCAAAGAAGGTAGCTGAAGCTGCTGAGAATGGTTTCTGGTGTTTATATTATTGCAGACAAGCGTTTGGAGAGAATTGGTTGTAAGTATGTTGTCAAGAACCATCCAAAATTGATCAAACAAATCACTGTCTAGGTCACGAGGACAGGCAAAGAGAACACAAGGTGGCGAAGAGGAGATTCATGGGTGGTATTGATGTGTTCAGATGAAGAGGGTGTTTCTGTAAAAAGGCCAGAGAGAGAGTGTGCTTTGAAGAGTGAATTGAATCATGTTCACTTATAAGACAGTGGACCATAAGGTTTTTCTTATCTCATTTAAATAAAATTGTAGCATCCCATTCAAGCACAGCCTGTCTTCACTACATTGTTCAATAGGAATCCTCCTCTGTGTATGTATTACAAAGCTAGCATGGGAGCAACAAGTGTTGGCCTTCATCATGAAGACATCTACAACTTATTTGTCTCTAGAGGTGAGCTCCAAATAAAAAATCGCAAACCCTTTTACTGCACACAAAGCAATTTATAATGCACACTGCACATCGTTTTTTGTTACCACTTCCACACACGGAATAACCATTTCTTTCAAGCCATTTTTAATCAGTCCAAAGAGGTTCAAGAGCCAACAATATGGAGGAACGGCCCAAAAATGTTTTGGCAATTTGGGCTTGGAACTGAGATCACAACCCAGCCACCTGCTGTTCAGGGGAAAGCGGTCTAGATTCTAGATACACAATCGTAAGCAGCTCTTTTGCGTCTCGTGCTGTCATACCTCTCTTTAAACTGTTCTCACTTACAATGGCAGAAAATGTAAGATGATGGATTGAATACTCGCTAACGTCTCAGCCTTTCGCAATCACCTGGGTCTCATACACTCTATTGTTTTTCGCCACTATGCAACATAAGACTGATACAAACCATGTGTAAATCTGCCTGAGCCTTGCTTCAATAGGAACAGTCAAGCCTGAATTGCCAGGTAGGGTCCTCCCTAACTACGCCGTACCACAGGGCTCTTCTCTTCAAGGAAGAAAGATTTACCCAAAACCGAGCAATGCAACAGGGCTTCATGGATATGACGGGACACCTGAGTTTAGAAATAGGAAGGCTTAACACTACCATGGTTCACCAGCATACTTGGGCACAAAAGTGCACTGAAGCAACCACTAGGCTGTACATTGCCCTTTATAAACCAGTCACACTAAATTAACTGTTGGTGTAGTCTGTGATTGCATTTTCTATGTTGTCTGAATGAGCATCTGCGTTCATCTGTATATTACCTGCATGTGTACTGTGCCTCCATGCATCTTCCGAGATGTGTACCTATAATCTTTGTGTTTGAAATATAAAGGCATGCTGATTGGCTTCGCCAATGCTTTTCACAAGAGTTTAAAACGCTGATGGACACCCATTGTTCCAATGACATTTCAGTGTAGAGGAAGTGGGTGCTGCCAGCGCAGATTAAACACTCTTCTAGAAAGAGTTATTTAAAAAAAACTGCAGTTTTAGGTCATGGCATCATCCATCCTTACGTAGTTGTAAAAGGTCAAGGAGCAAAGCTGTATATTTTCTTTCTTGGTGCCATTTCCTTTATGTATTTTTCACTTTTGTCAATACCCATGTAAATTAGGTCTAACTATTCATATATGATTAGATTTTTCATTAGTTAAATCTTAGTTTTTTTTTAATGTGTTTCTTTATCACAGTCATGCCGTTTAGATATTGTATCTCCCTTATACACCAACATTGATTTGTCTTTGTTAACAAAAAGTGTAAAAAATGAACAATTTGAGTCAAACTCTTGAAACATGTTTAATTCTTTCCCTTCAGATTACCTTGGCTGCATTGACAGGTGATCCAACAATACGCTGGGGCGACAAATCCTACAACTGTCTGACATTTTCTAATGGGACCTTAGGTTCAAACTGTGATGTAAGTGACTACACATGGATTTTTGTATCCAAATCTGGCTCAATGGATCTCACATTTGAATTGACTCGGCCAATCGATGTAACACAAGTAGATTTTGATCACTCGCCAGTGTATGGCATCAAAGTTTCTAGCAAATTACTGGATATCTACATTTATATTTTCCTACAGTGTTCTTCAATTTTGATCTGTAATGCCATTTCTGTGGTTACCTCTTGAATTGTTTTCTTGACCACTCTCATACAGTATTACTATCATTTCGGATGCTCTACATTGGTAGGGAGTTGCAAAACCTTTCGCATGGTATTTTGGGCCAGTTTATAGATCATGTCACATCTAAACTTAACAACGAAAAGAGAAGGAGCGTGTTTAACACTCCAGTCCGGTGCACTGCCTGTTTGACCATATGCTATGACTCAAATGTTAATCCAGTATTGAAGAAAAAATTCCAAATGCTTCAAATGAATTTCGTATGCGAATTTATTGTCCATTAATAATCACACGTAAGATGCAGTAACATTTAAAAAGCTTCTCATGCTTCAGATATGCCTATTCGGGCCTTTTTCTGAGCACGCAAAAAATGCAACGTACATCCCAATCTCAGATCTTCTACTACCCAATGCATTTCGGGCCATGATGGGCCCTTCCTCAGGGGTTAACTGTGAGTGAAAGAACATAAGTGTTAAAATCGTAATTATTATATGAATCCTGTTGACACTATTTACACATCTACAACGTGATCCTCAATACCAACCCGATGCTGCATTTATCCCTCTAACATGATTGTGTTCCAACAGTCAAATCACCTGACCCAATCTCTCTCTACACTGCTTCCCTGCACTACATCTTACAACTTCTAGCAATGGCAAGTAACCACCCAAATGTAAAACCCTCATCTTTCCATTACCATTTCCCTCTCAAGAAAACGCAATATGGACATGAAACAACCCCGTTCTCCCACATACCTGAATAGCTGATAACGATCGAATCTATTTCACTCGTATTCCTCTCGGAAAGTAGCAGCCCGCCAAAATGTGACGCTGTAGTCCATTAATCTCTGGGTGCAACCTGTAGTAGGGGCGATGTAGAAATACGAAGAAAAAGTATACAGTGCACACCGTTGTTTTAGTTAATTTCATTCCATTATTATGATGTTCATATTCTTTTCCATTGGGATGTACGTTGCATTTTTTGCGTGCTCAGAAAAAGGCCCGGATAGGCATATCTGAAGCATGAGAAGCTTTTTAAATGTTACTGCATCTTACGTGTGATTATTAATGGACAATAAATTCGCATACGAAATTCATTTGAAGCATTTGGAATTTTTTCTTCAATACTGGATTAACATTTGAGTCATAGCATATGGTCAAGCAGGCAGTGCACCGGACTGGAGTGTTAAACACGCTCCTTCTCTTTTCGTTGTTAATGCATTGCGGGGTACCAGGGTGAATCCCGCTGTCCAGGTTGCACGCCAAATCAATGGAAAAGAATATGAACATCATAATAATGGAATGAAATTAACTAAAACAACGGTGTGCACTGTATACTTTTTCTTCGTATTTCTACATCGCCCCTACTACAGGTTGCACCCAGAGATTAATGGACTAATAACTCATAAAGCACACGCAAGATGCTACATCGCAAGAAAGAAGATTTGAGAACTGTGTTTCCATCACTTTCGGATTATGAACGTTTCTGAATCATGTACTTTTAAGAACTAGTTAAGGATCAAATAGACGTGTTACCATTGGATAATTTGCCCTATTGCAGCATTGTTTTTTTTTTTAATATCTTAAGGGTGGGCGGAGTATACATGGCTTATTTCTTGGCGCAAGTTTTGATTGAGGATGTGAATTATAAACAATTGCACATTAACGCAGTGTGTTAACATCATGTTTACCAAGTTGCACTGATTCTAGCAATGCATGATGGATATAGTAGTTTTTTAGTTACCATTCGCAAATATGTGTGGTGAAGCGCTATTGGCTGAAAGTAAGGGGAGGAGTTACGATCTTCTATTTAAAGATGGGGCAGTCAGCGTCACATTTTGGCGGGCTGCTACTTTCCGAGAGGAATACGAGTGAAATAGATTCGATCGTTATCAGCTATTCAGGTGTGTGGGAGAACGGGGTTGTTTCATGTCCATATTGCGTTTTCTTGAGAGGGAAATGGTAATGGAAAGATGAGGGTTTTACATTTGGGTGGTTACTTGCCATTGCTAGAAGTTGTAAGATGTAGTGCAGGGAAGCAGTGTAGAGAGAGATTGGGTCAGGTGATTTGACTGTTGGAACACAATCATGTTAGAGGGATAAATGCAGCATCGGGTTGGTATTGATGATCACGTTGTAGATGTGTAAATAGTGTCAACAGGATTCATATAATAATTACGATTTTAACACTTACGTTCTTTCACTCACAGTTAACCCCTGAGGAAGGGCCCATCATGGCCCGAAATGCATTGGGTAGTAGAAGATCTGAGATTGGGATGTACGTTGCATTTTTTGCGTGCTCAGAAAAAGGCCCGGATAGGCATATCTGAAGCATGAGAAGCTTTTTAAATGTTACTGCATCTTACGTGTGATTATTAATGGACAATGAATTCGCATACGAAATTCATTTGAAGCATTTGGAATTTTTTCTTCAATACTGGATTAACATTTGAGTCATAGCATATGGTCAAGCAGGCAGTGCACCGGACTGGAGTGTTAAACACGCTCCTTCTCTTTTCGTTGTTAATGCATTGCGGGGTACCAGGGTGAATCCCGCTGTCCAGATTGCACGCCAAATCAATGGAAAAGAATATGAACATCATAATAATGGAATGAAATTAACTAAAACAACGGTGTGCACTGTATACTTTTTCTTCGTACATCTAAACTTAAGCCATCATTAATAAAGTCCAGTATTGTCTTCATATGTAACATTACAGACCTTATCCTGTTTTACGGCAGTCCAAAATATTTTGATTGATCCTGATCCATGGAGTGCTGCGATTTTTGCCATTTTGTAAAACATTTATTCTTTCTTGCATCTTTGTACGTGCTCATATAGTATACACTACACACTTATAAATTCTCTAAGTGATTTTTACTCACTCCCTGTCCATTCAGCTTGTAGTTTAGCCACACATTTCACTACTCTATTGTTCCAGCACGAAAGAGATTTTGCGTAGATAATTGCATGTTTCATTAAGCAAATGCAAATATGTTGCAGTTGCTAAAAATATATTTGAGATTTGAATAAAACAAATGTTTTGAGATAGGAGCTATCAGAAAACGATTTAATGTTTTCATTTGATATGATTCCATTAAGAAGAAAACCTTTTCCAATTTTCTTTTTTTTTTTTTACTGGCAAAATCTTTTCTCTTGCAAGCGAAGATAAGCGTCCGTATTACTTAAAGGATGGAAGGTCACTCACAGGGCCAGCACACACCTGCCACCTGATATAGGTTTACGTGGTGGAGGCCTGGGTCATGTCTACAAAATAAGCACTGCCCCAGCAAGCACTGACTTCTTGAGTTAGTGCGTACACCCCATACAGTGCAGAACAGAAACAATGAGGGCACGATTCACAAAGAGCCTTTGCAGTCCGTGCCTGCAGAGGCTCCTCGGTCCATGCAGAGGCTCCTCGGTCCATGCAGAGGCTCCTCGGTCCATGCAGAGGCTCCTCGGTCCATGCAGAGGCTCCTCGGTCCATGCAGAGGCTCCTCGGTCCATGCAGAGGCTCCTCGGTCCATGCAGAGGCTCCTCGGTCCATGCAGAGGCTCCTCGGTCCATGCAGAGGCTCCTCGGTCCATGCAGAGGCTCCTCGGTCCATGCAGAGGCTTCTCGGTCCATGCAGAGGCTTCTCGGTCCATGCAGAGGCTCCTCGGTCCATGCAGAGGCTCCTCGGTCCATGCAGAGGCTCCTCAGTCATGGCGTAGTCTCCGCCCTCGTGGTGTAATCTTCGCTTTGCCGTTCTCATTGCTGGGATTCCGCCACGAGTGCGGAGACTCTTCGTGAACTGGGCCCAGAGTAACCAATGGTCTGGCCCTCCATGTTTCTGTGCAGGTGGCCACTAGCCTGTAGAAGGGGGCCAGGGAGTTCCAGGAGAGTGAGCCAACTCACAAACTTTCACCCGCCCTCATACAGGGTCGGTGCTCTCCCCGATAACACCGTTCCATGGATGGAGATAACACCATTCCATGGATGGAATCTCAAACAAGCATTAAAAGGCCTTGTGGGTTGTAAATGTCACCTAAATGTCTAGATGGCAATATAGAACCATAGTGCTCATTGAGCATTTTTTATATTGCAAGTTTTTTTACCGCATTTAAATTTGTTTTTTGTTGTTGTTTTGAGCGGCACCCTCAGGGCATTACTTTCCATTTGCAAAATTACTATTTTTCAGCCCTTTCTCAGAATATATGGAAAAATATTCATTTGTTGAGAATATTCTAAAACGGGAGGTTCAATTAATATGTCACGTACACGTTCGCTAAATACTCGGGACTAGCATTAGAATAGTAAATGTCCTTCCCAAAACCCGGGGGCGCAAGGGTAGGGTTGATTGCAAACCGTAAATGAAATGTCAGACTGTTTGCCTTTCTGTAGTAAAAAGGCGATAAAATGAATATACGTTTTAGTGCCTACATACTTAGTTGTTCAAAACAAAAAAATGCTTGCCATCTGTGAACATTTTAGAAGATGCAGTTTACAAGTTCAGCTTTCAGTGAGCCCTGATTTCAATATGAATGTCCCGTTTTTTTTTTTTACTTTAATGAAAATAACTGAGCTTAAGCAGTGGCGGTGGATGATGTCTGTAAAGTGTAATTGGTCTGTAAATTAATTAATGCTTAGAAACAAATGGGCATAAGCATAATTAAGCTTGAACTAGCTTCTCCATTATATATAAGAATAACCATATTTCACAGCAATTATTGTCATGTCCCTGAAATATCATCCTAGGTTGTGTTTATATGGGGTTTGCAGCCATTGTTTTTGTGCAACAAAAGTTGCAAATCTTGTAATGCATAGGGTAAAAACTAGAAGCAATCTATGGAAATTTTCAGCAAAATGTAAACAAACAAAATATACAAATTTGTTTACAAGTAAGAATACTAGGTTCCAGGTTTGAATCAAAATATTATTTGTGTGATTCCCTATAACCCCATGATGACTGTGCTCGTGATTAGTTTGAGTACACTAAGAATCATGATCCTTCAGTAAACCTGGATAATTCCTCGGGCTGTGCTTGCGATCAAGGGATGGAAATCCTAGGAAAAATATGTTACAAATGCAACTACATGAAAATGCAACAAGACTGTAGCACATTAAAAAAACAAATTCTTCAGGTATTGTGTTAAAGAGTTGTTGGGTTTTTCACACTAACTTTAAAGTTCGATAGCATAAATACTAGCAGGATACTAAAAAGGACAACCCAATAACCCATTGAGAGGCTGGGTGGTTTCCCAATACAACAGCAATTGCTTCTGTTGGAAACACTTACAGAATAATTAAAGGAGGTTGCTTGAGCAAATCAATTTAGTATCTATGCAAAGCAATTTACCCTACAAAGCACCCAGTGAAGTGCATCAATAGCAGTATACATGTATTGCAAAATCAATATTGGTTAACATTATTCCAATTAATACAATTAATAGATTATGAACAATGTTTTTTCAGATCTAAAAAAGCGGTCCAATGTTAGCATGCACAAATATATGTCTAGCAATAAATGTAATTCAACAAACAGCTGGGTTACATATATGTGCTATTCTGCAAGAAGGTAAATACATTCCATAAGTTATTTTCATGTGTTTCTGAATGGTGTGAGAAAAGCGGTTTATTTTATGGTTTCATTGGACGACCTCACTGTAATAGAATCACTACCTCTACTGCGTCCAGTCAGATTAGTTTGAAAGACCTTAGCTCAAACTTGGGTAGCTGTAACTCCACGCAATCGGACTTTATCAAACGAACAAGTGTAAAGCATTAAGGAGTACCAAAAGACTTGAATATGAAAGTAACAAGACTCAGTAAAAATCTGACACCAATTTATCCCCAAAAAGTTGTATTTTTATCTTTAAATCTCAACAACAAAAATTCACTGGAGGGTTCTGGATTTATGAATTTTCAAGAGAACAATAAATCACTACTTTTTAACCTAGCGCAATATTTCATTGTAATGGACCACACTAGCTGTAATCTTTGTAAAACATTTATAAAGTTGTAAAATACTGCTATGGCTGGCATTGGGTGACCTACTCTGCCTAAGTGCACCTCTTTGGCCCCAGGGACTTGCTCCCTGCCAGTCAGCTCCCAATTAAAGCAGTCTTCGGTCCATTTCCATGCTCTATAGGTGAAACACCATGGACTTTAGTAGAGTGGTCCCGATGCATGATGCTGAAGATGCTGATCTAGTGATGAGTCTTCCTGTGGCCACCCGTGGTCGACTAACATAGTGGGACACCTTTGACCACAAGGGGACGATGTCCCTCGAAGTCAAGGTGAAGTCATCTAAAAACCAGTTGCCACTGACCTACAGGACTCAGAGTTACAGCGACACCAGTGGTTGCCTTTAACTGGTGATAACTTCCTTGCTATGCAACCAAACTGCATTCTGACGGCTCTCCCTGGTCCAGCAGACTCTGAAGCAGTTTTGAGGGTTGGACTCCGTCTCTCAGCCTGCACTTCGATGGTCAGTGTCAGTCAGGCGTTCTTGGCTACCAACTCAGCAAGGCAGGTTTCTTCAGCTTTTTTGGCCCTGTTGTTATAACAGGAAGTCAGCCAACTGACAATTGGAGTCACTGCTTTTGTTTGAGGCCTGAGAATGACTTTTCCTCAAGCAGGTCACCACAGGCACAGTCCTCTCTTTGTTAGATTAAGGAGCAGCAGGTCCAGTCCATTCTTTGGCGCAGCCCTCTTTGCTGGGCTCAGTGAAAAGTAGGGCTGACCTTCTTCGGTCCTCTGTTCAATACAGACATGATCTGAGGTCTGGGTGCTGCTTTTATGTCCACTATGAGTTCAGGGGTGTAGGTGGCTAACTAACCAATTGGTCCCTGCCACCTGTTGACAACTTCCTATGAAGTGTGGCATCTAGCTATCCTAGGGTGCACTGTTCTGCTCACTTTCAACATGGAAGAACCCTTCTCTTGTTGTGTGAAGCTCCCTAGCCCATCGCAGGGATGTGGCCACTCGAGGGCTTTACTCCCCTTGAAAAAAATGGTTTAGCAATGGCTTTCCCTGTCTGCTTGAGATGCCACTCTGTCTACAAAAACAATGCCACCCTGTCTGCAAAATCAAAAGAGCAACTCCTCCTTTAGGTGATCACCATCTGCCCTTCAAAGGTGGCTTCCACTTTGAAGCTTGCTGTTTAGGCTCACACCCTGTTTGGCCTTCTTAACCAGAGAGAAGTTACACATCTTCCAACTGCAGTCCCTTTCTGTTCCTTCCTTTGAGCCATTCGTCCACACCCCAAGATGGCAGAAGGCTGTATCATGGTCAGCCACCATAAACTGTGACTTGACATTTTTGGGCAACAAAGTGGTAACTTTCTAGGGTTGCCATTTGTGATCAAGTTACATCAGATAAAACTTGAGCATCACGTCTAGTTTAATGCAATAATTAGTTTGAAGCCTTGAAGCATCATGCTTTGTAGTCCCATTCAGAAGTTAATACAGATTAGTTGTCAGCATGTAATCCTGTGCCCGCCAATGGGTCTAGTAGCCTTTTTTCAGTAAAAACGGCAATTTAGGCAAGACATGTAAAATCACATGTCCTACTTTTTATATACAGCAGCCTGCCTTTGGGCTCGTTAGGCCTGCCTGAGGCGTGACGCATCATATTAAAAAGGAAAATTTGGGGTTTGCCATTACCTTAAATGGTAAAGTTGAGGTAGCAGTTTAAAACTGCTCTACTAGTCTGCAGTTGCAGGTTGGGAGACATGCTTTACTTGGTCACGCTCTTGGTGGCACAGTAAGTCCTGCAGTCCATAAGGGACTCTTTAACTTTAAGGCCCTTGGTACCCCTGGTACCATTTACTCCATATACTAAGGACTTACCAGTAAGTTAACATATACTAATTTGGTATAATCCAATTAAACATACAGTTTTAAGGATCAGAGCACATGCACTGGCCTGGAAAGCCATGCCTAGTGCATCAGTCATTACACCAATGAGTCAAAACCTGGGGCAAAAAGTGGGGATGGATCTGCAAATAGCCATTTCCTCACAAATTGCACATGGTTTTGTCCAGACCTAATGCAGACTTAAAGTCAACATTTTGTTCTTTGTTGTAGCGCATATACACTACAATCCTCAGAAGTGATTTGCACATAGCAAAAAGGCAAACCCCATATTCTGTAAGGTAAAAACCAGCAAAAGCACTAATGTATGCCTGTAACGTACCAGATGGTATCGGGAGTGCAAAAGTACAACAGCAGTTAGGCTCAGATTTCACTTCTACAAAACCATAGAAATTCAGCAGTTCTAGTTACCTGAGCTAACTATAACTTATGCCCCCGCAATGCACTGCTTATGACCTCACATATTACATCACTTATGACCTGGTCAGTGACATCACTGATGTCATCACTGATTACATCTCAAATGACATTACTGATGGCATCATCCAGTGATTGTGACTATTTTCTAAAGGTTTCTCTGTGTTAAAGATGTATACTAAGATAATACAAAAGTTAAATGAGTATAGTTTGTGTACTACTAATGAGTGATACTATTTGTAACATATTATGTGAGTGGCTGTGTGACTCTGTGTAACCATGTGTGAGTATGTGTCCGAGTGGCTCTATGGGTGTGTGAGTGGTTGTATGAGTGGGTTAGTGGCTATATGGGTGAGTGAGTAGGTGTTTTAGTGGTGTATGGCTGAGTAAGAGGGTGTGTGAGAGTATAGGTGAGTGATGGTGTGTATGAGTGGGTTTATGGGTGATTGAGTGGGTGCAAAAGTGGTGTATGGGTGAGTGAGTGGGCTTGTGAGTGACTGTATGGGCGAGTGAGTGAATATGAGAGTGGCTGTATGGGTAAGTGTGTGCTTGTTTCAGTGACTGTATAGGTGAGTGACTTACATGTGTTAGTATCTGTATTAGTAAGTGAGTGGGTGAGTGAGTAACTGAATGGTTGAGTAATTGGCTGTATAAGTAACTGTATAGGTGAGTGAGTATGTGCGTGACTGACTCATTTTGTGAGTGGCCGGGACTGGTTTCTCAGTGGGCTAATGTGTCAATAGTGTGGGCCTGTGTTCAACCTCATGGTCACAGGTTCAAATCCAGGTGGGTCCACTCGGCCTTTAATCCTTCTGAGGTCGATAAAATAAGTACCATTGAGTTGGTTAACAACAAACATCTGTTATTCGGCACCAAGATACCCTTGGGTGAAAGTTCGTTTTTATAAATAAACGTGTTATGTTATGCTGTATGGTGTAAAAGTGGGTGTGTTAGTGTCTGTATGACAGGATGTGTGAGTGGCTTTATAAGTGAGTGAGTGGGTGCATGAGTGGCTGTATGGTGAGTTAGTGGTTGTGTGAGTGGCTGTATGAGTGAGTGGATCTATGAATCAGTGAGTGGGTGTATGAGTACTTGAATGGGTCTGTGAATTGGTGTACAAGTGGTTGTGTGGAGTGGGTGTATGAGAGGTTACATAGAGGTGTGAGTAGGTGTGCGAGTGGTTCTGTGGATTATGTTTTCAGTGATGCCATAAGTGATGTCATTTGAGATGTCATCAGTGATTTCACTGACCAGCTCATGAGTGACGTAATATGTGAGATCATTAGCAGTGCTTTGCAGAGGCATAAGTTATAGTTGGCTCAGTTAACTCCTGAATTTCTTTGGTTTTGTTCGAGTGAAATCGGAGCCTAACTATAACGTCCCTGTAACCATTGTTTTTGTGTGTGAATTATTAAGTTTTTTTTAATTCGATTTCCTAATTCTAATGTCCCTGTAACCTTTGGTTTTGCTGTGAATGTCTACGTTATTTTTAATGGTGTTTTCTAACTATAATGGCCCTGTAAACTTTAGGGTTTTTAAATGAATTTCTCTTTTTTTTTTTTTAAATTGTATTTCCTAACTGGAACCTTTGAGAGTGAATGTGAGTGAGTGCATGAGTGTCTCAGTGAGTGTGGGAGAGTGCATAAGTGTCTCAAAGGGTGTGTGAGTGTCTGTATGGATCTGGTAGTAGCTGCATAAATGTCTCACTGGGTGCATAAGTGTCTGAGTAGGTCTGAGTGGGTATGTGAGTAGTTGTGAGAGTGTCTGAGTGGGTTTGCAAGTACCTCCATGAGTGTGTGAGTCTGTGAGTAAGACCGTGAGTGTCTGAGTGGGTCAGTGAGTAGGTGTTTGATTCTGTGAGTGGGTCTGTGAGTGGATTTATGGGTCTGTGAGTGGGTGCATGAGTATCTGAATGGGTCTGTGAGTGGCTGAATGGATCTGTGAGTGGGTGCATGAGTTTCTGAATAGCTCTATGAGTGGGTGGGTGTGTTTGTGTCTAAGTGGGTCTGTCAGTGTGTGTGCGAGTGCCTGAGTGGGTGTCTAAGTGTTTGTGTGGCTGTATCAGCAGTGTGATTGACTCTGCCACAAAGGAACCACACCTGCCCATTTACCCAACAAGAGTCCACTGTTTTGCACAAAATATCTACCGAAGTGGAGTTAATTACTAAGTGCTACCTCCTTGGTTAAATGTCCTGTATGTATTCTACACTACAGCTGCGTAATGGAGCACGAGGAAATGTCACCAGTGACCTTGTATGTGTTTTTCAATGTGATGGCTCCTGGTGCGTCTTTATCCAAAAATATGATAACATGAATCCTCTTATAGAGAAGATGGCGAGACTGCAAAGAAGTAAATTTCTACCAAACAAGGGCCCTTCCTCTTAATTATATGAAGTAAGTGCTACTTTGCTTGGTGGTGATGTCCTCTATATTCTTCGGGCATCCATAACTCTTCACCAAAATCAGCGGAAATCGCACTGAGGGGTCCACTTGTTAAGCTGTCCATTATCCTGGCAAAAGGCAGGAAGAACTTTGGATACTACTAAGGTGGGCAGGTCCATACTGGGAAGCATCCAAGGGATTTCCACGTTTGCATACTCCTAGCAATTCAAAGGGAGAACCTTGGACTCCGCTCTCACCAGGAGAGGAAAAGAAAGAACCTACTCGTCCGTCACATACAGATTGCGCTCCAATAGGTCTACAATGCACTCACCTCCACAAAGGATTTCAGATCGTTTTTCAATATGGAATTGCCGAGAAACCACGCATGCTTTGCCTTCGCCAAGCCCAGGCTTTAGGATCATATGTCCTTTACGGAAGTTGAGGCATCTGCTATGTTTCGATGTGTAAGAGTGTACTGAATGGGTATGGAAGCAAACTGCTTCACCTCCCAGCCACTTCACCCCTTAGTATTATGGTAAATGCAGTTCACTTTGAATGCTTACTTGATTTTTTGCTGAAGTGTTTCACCAAAGTTGGTGCCGGTTAGTGCTGTCAATCTCTAGACACATGTGTTTCTGGATATTATCCTTATCAGTAGAGATAAAAAACGATTTTTTTCTGTGGCTGCTGAGCAAGCTGCCACAATCCTCTCAGGTCGCAGTACTTGTCTCTGGCGTACAGGTGCATCTCCAAAAGCTCGTCAGCTCAATGGCTCAAGGGAGCCTTTTCAAACAGAAGGGGGATGGGAGCACACTGCTTCACCTTCCAGCCAGTTCACCCCTTAGCATTATGGTAAATGCAGTTCACTTTGAATGCTTACTTGATTTTTTGCTGAAGTGTTTCACCAAAGTTGGTGCTGGTTAGTGCTGTCAATCTCTAGACACATGTGTTTCTGGATATTATCCTTATCAGTAGAGATAAAAAAATATTTTTTTCTGTGGTTGCTGAGCAAGCTGCCACAATCCTCTCAGGTCTCAGTACCTCTCTCTGACGCACAGGTGCATCTCTTTAAGCTTGTCAGGTTAATGGCTCAAGGGTGCTTTTTCAACCAGAAGGGGGATGGGAGCACACTGCTTCACCTCCCAGCACAGCTCACCCCTTAGCATTATGGTAAATGCAATTAATTTTAAATGCTTACTTGAGTGTTTGCTGAAGTATTTTACCAAAGTTGGTGCAGGTTAGTGTTGTCAATCTCTAGACACATGTTTCTCCATTCCATTATTAAAAGGAAAACTCTAGGGAGGTGATGGTCCCTGGAGCCACTAGAAAGCCCAGTAGGGGGTCCGTGGGGCCCGATTCATTATTTAAAATAAAGTCTGGAGTGGTGGTGGTTCCTGGAGCTCAAAGAGCCTCGGGAGGGGTGCCCCATGCACCCCCTTCCTTTTTTTTTCTTCTTTTTTTAAAAATAAAATTCCCCCGGATCCTGATCCCCTTGGAGGCCCTTTTCAAAACAAGCACTGGAGCCTGCACTTGTTTTTTTGTTTACATTTTTGCTGTACATTCATGAAGTATCATTTTTGGTGCATATCTTTTTTGTTGTTGCTTTTTTGCCCTGTTGTGGAAATGTGCCTTTTAAGGGGCACACCGGTGCAGGGTTCACCCTTCTCTTTGTCAATGGGTCCTTAGACCAACAAAATAGAGATTGGCACTGAAGCTGGAATTCAAATAAGTTTATTAATCACTCATGAGTGGGACTACGTCAATACAACACCCTCAAGTGCTGCAGGAGGTAGTACATTGAAGTCACACACCATGGTGCTTATATACTGAGTTTGTTGCAGAGTAAGCATGTAGTTACAAATAGAAGGTACAAGCATACACAGGAATATCTACTGACAAATATAGGCAGATGGATATCACTTAGTCAGCAAAGTGGGAGGGGTAACAGAACTGCTTACATCAGTAGGGAATGGTAGACAGTTACATTTTTAGCCAGGTGCATTCTAGCAGCTACAGGCCATTTCTCAGCGCGTCTTGCTTTGGCTCAGTGCAGAAGGAGTTAACTAAAGCTGATGACTCAAGCAGAATAGAAAAGCAAGTAACGGTATAGACGGAAGAATCACAAGGCTAACAAAATGGATGCTGCAAACAAGATGGCTTCAGCTCATGCTAACAGCAATTATTTTCGATTTCCACACTGTTGGAGTCTCTCTGGGACCCCATGACCAAGGCTAGGGGGTAAGGTTATTCCTACCCTGCCCCCTTTTCTTTTTTTTTTTTTTGTGTGTGCTTTTTTTGGGGGTAGACTCGGCTGAAGCAGAGTCCCAGGATGGCTGCCAACACTTCCTGATTGAAGTGTTGCCAGGCAGTCAGGGCTCTGCAGACCTCTTTGCAAACATGTCATTCTTCACAAATTCTTTGAGGTTGTAAAGATATAAATGTGAATTTCCTTAAATTTCTCAATAACTACTGAATGGATATACACCAAATAATACAAACCACAATCTGTGGGCCAAAAGCTAGCTGTCTGCTAAATTTGGTGTAATTCCGTCCAGTGGTTCCGGCTGTATGCGTGTCTACGTTTCCCATGTTAATTCACATGGAGTCTTTACTTTTTTTGACCCCCATCCCCTTTTTGTTGGTTCCCGCTTGACGGATCACCCTGAAACTCTCCATACACAACTAGAATTACTTGCACCCTTATTTGGGATAATTTCGGTAAGATTTATCTAACAGCGCCAAAGTTATAGGCAAGTCATAAAACACTTTTCCTGTGGAAACATGGTCCTAACTTTAACTACCTACTGGGACCGTCCAGGGGGGTGGGGGGAAGGGTTGATTAGCCGCATTTGTGTTGGTGCCAAATCACTCAGCTTTATAAAAGTCGTACGAGTACAGACCAGAACAATCCAAAGATATGGCCACAGAATTGCCCAGGTTACCATGCAACAAATATCTAGAAAGCCAACAAAGGTACATCAACTGACTGAAAATGACTTGTGCGGACTGTATTTCAAACATGCTGCAGATTCAAAAACACTTTCCATGTTTGTGGCTTAGTCAAATTATAATGTATTCTCCGGTTGTTCTAGGTGTTGCTTATTATCTTGTTTTCATAGTTGGGTCTATAATTTGGTGAGGTCAAGATTACGTTTGGAAATGTTTTATGATTTGTGTATATTAGCCTGTTGCTTTATATGTGTATGGCAACTTTGTATTCAAATTTGAAATGTGTTACAAGTGTGAGGAGCATGTTTGTTCTATAGTAACATCTTTTTTAGATCATAGCCTACCAGACAGCGCAACTGTCTGGTTGCGAAAGACTTCTTGGGGACATTCTGAAAGCTTTCCTGGAAATGCATTCCGTCCACTTGCTTTGTGTTTTGTAACTCGTAGTTGCTTGCTTTCTATTCACTGGCTTTGTTTGAGGCTGTCGAACATGTCTTTGTTTGTTCCGTGGAGCTTACCTTATTTACCACCTCTGCCTGGCTCCTTGTATCCTTCCATGAGTGCAGGCTTTCCGAGAACTCTTTATTTTATTTCTTTTTCGTGAGATGCTCCACAAGAGAACAAGTGTTTTCATTTGTCTCCCTTGTATGCTAGTTCAGAAAGCAGTAAACATGCTGTACTTCTTTGAAAAGGTTTCCTCCCTCCTATCTTTCTGCTTGACTGATTCTTTTTGTCTTTGCCTTTTGGATCATCAATCTTGCAAGCCCACGAGGAACAATGTTCTGTCTGCGAGCTTGTTGATTTTGGTCAGTGCTCTTTACTAACAGCATAATTGAAACAATTCGCATCCTCAATTTCAAACCCATGCCAAAGACACTGGAAGTAGGATGGTGGGATGCTGAAACTCCCCACAGTAATCGGCTGCAGTTTAGAAGTGAATGAGCATAAAACAGGCCTTTAAACTTTGTTTTTATCTTGTCACTTTTGCTGTGCATTCAAAGACGGATATCAAATGTTAGGCTCATGTTTCCTAGGGAGCTTCATGTTTACTTTTCTTTCCCTGAATGTAAAGTGATCGAACTTATGTTACAATCTTGCTGGATACAAGAATGTGAAAAGGCTGTAGGGTGTTAATTTTTTGTAGCACATAACAAAATGTAGGTTGCCTGTAAATGAACTGTACAAATATTTCAAAATATAGCAATTAGGAAAGCACAAATAAAGAATTTTTGTTTGTAATGAAGGTGTGTTGGAAATAAATATTTTAGTAGGATTAAAACCTATCAATACACTAGGGGATGCCAATTTCACCACATTATCATTAGTGCACTGTATAGTTATATTAGTAAAACTGTATGTCTGTGCAAATGTAATGGTCATTTCAATTGAAAATGTGTTCGCTGTAATGGCGGTGCGCTACCACACCCTGCATACTATTCTATGCAACTACACTCTACGACACTAAATACCATACCACTCTACAACACTCTACTCTTGCCACTTTACGCCCCTCCATTCTATGACATTGTACTCCACTCTATGCCATTCTGCACCACTTCACTGTATGCTACTCCATCCTATGCCACTCTACTATACACCACTCCACACCACTCTACAACACTTTACTCCACACCACTCTGCTCCATGTCATTCTCCATGACCCTGTACGCCACGCTGCTCTATACCACTCCATGCCATTCTACTCCACTCTATCCCACTCCACGACACTACACTCTGACACTTTACTCCACTGTACGTCACTCCTCTCCTCAAAACTCATTCCACACTATGCTACTCTCTACTCTACCTCACTCTACTGTAAGATGTGTTGAATAATTATCTTTGCTGATTCAATGGAGCATTTATTTTTAAATCCTAACACTCTCTTGTGGTTATCTACATTGATTAGCATGGTCAATGTACTTCTTCATCTCTGCCATTTGTTTGTTTTTATAGCATGCTCCATATGATGCCATGGTGCTGATAACCATGTGTCACTACATAGACCAGAAGATCATTGCAAGCGAAGGAAGGTGGAAGGTATGTGCCATATAGCATGTCTATTTAATTTTTGATGTAGTTCTACTTTTTGTATTGAAATGCATCAGGATGGGATCTGAGCGACATACACCTTGCATCCTGTTGAGCAATCCGTTTTTAATGTATTTCTAAAAGAAAAGGTGAGGGTCTAGTTCTGTTGTGAGCTGTTCTGTTGTCATAAGCAGTTTTATTTTGCACAAGTAGTATGCACTTCCTCCAGTGTTATTTTGCACAGCCAGATACTTTAATCAACACTAGATGATTTTATCAAACAAGGCACACTAAATATATAAAGTTGGCTCTGGAACCATTGCTTGCTGAAAGAAGCATTACATAATTGAAGCAGTAAAATTCTGAATGCCCCGAAATCTATCACACAGAAAAAATGCCTGTCTCCTTTGTCACCCCCCCCCCCCCCCCCCCCCCGGAGTGCAGGGCTAATGGCAAGCAGGAGGAGGTCGAGATGAGATAGAGGCACCCTTGGGCCAAGGACAGGGCCAAATCTTTAACGGAACCGCCATTGGCGGTGGAAAATTGAGGCCAACCCTACATGACGATCAGTCTGGGTGCCCCGGAACCATAAGTAAGGGGGAACTTTGGGCCCCACCCGTGGCTGCAGGAGGGAAAGCAGCCACAGAGAAGGGCACTTAAAGATCGGAGTCAGATGGCCACCCGGCGAAACCCAGGGTTGAAGCCATGCCATATGGTCTGCGGTGAGGACACTGCAATTGCCGGGGAACTTTGGTGCTCCCCGCCTCCACAACACAGGACCCCAATACATCAATAAAAGAATCACCTTCCACGTACCCAAAAGAAACCTCCACTCCACCAACCTCGCCCTCGCTGAAACCCAGCGTATCCGCAGAGCCAGAACAGGGGGAAGAGCCTTCTCCTACATCGCAGCCAAAGCCTGGAACGAGCTCCCTATCGACATCAAACTCTCCCCCCGCCTCAACACTTTCAGGAAGACTCAAGACCTGGCTCTTTGACTGAACGGAACGGCTGTCCACCTGCCCGCGCCTTGAGACCCTCACGGGTGAGTAGTGCACTTTAAAATCCCTGATTGATTGATTGATTGATTGACCCGTTACATCGGCCATGTACTGGGGGGCCACACTAGACTACACGTAGGCTATCTGCTGTGACAGGAGTGCAAGGCCTGGGCGACCTACCTAGCGATCTCCAACTACCCTGGTCAAGAATCCACCACTGCACCAATCTACCAGTCGGGAGAACGGGCAGAGCAGTGACGCCTGGCAAAGGCCCCAACCGTAATCCTGACAACAGTACAGGGCTGGAGTAATGGTAAGGCCCAAGAGTAACCTACCACCGCAAACAAACAATTTGGATAAATACGCAGTCCCCAGGCCCCACCATGAAGAGGAGACCCGGGCCCACTAGTCCAGGAGCCTCAGGGCAGTAATGAGGGCGATACAAAGTCTCCAATCCTCCTTGGAACCTAAAATAGACTGTCACCATCGAGGTGGAGCATCTTAGAGCAGAGTTCCAGAAGATGTCAAAGTAAACCCGGCAGAAACCAACATCCGTAAGCTCCAAACTTCCTCAAGGTCCCTAGAGGAGCAAGTGCATAAACTAACCAATCAGCAAGAGGCTCTGGAGGCAAGAGTTGAGGACCAGGAAGGGAAGTCCAGGCGAAACAATCTACGAATTGTAGAGGTGCCTGAAGGAGCGGAAGCACAATGTGTCAACCTATTTGTAGAAGGCTTGAAACCCAAACGTCTATCGAAGTTCTTCTCCGTCGAAAGTGCGCACAGGGCCCCAATCCTGCCTCCGAGACCAGAGGCCCTACTGCGCACCATCATAGCCCGCATGTGGAACTTTAGAGATTGAGACGTCATCCTGCAAGCAGCCCGGGCATAAGGCGACCTAAGTATGAGAACTCCACGATTCGCTTCTTTCCTGACTTTACCTGCCAGATTCAGAAACCGAGGAGGAGTGTTGAGGAGGTCAAGAGAACCCCTAGGGAATAGGACTTAAAATATATAAGGATATTCCCTGCCAAGCTATAAGTTCTTGCAGAAGGAAAATCCTGGTTCTACTACTCCACAGTGGAGGCATGGGAATGGGTGGAGGGGTGCCACACGCATGAGTCTCGACACCCAAAGGGCCTGAAGAGATCTCACCCTCGTAACATGCATGACAGAGAATCCTCAGCTGATGAAACCAGTGGTCGGAACTTGGGACAGTCCCAGTCTGCCTGGTTCTACTACTCCACAGAAATTTGGTTTCCTGATGCTACAATTTCTGTGGTAACCACTAGACCTCTGTCCAACAGGAGGTGTAAGATTTCACCCCGAGATATTCACTGAAAGCGCCCCGAACATCAGGTTGGTCTTTCACTGCTTCCTGCTCAGAGGGGGTGTTTTCATCACGCTTCCAGTGGGGTTAGGAGTATTGGAACGAAAATGCTGCCTTTTGTCCTTCATTTGTCATGGAGGCTGACGTGGGGAAATCATTCAATTAACAGGAGCCTGACAGAATACTTAAAATAACAATATGCGTTTAGGAAAATCAAGGCTGCGAGCGAGGGGGCTCCCGGAGCCGCTCTATCGAATGAAGCGGTGCCTTTTCATTTTCACTGATTTCCTCGGTGGAAATAATAAAAATAATATAATAAACCGATACTGCTGCAGTGTGTGACGTGACGGTATTCTTTCGTTATAAGGCGAGGATGTGCATATTACAGGCTAGTGTCGTTTTATTGCACGGAATGCAGTGGTATAACAACCCATATCTCACAGGGATCCCGAGAGTACCTAAATATCACCATCGTAGGACATTTGATGGAATTCCACTACAAGGACTTTTTCGGAAATTGTTTAAAATAATGCATTTTAAGGTGCGCTGGTCATGGCAGTTTAGTATTAAAAAACAACTTCCATGCGGCGATAGGAAGGAGTTCGTATTGCTGTGTAGAGTAAAAACGCCACAGGTCTCCCAGCCCTCACAATAGCCAAACACACCAAGCAGCTGAGACAGTCGGGAGAAAGAGAGTCCAATGAAAAGAGGTAATACAGAGCAAGAGACAGAAAGCAGGCACGTGGGGGGAGGGAGGAGTCGAAAATAACAGAAAGAGCAACAGAGTGAAACGAGAAATGAAGAGATACGGGAGAATCAAGGCTCAAGCATGCCCGCCACTGAGCAGATCCTGTCAAGATAGTAAGTAACACTGACAGGAAGGAGGGACATTTGTGAGAGTGACCGAAGAGCAGCAGAAGAACGCTAAACCACACTCAAAGAGAGGGGGAAGGGAGAGAGACACATAAAAAGGAACTTTCCGGAGAGAAGAGAGAAGCTGGTGCGAAACTGCACCCTGGGGGCAAGAAACAAAATGTTTAATCGCTGTACAAATGAGCTCCTGCAACGTGAGCTAATGTGTATTCCAATGCGAAACCATTTTGCATCGTAATTTGTTGACAGTGAGTGAGCAGTGTGCAATGGCCTTGGGTTTGAAAGATAAACCTGGAGGATGTGAAAGAAATATGGTGACACACACGTTTAGGTTTTTTTTGCACGTCACACACATATTTTACATCATTTTAGTTTTAGAAACACGAGCACGTAAGCTCGGAGCAGAGGGCGGCATGACCTTGGTTATACTGAATAAGCAGCTACCTTTGTTGTTATAAGACATCTCTTTATTAATGTAGTAACTGCACTTTGACAATTGCTTTAGTAACCTTCCTGCTTTCTCAAATTTATTTGAAAAAATGAAAATGCACCATTTGTCCACTCTTTTTATAAAATTTCCCCCCAACCCTCTAGGTTGTTCGGGCTCGCTCCCTCGCTCGCCACAATTCACTACGACAATCATTTTACGCCCCCACCACTTTCAAATGTCACCAGCCGCCACTGGCTATAAGCCCTCGGTTTCGACTGGTGCCTCGACGGCCGAGTGCCCCAGGGGTGGCGGTGGTGTGGGCATGTTCTATCACACACTTTGGACCTGTCCTTGTATCCAAAACTTTTGGACTGAAATAGTTGAGAGAATGAGGGAGGTGACAGGCCTACTTGTGCCACTTGAGCTGTTGGAAGTGTCGGTAGAAGAGGAAAGGCCCAGTCATGTAAATACTTGCTCCACATGGGGTGGCGAAACACAATTTAGCCAGGCTAATGAATGCAGACAGGCCCCCTGCGACCATAGACTGGAAGGAGGACCTGAATTGGGGCCAGCTAGTTTACTGTCGAACAGGTAACATACCGCTCCGAGGCTGCCTGCGCAAATTTGAAAAGCTATGGGGTCCATGGAAGCAGTACCGTGCACAAACTGGCAAGTAAGGAGCGGAGGGGGGTGATCACTAACAAATAGCAGACTGGAGGGCAGAGTTCGCAACCAGCTCCAGTGTGTCGGGGATTACTCCAAGGATTTAGGGCGGCCCGAGTGTTCTATCTATGATGTGGAAAGTCCCTCTACGAGCGGCCCTTAAAGTGAACATTGCTTTGCTTTTGATGACTTTTGACTCAACTGCTTAATAAAAAGAATTGTTAAAAAAAAAAAAAAGTTGTGTCAAAATGTTGCCTGCTGAATAAATAAAATGAAGAAAGCTGTGGCTACAGCAAATCTGAAAATGTAATTCCTTGTAGGTCCAAAATAGATGTACAGGGCACCGGGATAGAGAGGAGCGTTTACGAAGAGGTGGAAGGGACAGGGAACTAGTAAGTGGATTTTAGGATTCGGGGGAGGGTAGAGTTAAGGGGTATTAAGGAGCAGTAAGGGATTGTTAAGGCCCAGGAATTGGGAGTTTTAAAGGGAAGTTAGGGGCTTTTAGGTTTCAGGGAAGGGTAGCGTTAAATGGTAGCAAGAGTTTTTGGGTGTCAGGGAAGGGTAGCGTTGAGGGGTAGCAAGGGTTTTTAGGGTTTAGGGGGAGGGGGAGGGGAGCTTTAATGGGTAGTATGGGTTTGTAGGTTCAGGGGTTGGTAATGTTGAGGGGTAGTTAAGGTTTTAAGGGTTCATGGATGGGAAGAATTAACGAGTACTTAGGGTACAGTTAACTATCTGGAATGTGGACATTTTGTAATATTCCTAGTAATAAGGAGGGGCACGACTTTATCTTAACCGATTCACTCGACTTTAATGTAGTATATATTTTAAAAGTCCACTTTATCACATTCATCCCGATAATCTGCCACATCAACGGGGTTTTAAAGTCAACATATCCCTTTTCTGTGCACCTCAGCATACGTTGCAGTGAACCAATCGTTTGTCGCTAATGGGTACAAGAGACAAAAGCCAAGGACTCACAAGCTCGGTTTAGAGGCATTTAAACAGAGCACATTCTTGTTCCTCAAGAAGTGCACGTCAGAAAACCACTAGGACCAATCAGTGTGAGAACAGTTTGACCCCATTTTACTGGCTGGAAATTCTGGCCCGTAAAATCCTGTAAGGTTTCTCCTGCTCCAGCAGCCTAGCCTGGTCTCTGCAGACTCTTTTTCTCAGACACTAGGTAGCATGCAAAGCTCCCTTCATCAGAACTTTTTCTTTCTTTCAATCTTCTACCTTTCCATGCCCTCCCCCATCCTCCGCTTTCGCAGAAGGCATTGCTCCCCTTAGGCTGCTGTTCAGGCAGGTGATAACAGGAGCATTACACCTCTCAGAAAAGACAATACTGTGCGGAATTCCAAATGATGACTGTGTCCGCAGTTATTAACCATTCAAAGGTATTTCAATCTTATAGATGGAATTTCTTGTGGAGATACCACCAGTAACAGTAATTCCAGCCTCTTGGAATCTCCGTAGGTATCTCCACCTGACTTCTAATAGGGCCCTAAGATTTCAGCACCTTGTATTCAAGTGAAAAATCTTTCAGTATTGATTGAAAACCGTAGAATTATATTATTGCTATTTGAAAAGTTGCTTTTAGTGGTAGCAACTCTTGGGTATATGATTTGTTTGGTCTTTATTTTCCTCTTTTCTCTCATTACGTCACACTGTCTGTTGGTGTGCCTCACCTAGGTAGACTACTGAACAGGGTGCCGCTATATAGTATTTACTTTTGTTTCTCAAACATCGATTATTAGTTGGTGTTCTCCATACATACTTTCTTTTTTTTTTCTTTGTGTTTTAAGTGCATAATTCAATCATATAGTCTAAGCATTAGGCTCAGTGTTAAATGGTTTTGGTGGCCCCCATGCACTTCGAGCTGGATTCGCTGTTCCTCCGGAGGCCTGTGAACATTTTTAGTAGATGTTGCTTAATTCATCCATGTTTAAGCTTCTCCGAGGCTCTGTAGATCCATTTGGTGCAAGACAAGACCGCTTCCACTTACGATTGGGGGAAAAAAGGAATATAAAATAAAAAAATGTATGGAAAGTACCCATTGCTTGAACTGTTGTTTAGAAAATAATCATTGTTTGTGGAATACAAGTAAATACTCGCTGGCGGTGCTGAGTTTACTAGTCTATCCAGGCCAGATAAACTGTCTGTAGGTACTTCCAATGCCCCCGACCAGGAATGTTTGGCAGGTGTCACACAAAAGCAATTTAGGAAGTTTTAAGTTAAATGCCACAGCATTTCTACAGAAGAACTGGTGTGCTCCTAGTTGAGGGGAGCTGGGTCTTCACAAGGCCATTTACACCACACAGAATATATAATTAATTTACATCACATGCTCTCATATCTATATGAACATATAAATAATGTTGATAATTTATGTCTTTTTACCACAGGGGTCAATGGAAGTGCGAGAAATCCCTTGGCCAGAAGAGCTGGTCTTCACCTTGGATGAGAAACTTCTCAGTGACATCAGGCTAGCCAAGAAACAGTACTGGAAGGAGGTGATGTTTCTAATTACCAGCTCATTAACACTAGACCCAACAGTGCTGCTCTTCCTGTTAGTTTCCTGTGCTTGACTTTTCAAAACTTCTCCACACCTTGATGCACATACTATTATGAAGTGTCATATTTAGTCTTCCAAACATATGAACGCTAAGGTGATGTAAGTACTCAAGCATTTTACTGTGTAGGGGGGATGTCAACAGGTTAGTAAAAATGAAAGTAGAAAATGGTGAAATTAACCCCTTCTGTGCCACGCCCTTTCCCCCTCCTGTGCCGGGCGTTACATTAGCGGGCGGGGTTCATAACGAGATAGTCTCGTCATGGGCACAGCGCAACCGTGCTCCATGACGAGACTATCTCGTCATGGGCACAGAAGAGGTTAAACACCTAGGCGTTTGATAGGATTAAAAAAGGATGGTGAAACGTTAATGACTTGCTATCCATGGTACAAATTGTTCTAGCTATTGTACTTTGCAATTCTGATGCTCATCAGTAACTTACATATAGTACAGTGCGGCAAACAAATTTGACTGCTGACCAATATGTTCCTGCTCAACTAATCATCATCCTAAACAGATATACACATGCATGTGGTATTAATCCCATCAGTATATTCATTATGGAAAGTTTCAATATTGTAATTGAGTACATTCTCTGGCACCTAACTAATTCTGCAAGATATAGCATTTGTTTGTCTTGATGCACTTTTTCTTACACCCCAGTTCTTGGAACTGGTTTGGTGGATTTCCAACGTTCAGTTGGGCACCTGGTCCAGGCCCAACACTGGGACTCCTGTGGATAGGAACGTGGCCCGACGCCATCGCCCGGCCCCGGCGACCCCATTTTCCTCTCCCAACACCCTACCCCTGAGAGCTTGGTTGTCCAAACCTCTGCGTCCCGAGTGCATTCCCTTCCGCACCTCCGGACAGGGAATCCAAGAAACTGGAGCAGTTTGGGAAAAAGATTTTCTCTTCTGCCAGTTCAGGGTTGCGGTCTGTGAACACCGCATGCCTCTTGAGCCATTATTCCCACTCTGTGTGGGATACGGCGGCTGCCTCAGTGTTCGGAGGAGGACCGGACGGTGCGCTCCCAAGCTATTGCTGAGGGGAGGGATGCATCCAGGTTCACGATTCGTTGTGGCCTTGACACCGCCGACTCGCTGCGCAGAGTGATTTCCCGACAGTGGCGCTACCCCGTCACACCTGGCTGAGGACAACTGGCTTTTCTGGGGATGTCCAGAATACTCTGATGGACATGCCTTTTGATGGCACTCGCCTTTTTGGCGACAAGGCAGGCAGTGCGTTAGAGCGATTTAAGAACTCGCGGGCTACGGCCAAGGCCTTGGGCCTTTCGGCCACGTGCACTCCTTCGGCTTCTGCTTTCCGCTCCTTTCGTGGCCAAGGAAAGTGCGCCTAAACACGTTTGTTTCAAAGCCACAGGCCTGCGTAGCAACAGTCTAAGCGCAGCTGCGGACGTGGGACCTGCCGCGGTGGGTCACGGGGCCAGCGTGCCCTGCCACCACTGCCTCCAAACCTTCCTAGTACAGTGTTTCAGGCCCACCAAACGCCAGTGGGCGACAGGATTCGCCATCACCTCACCCACTGGTGCACCATCATTTCGGACAGGTGGGTTTTACAGATAGTCCCAAGAGGCTACACTCTCCCCTTCGAGACTACCCCTCCAGTCATGCCACCCCAGTACTACTGCATGTCGGGGATCGCTTGGCGCTTCTCCAGCAGGAAGTGATAGCCCTCTTGGCCAAGGGAGCCATCGAGCGCGTTCCAACGCCAGGAGTAGGTCGTGGTTGTTACTCCCACTACTACTTGGTTCCGAAGAAGGACAAGGCCATGCTTCCTATCTTAGACCTTCGGAACGTCAATCGCTTCCTCCGGAAGGAGAAGTTCAGGATGCTCACACTTGCTCAGGTCTTGTCTGCCCTAGACCCGCAAGACTGGATGGTAACGTTGGACTTGCAGGATGCTTATTTTCATATCCCCGTCCTGCCCGCGCCCACCGGCGTTCCCTGCGTTTCACGGTAGGCCACAAGCACTTTCAGTTCACCGTGCTCCCTTTTGGCCTTTCCAGCGCCCCTCGGGTGTTCACGAAAGTGATGGCGGTGGTCACAGCTCATCTGTGCTGATCGGGGATTACAGTCTTCCCCTATCTCGACGACTGGCTGTTGAAGGTGGGCTCGCCCCAGGCAGTCGTCTCCCACCTCCAGACTACGGACGACCTCCTGCATTTACTGGGGTTCTCCATCAATGTGCCGAAGTCGCACCTGATTACCTCCCAGAAGCTCCTCTTTATCGGAGCGGTTCTGGACAAGGCGCAGTTTCGGGTTTATCCTCCCGAACGGGACATTCGGGCTATGATTACGATCTTTCTGCCCTTTTCCTGGGTTTCGGTCAGGATGACCTTGAGGCTGCTGGGCCTCATGGCCTCCTGCATCCTGCTGACCAATCATGCCAGATGGCATATTCAGGCACTGCAGTGGGACCTGAAGTTCCAGTTGGCGCAGCATCAAGGGGACCTGTCCGAGTACATCCAGATCTCGGAGGGCAATGCACAACAGTTGCAGTGGTGGCTCACAGACCGACATTGGGTCAGCAGCATTTCACTCTCCCTTCCCCAACCGGAGCACACTGTGGTGACGGATGCGTCCCTCCTGTGATGGGGCGGCCCCATGGGAGAGGCGGAGATCAGAGGCCTCTAGTCTCCGGCAGAGTCCAGGCGCATTATCAACCTTCTGGAGCTCCAGGCGATCCTACTTGCACTGAAGGCATTCCTTCCCTCTGTCAAGGAGAGAGTAGTGCAGGCGTTCACAGACCACACCACCGCCATGTGGTACTGCAACAAGCATGGCGGGTTGGGGTCGTGGACCCTATGTCAGGGGGCTCTGCGTCTCTTGACATGGCTGGAACATAAAGGCATTTCCTTGGTGGTTCAACACTTGGCAGATTCTTTAAACACCAGGGTGGACAAACTCAGCCACAGGTGCTTGATGGATCACGAATGACGTCCTCACTCGTAGGTGGCGCAAGGTCTCTTCCAACAATGGGGAGAGCCTTGGTTAGATCTATTCGCCACCGAAGCGAACGAGCAATATCAGCAGTTCTGCGCATTGAAATTTCCAAGACTGCACTCGCTCTGCGACACTTTTCGTCGCGAGTGGAGTTGCGGTCTATTGTACGCCTTTCCACCTATACCACTTCTACCCAGAGTGCTGAAGATCAAACCCGACCGGGCCCAAGTCATTCTTGTGGCCCCGGACTGGGCTCGAAGAGTTTGGTATCCCGAGCTACTCAGTATGGGCGTGGATCCCCTGATCCGACTGCCTCTTTGGGAGGATCTTCTGTCGCAGCAATAGGGGGGACGGTCCTCACCCCGAACCTGTCCAGCCTCCACCTCCATGTGTGGAGATTGAGCGGTGCCAGTTGATTCCATTTGACTTGCCTCCTGAAGTCTGTGATTTCATTCTGGCAGCCAGGCGTCTCTCCACTAAATCGATATACGCCTGCAAGTGGAACAAATTTGTGGCATGGTGCACAGCGAAGGCTGTGGATCCCCTGTCTGCCCCTCTTTCAGAAGTCTTTTTGTTCCTTCTTTCTTTGGCCCGGCACTATTAAGGGCTACCTTTCTGCAATGTTGGCCTTTCTCAGGCTCCATGATCAGCCCTCTCTTTTGAAGTCCCCTGTCATAAGTAGATTTCTCAAAGGCATTACTCACCTTTTCCCTCATATTCCGTTTGTGATGCCACAGTGGGACTTGAATCTGGTTCTTACCTATTTGATGTGTGCTCCTTTTGAGCTGCTTCACAGCTATCCTCTTCGTTTACTAACTTTGAAGACTGCTTTCCTGGTTTCTATCACCTCTGTGAGTGAGCTCCAGGCTCTTTCCTGTAAACCTCCTTTTCTGTCTGTTCATCCGGGCAAGGTTGTGCTTCGCACTCGTCCTTCCTTCTTGCCTAAGGTTGTTACTGCTTTCACATCAGGCAACCTATCACCTTGCCCACTTTCTTCCCGCCCCCGCACCCTTCCAGAGAGGAACAGAGGCGGCTCCACCGTCTAGACCCAAAACGTGCTCTCTCATTCTACCTGAATCGCACACAGCAGCCCCGGGTGGATGACCAGCTCTTTGTTGGCTACGCAGGTGCCAATAAATGCCGGGCTGTGCACAAGAGGACTATCTCCCGCTGGGTCATCCTATGTATCAAAGCCGGTTATTCTCTGGCTAAAAAGGAACCTCCGATGGGGCTGCGCGCCCATTCTACCAGAGCGACAGCAGCTACTTCTGCATAGGGACAAGGCATCTGTCAGGCAGCCACGTGGGCCTCGCTGCACACTTTTACTAAGCATTATTGCCTTGACAGCCAAGTCCGGAGAGACGGCTTCTGTTCTCCGTGACTTTCTGGTGTGATCTTGGTTTGCAGACCCACCACCGGGGTTGGCATTGCTGGGGTATCTATTCTAAGGTAAGCAATCTATCACTAACGTGTCTCTTTCAAATGCACAAGTTACTTATCTTCGGTAACAATATATCTGTAAGAGACATTAGTTAGTGATAGATTCCTTACCGCCCCACCCATCCTCCCTGTTCTGCGAACTGATTTATAGGGTTAAGGTCATCCCTTTCGGGGCCCTAGTTTCAATGCACCATTGGTCAGTATCTTGCATGGCTCTGCGTTCCTGGCACGTAAAGTCGTGTACAGAACTGACGTCCGTGCACGAGGGCGGCATCTAAGTAGCTGCCGCGATGTCATCCCGGCGATCATGACGCCTACGACGGACTCTGAGCTGCACAACACCACCTTCCGACGCGCAGGGGTACTGCTGACGAAAACTTTCTGGATCAAGTCTGACCCCTGGGGTAGTTCTAAGGTAAGTAATCTATTACTAACTAATGTCTCTTACAGATACATCGTTACCGAAGGTAAGTAACTTGTGTGTTAGGGGGATAGGCTCGGAATCTGGCTCACGGCAATGTTGTGAGAGTGTCACCCCTTCTGAGTATCAAAGTGGCAGTCATGCAGACTGGTGTATGTTTTTTCAGTTGTCCTTGTTGAGCCCCTATCTCTTGACTTCTGTTTGTGTGAATGTGCCAGAAGATCTCTGACACATTATTAACTTGAATTAAACACTTTTCTAAAGCCTTCTGGGATCAGAGATAGCGAATAATTAACTATCTTTGCCTGCCCTAAAGGTAGGTTGTTTTTTGTGGCCTTGTGTAGATACGTTGACATGTCGCTGCTCAGTCAGTTATTATGGCATCACATAACTTTAGATATTTTGTGCCTGAGTAGTGTGGGAGCAGGGAGACTAACTCCAAAGTGACATGTATGTATTATGCATGTGTGCATAGTTTGTGATTTACGTAACCACAACAAGCTATGAAGCAACAGAGGTCTCTGGTATTCTGATCAGACAAAAGATAGTAATCGGATATGCCATTAATACAACTCTCGTAACTTGTATTTTATATTACCTAGGCAGCTGACGTACAGGTTGTTAATTATGCATTCACATCTTTTGGCAAAGTACTTGTCAAGAAAAAGAATCTGCACCCTGATACATTTGTGCAACTTGCTCTTCAGTTGGCCTTTTACAAGCTTCATGGACGGTAAGATATTTTGTGTGAGGTGAGACACAAATGCACCTTTTCCATTGTGAATCATTTATTCTGCTTCATGTTTTTTTGCTTGAGTAGTTGTTTTTAAAATATTATTTTCTAACTGTTACCTGTAACTTTTGACAGTGTGTATGCGAGTGTGTAGACAAGACTGAGAGTGGGTGTGTGAGTGACTGTGTGGGTCTGTGAGTGGTGAGTGGGTGTGAGTGGTGAGTGGCTGTATGGGTCTGTGAGTGAGTGTATGAGTGACTATGCATCTGTAAGTGGGTGGTGGTTGAGTGGCTTTATGGGTTGGTGGCTGGGTGTTTAAGTGCTGCATGGATATGTCAGTGGGTGTGTGAGTTGTTTTGTTTGTGCGATTTGATGGGTCAGTCAGTGAGTGAGTTGCAGGCTATTAAAATGGTTGGGGTGGCCCGAACAGGCTAAACCTCCAGGCAATTTTGGACTTTTGCGTAGTTGTAGTCTTTGAAAGGTAGAAGAATGGATTTGGCACTCTCTAACATATGCCAAAAGGCAATATGGAAGTGGTCAAATGAGTTCTTTCCACAGATAGACAAAACCAGGAAATGTCAATAAAGCTGTTTCTGCATTTCTGAGAGACCATAACATGGGCTCTATCTACAACCGAATTAGAGAAGTTAGCGCACACCTGTGCAGAAAAAACTAATACGACAATGAAATCCAAAGTTAAACTTGTATGCGTGCCAACCAGATAGAGGTGGCCAACCCCTCAAAATATGAAACAAAATATCCCAGTGACTCTACACTCAATATCTGGATGCACAGCGTGTGATACAATACCTCACATAATTACAATAGTAAATACTCATTAACAATGAAGAATCTCATAGATTGAACACAAATATCTGATATTAAGACACTGATGTTGTAGCCTTTATTTGGCTAATTATACTTGTACGTATAATGATTTCAAACACAATCGTTGTTTATAATGACATAAACAATATCATAATAAAATAATAACAAAACTTCAATTGTACTTTATGAATCCACATAAGTATCAAATCTCCATTTGATGGTGTGCCCAATGCATTTCGGGATTACCGCATTCCTTCTTCAATGGCCACTGCGGAAAAAGTTGAATGAAAGACTAGTTGTAAACAAAGCAAACACGTATAGATGTACAACATACAGGGATAAAATGGTGAATCCTGCACCATTAATGCACATAAGCATGGCAATCAAAAAAGCGAAACTGGATGGTGAGGAAGATCGCCAACCGGAAAAATTACCCAAAGAGGAAAACATGATGTGCAGACCAAAAAAAGAGCACCACATGCACCGTGACAGGGAAAGACAAAGACCATCGCACAGTCACCAACCGAATGTGAAAAGGGTTAAAAGCTGCTGTACCACTCTCGTGTGACCCCACCTATACATAATCAAAGTATAGAGGCTAGTGGCTTACATGGTGTAAATCGTGGTATTCCCAGATATGAGATATGAGACGGTGACACAATCTAAAACAAAGGGAAATTAAGTTAACTATTCAGCAAACTGAGATTAACAGTGCATCAGCAGTTGTGGATGGCCATTGAAAATCTCCTACCTTTCAAGACATGTGCACAGACCACACTACTAGGACCTCAGTGACTTGTTTAAACGAAAACTTCCAGTATCGATAAACAACGAGGATATGAACCGTGCTATAAAGCCAAGAAAAATTCCAAATGAAGATGCAAGCACGATAACGTGATGCTCAATAAACCTTGAAAGTGTCCAGCATTTACCTTTGTCATTTGTCTTTAGCCTGGATCAAGATGAGATTCGTCGACAGTAAAAAATAAAATTTAAAAAAAAGCCCTCCAATGTAGAATCATTAAGGGAGAGTAGCCAGAGCGGCCACTGTAGGCAATGTAGGTCCTGGTCATCTACAAACACAAGAGTAACTAGAAAGAGGCACAGAGTTCCTCATTAACGACACATTTCAATTACCCCTGGCATAAGAAATGTAGTCTAGCGAGCCTCAAAACTCACCGATCTCCAGCTGGTGAATGTCTTACACAGGAAACGTGAACACGCTGGTCCGCAACCAAAAAAGTGAAAGGTAAAGCCTATTTTAAATACGAGCCTGAAAGCAACCTGAAAAAACGGACTCAAAGCGACTCGTCAAAGGAGTCGCCGTGTTGGAACGGGAAAATTCAGCATCGGAACTAGCGAAACAGGTGCCATAGAATGCTAGAAAGCTACTGAAAAATCCTAGCAACCTAGAATCTGCCGTAACTCACACCCGGATAATGACAGTCTATCCAATACTAGTGTGGGGAATCCATATCTACAAGCAAGCACTGTGAACACTCAGATGTGCAGTCAAGAATGTGAAGTGATGACTCGTGAGCATGACTGAGGCAGAGGAGCAATATCTGAGACTGCCAAAGCAGATATGAATGAGAAACTAAAGGGTGATGCATCGAGTATGTGCTCAGGACTGAAAAACTAGATGTGAGGAAAAAGAGAAGGTAAATGAAAACACAAACAAAGAAAAGCAAAAGCAAACCTCAGTGAAGACTACCAGTAAAAAGGAATCCTCGTGAGAGAAAACCACCATAATGGTGGAGTTGGTAATTGGATTGCCATGAGTTTGCACACTGTACAAAATCAACAGTACCAAGAGCACACTGAACATAACATCTAATCTTAGAACTCACAAATTGAAAACCGCAACATCAGCAATTCAAAACAAGCACAGCGAAAAGATGCCTTATAAGAACAGGACATATCAATTTTATCATTCAGACCAGCTGGTGTCATGGTTTGAAGTGACTTGATCCACCATACTTTGCGCTGAGATAGCAATTTAGCATGGTCTCTGCCAGATTTGATCTACCACAATTCCAGGATGGTGAATCTCAATTGTGCTATGGTGTGGTTATTCTCTAACCAATGTGTGACTAGATTAGATTTCATATTTTTTGTTCTGATTGTACTCTTGTGTTCTGTAATCCAGATTTTTACTTTCTGCTCGGTTTTACCTACATTTAATAAACCGTAGGGGCATTTTATGCAGTAAATGACAAAAGAAGAGTTACAATCTCCTTAGTATCTAAGATGAATCAGTTTGCTAGAATGCGGATGATTGATCATGTTCCCTAGTATCACGTTGTTGCAATTGACACAGTTGTGGCACTTGTGCATGCCAGTTTCTGTGTTGTTCTAAAACTGGTTTGACCTGGGCCAACATCTCTTTGAGGTTACGACTCCTCATGTGAGCGAAGAACAGTTGTTGCTCAAATAACCCATTGAAATCAGGTTTTGTTTTTAAAAGTTCCCATCTTGACTGGATGATTTTCTTAATAGCCACCGATTTGGTGGAGTATTTAGAGGCAAAGACCATTTGATTCTGAGATGACTTTATTTTAGTTAAAAGTAAATCCTTTCTTTCCATGGTGTTGACTCTTGTCACCGCTTGGGACAAAATTGGAGCTGGATACCCTCTTTGTTGGAAATTAGAAAGTTGACTTTCCATAGCTGTCATTAGTGCATCTTCGGAAGATGATATTCTTTTAATTTCAAACTGGGGTGGTGTGGTGAGCAAAAGAATGATGGATTTAACCCAGATCCTTGTGACTGGGTGTGAATCTTCGCATTGTTTAGCATTCCGTCCATCAACTGTTTCTTTTGCATATGTTGTCCTAAGTGGGAATGGTATGCCCAGATGTGGGTCTCGTGCTCACTACACCATTGGATTCAAGCTAGTCTGGCTGACGAAGGGTGATGCCCTGAAACTGGTCCCAGGATGCTTGTTTCCGGTCCAGGGAGGACCTGGCTTGACCGTTCGGGCTGGACTGTTCCCACAAGGAACAGTCAGGACTGATTTGCATATGGCTAGGTCCAAACTGGGGTGGTGTGGTGAGCAAAAGAATGATGGATTTAACCCAGATCCTCGTGACTGGGGGTGAATGTTTGCATTGTTCAGCTTTCCATCCATCAACTGTTTCTTTGGCATTCCTTTAATTCTAAGCATCTGGGAGAATGGTAAATTCTGTAGCAGTGGAGATGGATGAAAACTAGAAAATAACAACAAGTAATTCATGTCTGTCAGTTTTTTAAACACAGTAGTTTCCGATTTGTTGGAGCCTCGGGTTATTAACACGTCCAGAAACTGTAAGCTCGTCGTGCTCATAGAATGAGTAAATTGGATGCGAGGGTTCTTCTGATTTAGCTCTAGAGTTCTTTGTTCCAGCTGGGCAGGCGAATCGTTCCAAATTAAAAAGATATCTATGAATCTTCCAGAGACGATTACATTTGAATGCCATCGTGCGTCGGAAAAGATGTAGTCTTGTTCAAATTTGGCCATAATTATGTTAGCGGTGGTCGGGCCGCTGGCCAAAAAAGACATTGGCTGAGAAGATACTGTTGTTGTTTCAGTTGGGCATGCTGCTGCTGGATGTGTACCTGTAGCTGCCATTTGTTGTTCAGTGCCCAGGGGCATCCTTGTTGCTTCCATTTCCTGGTCGAAAACCATGCTTTCTTATGATGATGATGTAGGTTTTTGGAGAGATCACCTCTGGGCATACACCTCCGCCCAGGTGTACACCTCAATCAGTTTATAATCTATTGGATCTCAGCAAAATTTCCTTAGTTTTCTTTCTTGAATCGCCTTTCCATACACTTCTAGCTTGCTGTTCAAATCATCTAAAGTGATTTTCCAGTATTCCGGTTCACATCGTGATGACAAGTCTGCTTTGATGGTCTCTGCTTCTTCTTCTAATTTCCGGAGAGTTCTAAGATTAGTAGCAAAATCAAATCTAAGGAGCACTTGTTTAGAACTGCTTGCCACTTCTCCATGAACAATTTATTAAATTGAAATATGTACAAAAGAGGTTTGATCAGTAATCTCAGCCCGCGTGGTATGCGTTGAACTTTGTGGTACTGAATTAATGTCGAAGCATGTAAGCGCTTCAACATTACAGCATCTTGCGCTTTAATATGGAGGGTATTAATAGAAGCGATGGAGTGTACTTCACAGAGAAAGGCAACAACAACTTAAAACACTGCATCCTTTTTTATTTGTCGTAATCTACACACAATAAACAGAAAGGTTCGTCTCAGAGCCCCCCATTTCCCAAACACTGTTTTATTTTATTTTTAAATGCCTTTTTGGTTTTTTTGCTCCAAATTCGCAAATCTGTTGTGTATACACAAAATAAAAGCAGACATTCCATAGACACCAGCACATTTAAAATTCACAACTATATAAGTGACTCTGTGCATCTGACTCCGTTTGTTTGTGAATGGGTCTGTAAAAGTGAGCGAGTCTGTGAGTGGGGGCACGAGTGTCTAAGCGTGTCTGTGAGTGAGTGGGTCTGTCGGGTGCATGAGTCTTTGAATAGGTCGGTGAGTAAGTTTGAGTGGATTTATGAGTGGGTGCATGATTCTCTGAGTGGATTTGTAAGTAGATACATAGGTATCTGTGAGTGGGTGCATGAGTCTCTGAGTGAATTTGAGAGTATGCGTGAGTGTTTGAGGGGTATGCGAGTGGGTGCACGAATGCCTGAGTGAGTCTGTGAGAGGGTGCCTGAGTGCCTCAGTGGGTCTGTGAGTGGGTGTGTAAGTGTCTGAGTAGATCTGTCAGTGGTTACATGAGTGTCTGAATGGGTCTGTGAGTGGGTGCATGAGTCTGACTTGGTCTGTGAGTGGGTGCATGAGTGTCTGACTGGGTCTGGGAGTGAGTGTGTGAGCCTGAGTGGATCTGTTAGTGGTTACATGAGTGTCTGACTGGGTCTGTGAGTGGGTGTGTGAGCCTGAGTGGGTCTGTGAGTGGGTGCATGGGTCTGTGAGTGGGAGTATGAGTGTCCAAGTAGGTCTCTGAATGACTGCTTGAGTGGGTATTTGAATGGATGCATGAGTATGAGTGGGTCTGTCAGTGGGTGTGTGAGTCTGAATGGGTGTGTGTCTGAATGGGTCTGTGAGTGGGGGCATGAACCTGAGTGTGTCTGTGAGTGGGTTTGTGAGTCCCTGAGTGGGTTTCTGAGTAGGTGCTTAAGTCTTTGAGTGGGTCTGTGAGTGGTTGCATGAGTGGGTAGGTCTGTGAGTCTGAATGTGTCTGTGAGTGGGTGCATGAATGCCTGAGTGGGTCTGTGAATCTGAGTGGATCTGTCAGTAGATACATAAGTGTCCATGTGAGTCTGTGAGTGGATGCATAACTCTCAGTGGCTCTGTGAGTGGGTGCATGAGCAAGTGAGTGGGACTGACGGTGCATGCATGAGTCTGAGTGGGTTGGTAAGTGGATATGTGAGTTTGAGTGAGTGCATGAGTCTCTGAGCGGGTGTGTGTGTGTTGGAGTGGGTTTGTCAATGAGTGCGTGCATGAGTGTCGGTGTGGGTCTGTGAGTGGGTGCACAAGCTTGAGTGGGTGCACGAGTCTGTTAGTGGGTATGGGAGTATCCGAGTGGGTGCATGAGTCTGCGTGAGTCTCTGAATGGGTGCGTGAGTCTGTGAGTGGGTGCACAAGTCTGTGAGTGGGTGCGTGAGTGTTCCAATGGGTCTGTGAGTGGTTGTGTCTGAGTGAGTCTGTGAGTGGGTGCGTGAGTCTGAGTGGGTCTATGAATGTATTTTTTTAAAGACTTTTGCTCTATATTCGTGAATTTATTGCACATTTATATGTGGGCCACCCTGAGCGTTGCGGCAAATTCACAAATATCGCTCATGGGGAAAAGAAACCATTTTGCAATGTTTTTTTTACACACAATTGGGGCACTGGAACACCCTTATATTTCAGCCATTGGTTTAGGGTTCCTCTACTCTGACCCCTTATACCACTTTTCATCTTCAGTTTCAGTTCCATAGACTGTGTCCAGTTACGTAAAATGACGGGCGAACTTTCCACACAGGTTGCAGCCAGCCAATCGCGACATTCCGGTTAGTGTGCGTATTTGCGATTCGTCGTGAAATTGCTGCTTATACTTCGCTGCCACAGATATACAAATTTAGATTTTCTTTACTATCTCCAAAACTACTGAACGGATTTACACCAAATACCAAAAAGGGCGCTGTTGGAAGGCGGGCCTCAGGGGAGTCGGAGAGACCACCCAGAGGGCCCCCACACTGCACGAAGTAGCCGAGCGCTGCTGAGAAGCCTCCGGGAGAGGTCCTTCTCCTATAACGTACTAGCACAGTAACACCACCACACAGGACTCGAGGAGATTCAGCAAGACGAGCAGTTCTTTATCAGCACTTATGAAGTTACGGTTATCAATATTTACAAGGGGGGGATCGAGGGATCCACAAGAGTCTCAAAGTCTTTGGTAGGGACGGGGTAGCGGGACAGTCTTTAGCAGCAGCTTGGTACAAGGGTACCTGGGGCCCAGTTCTTATCCCCACGCTGGAGGGCCTCCGGATCTCGGAGGGGTCGAGCCGCGACGGCGTCAGCAGGGCTCTGGTGTTCAGTCCGTGGAGTTCGAGCCGCGACCAGGTCAGCAGGGCTCTTACGGTGTCTTGGTTCAGCTCGAGCCGCGACGACGTCAGCAGGGCTCCGAGGGAGGTTTCAGAGAGGTTGGGCCGCGACAGCGTCAGCAGGGCCCCGATGTTCCGTGAGGTTTCGTGATCTCAATAAGGTGGAGCCGCGACGCAGTCAGCAGGGCTCGTGGTAGAGTCTCAAGCAAGAGTTCTTCTCCGTTGGGTCGGCCGCGATTCAATCAGCAGGGCTCTCGACTCCGGGATACAACTGCTGTCCCATTGCGGGGTTGCCCCAGATATAGGTCTGGAGCCCTTTGATGTCCGGACCCTTGTGCCTGGGGGGCGGAGAGGCCGGGCTGGGAGAGGCCAGACGCCCAGCGGGAGAGGCGCCAGGCCCCGGGAGGCCGGAGGGTGATCGCCCCTCTGTGTTGGGGGACGGTGGGGGTCCCATCGAAACTCCCCTCTTCCAGGAGTGGTGAAGGGGTCCGGTGATGCCCCCTGGCCAGATCTTGGTGCCTCGATGTCGGGGCTTCGCTGGGGCCGAGGCTGGCGGGAGCCGGGTCGCGTGGCTGGTGTGTGGAGCACGCATGATCCAAGGGGGGGGGACCCCGAAGGGGTGAGGGGTCCCCCGAAGGGGTGAGGGGTCCCTGCGCGGCCTGGCAAGGGAGCCGCGTAGGCCGGTGTAGTGAAAAGAGTACAATCCACGGGGTTTAGGACCACGCCACGAGGCCGGGTCCAACAGGCGTCCCCCCCCCCCCACCAGCCGAAGGCAGGGAGAGTCACCCATCTCCTTGGGGATTCTCCTCGTCGAGGCGGAAGAAGCGGGATAGGCCGTCGGCGTTGGCGTGGTCATTGCCGGGCTGGTGTTCGACGGAAAAGTCCATCCCTTGCAGCGAGATGGACCACCGCAGCAGCTTGGGGTTCTCGCCTCTCATTTGCATTAACCACCGCAAGGGCCGGCGGTCGGTTTGAACCCGGAAGTGGGTGCCGAAGAGATAGGGCCGGAGTTTCTTGAGGGCCCACACGACAGCGAAGGCCTCTTGCTCGATGGTGCTCCACCGCTGTTCCCGGGGCAACAGCCGTCGGGTGATGAAGGCCACGGGTCTGTCGAGTCCCTCCGCGTCTGCCTGGGACAGGACGGCCCCAATTCCATATTCGGAGGCGTCCGTCTGCACAACGAACTCCTTGCTGTAGTCAGGGGCCTGTAGCACGGGGGCAGTGCACATCGCCGTCTTGAGAGTCTCGAAGGCCGACTGGCAGCGGGGTGTCCAGTGCACCTTCTGGGGCTGCTTCTTGGACATGAGCTCTGTGAGGGGGCCAACAATGCTCCCATAGTCTTTGATGAATCGCCGGTAGTACCCGGTGAGGCCCAGGAAGGCCCGGACAGCTGTCTGGGTGGTGGGGGGTTCCCAGGCCTGGATGGCATCAACTTTTGGTTGGAGGGGAGCCACCTGACCGCTCCCCACCTGATGGCCCAGATAGGTCACCGATCCTTGACCTATCTGGCACTTGCTGGCCTTGATCGTGAGCCCGGTCCTTTGGAGGGCGGCCAGGACTGCCTTGAGGTGCCCCAGGTGCTCAGCCCAGTGGTTGCTGTACACGGCAATGTCATCCAAATGAGCCGCGCTGAAGGCCTCTAGCCCGGCCAGAACCTTGTTCACCAGTCTCTGGAAGGTGGCCGGGGCATTCTTCATGCCGAAGGGCATCACCCGAAAGTGGTAGTGCCCATCAGGGGTGGAGAAAGCGGATCACTCTCGGGCGCCGGGGGTGAGCTGGATCTGCCAGTACCCGGCGGTGAGGTCAAAAGTACTCAGGTAGCAGGCTGCTCCTAAACGGTCGATGAGCTCGTCGGCCCGGGGAAGGGGATGGGAATCGGTCTTGGTAACAGCATTCAGACCCCGGTAGTCCACACAAAATCGTAGCTCCGGGGGATTGCCTGGGGCGGCGGCCTTCGGTACCAGGACGGAGGGCTCGATGACCCCGAGGGCCAGCATCTTTGCCACCTCGCCCTGGATGCAGGCCCGCACCCGGTCGGGTACTCTGTAGGCTCGGTGTCGCACGGGGGGACTGTCCCCAGTGTCGACGTCGTGGACACACCATGGGGTCACCCCCGGAGTGAGGGAGAAGAGGGCCGCAAAGGGCTGCAACAGCTGCTGACAGTCGTGGCGCTGTTCCGGGGTCAGGGAGGAGGCGAGTTGAACGCCTTTGATGGACCCGTCGTGGTCGCTGATCCGCAGGAGGTCGGGTAGGGGCTCGGAGTCGTCTTCGCCCCCATCGTCGGTTGCCAGTAGCAGGCTCAGTTCGGTCCGGGCAAAGTGGGGTTTGAGCCGGTTAGCATGTAGGACCCGGAGGGGGTTCCGGGGGGGCTCTAGGTCGATTAGGTAGGTGACGGGGCTCTTCTTCTCCACCACCTTGAAGGGCCCGGTCCATTTGTCCTGGAGGGCGCAGGGGTCAACCGGTGCCATGACCCAGACTTGCTGGCCTGGCTCAAACTCAATGGTAGAGGCGTTCCGATCATACCATCGCTTCATGTCCTCCTGGCTAGCCTCGAGGTTGGCTTCGGCCAAGGCTCGGAACCTGCGGGTCTGGTTTCGTAGGGTCAGGAGGTATCGGTAGACGTCGGGAGGGGCATCTTGGGGCTTCGTCTCCCAGCCCTCCTTGACCAGGCTGAGGGGTCCGCGGACCGGATGCCCATACAACAGTTCGAAAGGGCTGAACCCCAGGGACTTCTGCGGGACCTCCCGATAGGCAAACAGGAGGCACGGCAGCAGGACATCCCATCTCCGCCTTAGGGGCTCTTCCAGGCCCTGGATCATTCCCTTTAGGGTTCTGTTGAACCGCTCGACCAGTCCGTTCCCCTGAGGGTGGTATGGGGTGGTGAATTTGTACGTGACCCCGCACTGCTGCCACAGGGACCGCATGTATTTGCGTGGTCCACAAGGACCAGGATGAAGCGGTGACCCAGGGCGGTCCGGGGGTCCAGGGGCCCTACAATGTCTATCCCGACCCGTTCGAACGGGGTGTTGACTGTTGGGAAGGGCTGGAGGGGGGCTTTGACCCGTCCCCCCGACTTCCCGCTGGCTTGGCAGGTCTGGCAGGACCGGCAGTGGTTGTCCACGTCTCTCCGCATCCGGGGCCAGTAGAAGTGGGTCACCAGGCGGCTGTATGTTTTGTCCTGCCCCAGGTGCCCGGCGAGGGGCACATCATGCGCCAGGTTAAGGAGGAACTCCCGGAATCGGAGGGGGACCACCAGCACTCGACTGGCCCCCAGTTCCGCAATCTTCTGTTCGCTGTACAGTAGGCCCTCGGCCCAATAGACCCAGTGCGTTCCGGTCTGGTCACCGTTGGCCTGCGAGGACGCCTGCTGTCGGACCCCTTCGAGGGAGGGGCAGGTCTTCTGTTCCTGCTGGAACTGTTCTCGGGTGGGACCCCCGTCGTGGCGCCATTGGGCAAGCGCTGGGAGCGCGTCGAGAGAGGCGATTTCGTCTGGGGAGGGTTCGGTGGGTCTGGTATCAGTGTCCGCTTCTCCCTCGCTGGAGGCGGGTGGTGGCGCGGGCCCCTCGGGCCTGGTGGGGTCGGATGCTATGGACGAGCGTGGGGCCTGTGCGGCCATGGACCGGGTAGTGGCGCAGGCCCATTCGGGTAGTCCCAACATTCGGAGGTGCTCTCGCCGCTCCACCTGAGCCCAGGGAGAACTCTCTAGGTCGTTCCCCAGGAGGCAGTCCACCGGGGCGTTGTCGCGGACAGTCACCTTTAGTATGCCCGTCACCCCTCCCCATTCGAAGGGGACCTGGGCCATCTGGCACATGCTTTCGCTGTTGTCGGCCGTCCGGACGGGGCATAGCACATTGGGCAGGATCTGTTCGGGGGTCACCAGGTGGCAGCGGACAGCGGTGACACTGGCTCCGATGTCACGGAGGGCCTCGGCCCGTCGTCCATTGATAGTGACCCACTGTTGGTACTTCTGAGTGTTGCTCGGGATGGGTGTTCGGGGCACCATTTCTCGGCTGCCCAGGCAGACCAGGGACATGGCCGCCGGCTCCCACTGCGTGGTTCCTCTGTCGAGGGGTTCTTCCTCTTCCTCCCCTTCCCCCAGTGCGGCAGCCGCCAGCTCTCGGGGCGGGGGCCCGCCGGCCCCACTTCTTCGGTTCATGGGGCAGGCCGGGTCGCTGGCATAGTGTCCGGTTTGTTGGCAGTCATAGCAGGTTATCGAGGGCCGGGGTCCGGTCCGGGCTGGTGCCGTCCCTCTTCGGGCCAGGCTCGGGGAGAGGTGTTGCTGAGGCGGCCCTCGAGGCGGACTTCGGGGTGGCCCGGCGGGGATGTCCCGATTCCGGTTCGACCCTCCTCCTCCACCGCGCTGGCGGGGAGGTCCGGTGGTGTTTCTCTGGTACTCCCCCATCGAGTTCCGGGGGACTCGGGTGTTGACCCATCGATGGGCCTCGGAGGCGAGCTTCCGCGGCTCGGTCAGCTTGCTGTCGAGGAGGTGTTGTCTTAGCTCCACGAAGCAGTTGTTGGAGAGGTGTTCCCAAATAATGAGGTTGACCAGCTGCCCGTAGGTGGTGACCTTGCTACCCTTGATCCATCCTTCTAGGGCCCTGCTGAAGAAGTCCACATATTCTACCCACGTGGTACCGGGGATTTTTTTGCAGTCTCTGAAACGCTGGCGGTACATTTCCGCGGTTAGTCCGTAGCGGGTGAGCAGGGCCTCCTTCATATGGTCGTAGGAGGTCACCACATCTTCTGGTAGCTGGAGCAGGGTGTCTCGGCCCTCGCTAAGGAACCGACCCCACAGGCCAGCACCCCAATCCTTCCGGGGCACCCGATGGGAGGTCATGGCCACCTCGTACACCTTGAACCACTGCTGGATGTCGTCGTTTTTATAGTATTCTTTGACGACATCTTTGGGAATATGCACCTTGGCTTCGGTGGGGGGTGGAGCGTCTCTATTACTGGGGGTGCCGGTCCCCCCTTTCTGGGCCTTGAGCTCGAGTTCTTTGAGGCCCCGCTCGTGTTCAAGGGTCAACCTTTTTTCTTCCAATTCTCGATGCTGCTTTTTCTCCTCTCTCTTCCTGCAGCCGTAGCTGTTCTATGGCCATTTTCTTTTCGGCCAGCCGGAGTTCGCCGTCCAGCCGAAGTCGTGCAAGCTCTAGTTCGTGGGTCCGGACCTTCTCCCGCTCTCGTATTTCCTCCGCGGAGAGGCCGGTTTCCAGGCTGTTTCTCCCTCCGTTTGCCGGGGTCGGTGCGGGTGGTGTGGCTGCATTTAGGGGCAGGGGCCCTTTGTTCTGGGAGGGGCCCGCCTCGGCCTCTATCCAGGTTCTCAGGGCTTTCTGCGTCTCTTCCTTGGTACCTAGGCCGGTGGTTGCAATGCCCTTGTCTTTGCAGAACTGTTTTAACTCTTTGTGAGTATACTCTTCCAACCATTCTAGTTGGAACTCCATGGTCGCGGTGGTTTCCTGGTTGCTCATGGTCTCTGTTCGTCTGGATGGATAGCGAGTGGGTTACTTGCTTGTACGAACTGCGTTCGGCTCGGATCCCGTCGCTGGCCACCAAATGTTGGAAGGCGGGTCTCGGGGGAGTTGGAGAGACCACCCAGAGGGCCCCCACACTGCACGAAGTAGCCGAGCGCTGCTGAGAAGCCTCCGGGAGAGGTCCTTCTCCTATAACGTACTAGCACAGTAACACCACCACACAGGACTCGAGGAGATTCAGCAAGACGAGCAGTTCTTTATCAGCACTTATGAAGTTACGGTTATCAATATTTACAAGGGGGGGATCGAGGGATCCACAAGAGTCTCAAAGTCTTTGGTAGGGACGGGGTAGCGGGACAGTCTTTAGCAGCAGCTTGGTACGAGGGTACCTGGGGCCCAGTTCTTATCCCCACGCTGGAGGGCCTCCGGATCTCGGAGGGGTCGAGCCGTGACGGCGTCAGCAGGGCTCTGGTGTTCAGTCCGTGGAGTTCGAGCCGCGACCAGGTCAGCAGGGCTCTTACGGTGTCTTGGTTCAGCTCGAGCCGCGACGACGTCAGCAGGGCTCCGAGGGAGGTTTCAGCGAGGTTGGGCCGCGACAGCATCAGCAGGGCCCCGATGTTCCGTGAGGTTTCGTGATCTCAATAAGGTGGAGCTGCGACGCAGTCAGCAGGGCTCGTGGTAGAGTCTCAAGCAAGAGTTCTTCTCCGTTGGGTCGGCCGCGATTCAATCAGCAGGGCTCTCGACTCCGGGATACATCTGCTGGCCCATTGCGGGGTTGCCCCAGATATAGGTCTGGAGCCCTTTGATGTCCGGACCCTTGTGCCTGGGGGGCGGAGAGGCCGGGCTGGGAGAGGCCAGACGCCCAGCGGAAGAGGCGCCAGGCCCCGGGAGGCCAGAGGGTGATCGCCCCTCGGTGTTGGGGGACGGTGGGGGTCCCATCGAAACTCCCCTCTTCCGGGAGTGGTGAAGGGGTCCGGTGATGCCCCCTGGCCAGATCTTGGTGCCTCGATGTCGGGGCTTCGCTGGGGCCGAGGCCGGCGGGAGCCGGGCCGCGTGGCTGGTGTGTGGAGCACGCATGATCCAGGGGGGGGGGGGGACCCCGAAGGGGTGAGGGTTCCCCCGAAGGGGAAGAGGGGTCCCTGCGCGGCCTGGCAAGGGAGCCGCGTAGGCCGGTGTAGTGAAACGAGTACAATCCACGGGGTTTAGGACCACGCCACGAGGCCGGGTCCAACAGGCGCTTTCTGGACTAATTGCTCCTTTTCTGCCAAACTCTGTGTAATTCCTTCCAGTTGTTCAGGCTGTAATCGTGTCTAAAAACTTACTGAGAATTAACATGGCAAATGCACTTTTTTTTTTTTAGCCCTCACCCCCTCCCCCCCTTTTTTTCTCACCCCCTCCCCCCCTTTTTTTTTTTTTTCCGACCCACGTGTGAAAGATCACCCCAAAACTTCCCATGCCCAATAAGACTCACCGGCACTCTTTTTTTGGAAAATTTTGAAATGATTCCTCAAACGACACCAAAGATAAAGGCAAGTCAAAAAACACTTTCCTTATGGAAACTAGGTCCTAATTTTAACTACCTACTGGCAACCGCCAGTAGATTATTTATATGTATATATTTTTGTTTTATTTTGCCAGGACAAAAAAATTGCCGCTAAACAATTACAAAATCTACAAACTTGTGGATTTCCGTGAAGTTACAAGGCCTTATACTTTAATGTTGTCAATATCAATATTTAAAAATTCTAGGAAGGAGATTGCTGAGTTTAGCATAAAGAGAATGTTCTCATAGTCTTGAAAGCACTACCTCGACACATGCCCAATGTTCTCATAAAGAGAAGATTAAGATGACATCCCAACACACCACAGTGAACGTGTCCAGCATTTCTCTGAATCCTGAAGGCACTGGGGTGTATTGCACATGCTAAATAACATAACCAGATATTCGTAATGCTCATACCTTATCTTAAATGCTGTCTTCCAGTCATCACCCTCTTTAATCTTAACAAGATTGTATGCTGCTCTTGTATGCTCCACACATGAAACACATCTAGAGAACTCGTTCTGGACCAGGAAGAACTAGGTAATGAAGGAGAACAGTGGGTCCAATAAGATACAAAAGATTTGATACATCTTTGTACTACAAGAGAAACATCCTGATGTCGAACAGTTGAACTGTACAAAATAAAAACCAATGAAAGGTATTCAAAGAAAATGTTTATATGCTTCTCTAAGCTTCAAACTGGAGAGCCTTTGATATCAAAGTAGAAGGATTTCTCATAGCCATGAAAGGTGTTCATAAGAGACTTGGGGCAGGTGTACTTTGAAAGTAGTCACAAAAACAGTTGCAAATTACATACAGACTTTTTTTAATGTAACCAAGTTAATTGATTTTATACAAAAGCAGTCAGACTGAAAACAACCAAACATGACCACGGAGACAAGCTTAGTCACATTGCAGTACCATAATCTTATCATGGGCAGATATCATCTTAACCCCAATGTCCGCACACATGGGTATCATTAAAGCAGATCTCCAAGCCCAAAGTAATCCCAGCACTTGCCCCATATCTTTTTGTGTTTTTTTGGACAGCTCCAGTCTATACACTGGCTTCTCCTGCTCAGGGCACCAGTCCACCTCATAACACCAAGCGTAGTGTGAGCGCTTTCTACCTTCGCCCAATATCTAGCTTCGCAAACATTGTAGCTGTGCCGACCGATGCTTGATCAGCTTTCATCCCTCCTCCCCCCAGCCCATCAGATTTTCCCAGCAGAGCTACCTTTGGTGTTCGACCTGCTTCCCATCCCAACACCTGCGACAACTTTTGTCCCACCTCTCTCTACTAACCTGCAATCAGCGGGCACATGTCTGCAGGTTCATGAGAACATCTGTTCCAGGTGGAAAGAAAGCATGCCGTAGAGGGGGGGATAGGAGTGAGATATATATATGTGATGAAGATAGCATAGTTACACTAATCTTTACTTCACAGAAATGTCATTGCAATAGTGTCCATATATACTGACTTTTGCAACCAAAATGTATATTGCGAACCAACCTATGTACTAATAGGCCAGTTCACAAAATAACAAAACTCAGAGGGTCACAGAATGACATGCCTTATGAATATTCAATAGGCATGTCATAATTAGCAGTGCCCTGTAATTAGCTCCAATTACAGAGATGGTAGCCTGCAAGGGCAGCAGACCACCATCCCTGTAATTGCATTCTAATATGGAAAACTTTTTGTTTTAGCACTCCGAGTTCCTTTCGGAAATCTTAAGTGAGAACAGGGTCCTCTGCTGGTTTTCTCCTGAAACCGCCAACCTGATTCCCTAAGGTGAAATTCTAAAGGATACCCCTTCCCCTTTGCAAATTAGTTACTACCTTGAACTTGGGAATTGGTAATGGTTTGCGACTGATAATTAAGGTCACAAATTAGGGATACAAAGGTTGCCAAATTGTAATCTGAAAGGAACGCCACTTACATGCCCCTTCCAAATTGCAATTTGGTAATGATTTCTAACCACACTTTGAGATTCTGAAAAAACTTTTCCGAATTGCAAGATAGGGTTAGTACTTATGTAAAAGTGTTTTTACAGTAACAAACCCTGTATTTCACTGAATCTGAGGGTTTGTTACCACAAAAGCCTGTTGTACTTCTGGCCCTCTGCCTCAGCCTATTCTGGTTGCGTATAAAGAAAAGGAAATCAGGACGGCAAAGGCAGAGAAGAGTAATTTGTAGTCTCTGCATGCAGTTGGAACTTTGAAGTTGAGGGAATTTCTCCTTTTGGAAATAGTGCCCTCACACACTCTTGCAATTGTCATGCTTCATCATTGGGCGTTGCTCCTCGTGGGGGTGTCGCTGCTGTCCTCCACGGGCCCTGCAAGAGGGCTCTTTATCGGAGATCTTTTAGGAGATGCCGCAGTTGTGCATGTGGGTGTGTGGGCCTACAAACTGTGAAAGGAAGTTAGAATTACCTCGACAGTACATAGAAGCCAAGCTTTATTTGTGGGTCCGGGTTTGAGAATTGACAATTTGTGAATATGGTCTTAATGTTCGATCTTATAAGTAAAGGTAAACTTGACCACATTAAAATCCTGGGGGGGAGGAAAATCACAAGTATTCCCATCAATTCTGTATGGGAAAGAAGGATAGGAAGAGAATATATACTGTTATCACACTTCTGTACACAACTGCGACCTATTGTGGGGACTCACTCATGAATCTCTGCATCATCCTACACATCATAACTCTTTATCGAACCTATGCACAACCCTACCCTAATTATAAGGTGATACTGTCTCTCTACATTAGGGTCGGAGAATAGTTCAATCCAGTGCTTAATTAGTAAAATATTAAGTGCAGGTGCTCAATTTTATTTAGGAGACCACACCCACATCCTCTACTGGCTCCACCCACTTCCTCTACTGGCTCCTCCCACAGTCACAACTAGCACTGCTGAAAGACAGATTTAATCGGAATTTCAGCAAGCGACTGACTACAAGAAGAAAGATCTTTCCTCCCAACTGTGACTCACATCGCCTGATGGGGAGCTATCCAAGAAACCTGTGCAGTGATCAGTGTGCTGCAGAATTTTCAGGATGGGGCCCTTATCTCATCAGATATAGGCCCACTTCCACCACTAGCCTTCCCCAAGGTTAATACCCAACCACCTTTGACAGCTCTCTATTGAAGCAGAAGACCTACCTTCTCACTAGGAGTGGAGATAGAAGAGGATTCCTGCTACCCGCTAGATAGTCAGAACCCTCAGCACTACATGAACACAGTAGAAATCACCTATAACAACACCTAGGCCACTGTAGCAGATAATTCATTACTGCCAAGTGGCCTACATCATGTTTGACCCTCAAACAGTTCTGTGTTTTAGCTAACTCTGTCTCTAACACCTGGAATGAAAATTATCATTTGAAGCTTCAGAGAACCCCTTGGCACATTTCATCTAAACATCCAAACACCCACACTGTGCGCACACACACCATATGCATTGATCTTCTGAAGTATGAGTGACAAGAAACAACTGTTCATGTTACATTTCATTTATAATTTATAACATTTTGAATGTGTTTTCTAATTACCAGGACAGCAAAGACTATCGTCCCTGGCATTAAGCAGAGGTTAATTTAATGACTTTTTGTGGGTCACCATATCAAAGACTGTGGCTGTTTCTTGGGTGGACTTTAACACTCTTCAACCAACAACCCAATTTCTCAATACCAGTTGAATTCTTAATCATGAGTACTATCCCTAGTTGTATATTATGGCACTGAAAAATAAACCAATGTGTGTTTACCTTGGCCACAAATAGGGTTTTTGTTAACCCCTTCGCTGCTAGGCCTTTTCCCCTCCTGTGCTAAGCCCTTTTTGGGCTATTTGAGGTAGTGCGCGCTTAGGCCCCTGTAACTTTTTGACCACATTAGGTATCCACGCCAAATTTGCGTCCTTTTCTTCCAACATCTTGGGGATTCTAAAGGTACCCAGGGTTTGTGGATTCTCCTAGAGGGTTCCCAGAAATTAGTCAAAATACAGCAATTTTTTTTTTTTTTTGTGAAAAATGTGAAAAACGGGCTGCAAATGAAAGCTTCTGGGTTTTTCTCTGCAAATGGTATCAAAAAAGGGTTTGTGGGGCTGAAATCACAATTTCTCCAGCTTTTAGGGAATGACAGAATTTTGTTAGAAAACCAACATTTTTTACACAGTTTTGGCATTTTTCTGGGACATACCCTATTTTTGCTATTTTTTGTGCTTTCAACCTCCTTCCAGTTAACGGTAGAAAAGGGTACAAAAACAATAATGGATCCTGGAAAGCTATACATTTTTGAAAAGTAGACAAAATTCTGAATTCAGCAAGGGGTCATTTGTGTAGATCCATCAAGGTTTCTTTATAGAAATTTACAGGCAAATATAGGAAAAATTAAAAATTTGTTGAAAAAAGCAGCCTTTTGAGTCAACGTTTTTACCTGTAACTTCTTCGAATTATGACATCTCTTTGAAAGCAATGTACCGTTACATCCGGTAGACCTTCCTGGTTGTGGGGACATATAGGACTTGTAGGTTCACCAAGAGCCCAACGAACCCAGAGTAGAAAAATGAGCAGCATTTTGTAATGTTTTTTTTTTTTGGTCCGGGTATATAGCAATTATTGTGGGAAAATGTATACATGGAAAAATCGGTATGAAAGTCACCTATGTATTTCTGAAATGGGAACAAATTACAGAGTTCAGAAACAGTGCATATTTGCACATTTTCGAAATTGGGAATACTCATATTTGCATGACAATTATTGGTCATTTTTCAAAATGACTTTTTTTTTACACAATGTCTTTCATTTGGAAGGGAGAAATGCATCAAAAATCAATAGGTAATAACAGTTGCTTTACAAATTTGAACTACCCTAAGTCTCCCGAGAAAAATGGTACCTCACTTGTGTGGGTAGGCATAGTGCCCACGACAGGAAGTGGCTCAAAACCTAAGGTGAACACACCACATTTTCACACTGAAAATTTACACTTTTTTTGCAAAGAGTCTAGCTGTAGTTTTTGAACCCTAGCCCTGCCGGCACCTAGGGAAACCTAGCAAACCTATACATTTTTGAAAACTAGACACCCAGGGGAATCCAGGATGGGGTGACTTGACTGCCTCCCACCATGGTCTGTTACCCAGAATCCCTTGCAAACGTAAAAAATTGACAAAAAAAACACATTTTCCCCACATTTCTGTGATGGAAAGTTCTGGAATCTGCGTGGATCCACAAATTTCCACCCACCCCGCGTTCCCCAAAGTCCTATGAGAAAAATGGTACCTCACTTGTGCGGGTCGGCCTAGTGCCCGCGACAGGAAACGGCGCAAAACGCAACGTGGTTTTGCAGTGAAAAATGACCCTTTTTTTGGCAAAGTGACTAGCTGTAGATTTTGTACCCTAGCCCTGCCGGCACCTAGGGAAACCTAGCAAACCTATACATTTTTGAAAACTAGACACCCAGGGGAATCCAGGATGGGGTGACTTGACTGCCTCCCACCATGGTCTGTTACCCAGAATCCCTTGCAAACGTAAAAAATTGACAAAAAAAACACATTTTCCCCACATTTCTGTGATGGAAAGTTCTGGAACCTGCGTGGATCCACAAATTTCCACCCACCCCGCGTTCCCCAAAGTCCTACGAGACAAATGGTACCTCACTTGTGCGGGTCGGCCTAGTGCCCGCGACAGGAAACGGCGCAAAACGCAACGTGGTTTTGCAGTGAAAAATGACCCTTTTTTTGGCAAAGTGACTAGCTGTAGATTTTGTACCCTAGCCCTGCCGGCACCTAGGGAAACCTAGCAAACCTATACATTTCTGAAAACTAGACACCCAGGGGAATCCAGGATGGGGTGACTTGACTGCCTCCCACCATGGTCTGTTACCCAGAATCCCTTGCAAACGTAAAAAATTGACAAAAAAAACACATTTTCCCCACATTTCTGTGATGGAAAGTTCTGGAATCTGCGTGGATCCACAAATTTCCACCCACCCCGCGTTCCCCAAAGTCCTACGAGAAAAATGGTACCTCACTTGTGCGGGTCGGCCTAGTGCCCGCGACAGGAAACGGCGCAAAACGCAACGTGGTTTTGCAGTGAAAAATGACCCTTTTTTTGGCAAAGTGACTAGCTGTAGATTTTGTACCCTAGCCCTGCCGGCACCTAGGGAAACCTAGCAAACCTATACATTTTTGAAAACTAGACACCCAGGGGAATCCAGGATGGGGTGACTTGACTGCCTCCCACCATGGTCTGTTACCCAGAATCCCTTGCAAACGTAAAAAATTGACAAAAAAAACACATTTTCCCCACATTTCTGTGATGGAAAGTTCTGGAATCTGCGTGGATACACAAATTTCCACCCACCCCGGGTTCCCCAAAGTCCTACGAGAAAAATGGTACCTCACTTGTGCGGGTCGGCCTAGTGCCCGCGGCAGGAAACGGCGCAAAACGCAACGTGGTTTTGGAGTGAAAAATGACCCTTTTTTTGGCAAAGTGACTAGCTGTAGATTTTGTACCCTAGCCCTGCCGGCACCTAGGGAAACCTAGCAAACCTATACATTTTTGAAAACTAGACACCCAGGGGAATCCAGGATGGGGTGACTTGACTGCCTCCCACCATGGTCTGTTACCCAGAATCCCTTGCAAACGTAAAAAATTGACAAAAAAAACACATTTTCCCCACATTTCTGTGATGGAAAGTTCTGGAATCTGCGTGGATCCACAAATTTCCACCCACCCCGCGTTCCCCAAAGTCCTACGAGAAAAATGGTACCTCACTTGTGCGGGTCGGCCTAGTGCCCGCGACAGGAAACGGCGCAAAACGCAACGTGGTTTTGCAGTGAAAAATGACCCTTTTTTTGGCAAAGTGACTAGCTGTAGATTTTGTACCCTAGCCCTGCCGGCACCTAGGGAAACCTAGCAAACCTATACATTTTTGAAAACTAGACACCCAGGGGAATCCAGGATGGGGTGACTTGACTGCCTCCCACCATGGTCTGTTACCCAGAATCCCTTGCAAACGTAAAAAATTGACAAAAAAAAACACATTTTCCCCACATTTCTGTGATGGAAAGTTCTGGAATCTGCGTGGATCCACTAATTTCCACCCACCCCGCGTTCCCCAAAGTCCTACGAGAAAAATGGTACCTCACTTGTGCGGGTCGGCCTAGTGCCCGCGACAGGAAACGGCGCAAAACGCAACGTGGTTTTGCAGCGAAAAATGACCCTTTTTTTGGCAAAGTGACTAGCTGTAGATTTTGTACCCTAGCCCTGCCGGCACCTAGGGAAACCTAGCAAACCCACGCCTTTCTGAAAACTAGACACCCGGCGGCTTCCAGGGAGGTATGGCTTGCGTGGATCCCCCAACGTTTCCTTACCCAGAATCCCCTGCAAACCTCATTTTGTGCTCAAAAAATCACTATTTTCACACATTTTGGGGTGGGAAAGTAGTGGCATCACCGGGCTCACACAAATTTACCACCACCCAGCGTTCCCCCAGGTCTCCCGGTAAAAATGGTGCCTCACTTGTGTGGGAGGCCCAAGTATCCGCGGCAGGCAAGGGCCCCAAACGTAGTGAGGCGACATCAAAATGGCCTATCGCCAAACCACCTGGTTTTGCAAGGGGGGTCAATTTGGTTTTTGGCCCGGTGCGCGGCGGCCATCTAGGGAAACCTACCAAACCCAGGCATTTTTGAAAACTAGACACCCGGCGGCTTCCAGGGAGGTATAGCTTGCGTGGATCCCCCAACGTTTCCTTACCCAGAATCCCCTGCAAACCTCAATTTTTGCTCAAAAAATCACTTTTTTCACACATTTTGGGGTGGGAAAGTAGTGGCATCACCGGGCTCACACAAATTTACCACCACCCAGCGTTCCCCCAGGTCTCCCGGTAAAAATGGTGCCTCACTTGTGTGGGAGGGCCAAGTACCCGCGGCAGGCAAGGGCCCCAAACGTAGTGAGGCGACATCAAGATGGCCTATCGCCAAACCACCTGGTTTTGCAAGGGGGGTCACTTTGGTTTTTGGCCCGGTGCGCGGCGGCCATCTAGGGAAACCTACCAAACCCAGGCATTTTTGAAAACTAGACACCCGGCGGCTTCCAGGGAGGTATGGCTTGCGTGGATCCCCCAACGTTTCCTTACCCAGAATCCTCTGCAAACCTCAATTTTTGCTCAAAAAATCACTTTTTTCACACATTTTGGGGTGGGAAAGTAGTGGCATCACCGGGCTCACACAAATTTACCACCACCCAGCGTTCCCCCAGGTCTCCCGGTAAAAATGGTGCCTCACTTGTGTGGGAGGGCCAAGTACCCGCGGCAGGCAAGGGCCCCAAACGTAGTGAGGCGACATCAAGATGGCCTATCGCCAAACCACCTGGTTTTGCAAGGGGGGTCACTTTGGTTTTTGGCCCGTTGCGCGGCGGCCATCTAGGGAAACCTACCAAACCCAGGCATTTTTGAAAACTAGACACCCGGCGGCTTCCAGGGAGGTATGGCTTGCGTGGATCCCCCAACGTTTCCTTACCCAGAATCCCCTGCAAACCTCATTTTTTGCTCAAAAAATCACTTTTTTCACACATTTTGGGGTGGGAAAGTAGTGGCATCACCGGGCTCACACAAATTTACCACCACCCAGCGTTCCCCCAGGTCTCCCGGTAAAAATGGTGCCTCACTTGTGTGGGAGGCCCAAGTACCCGCGGCAGGCAAGGGCCCCAAACGTAGTGAGGCGACATCAAGATGGCCTATCGCCAAACCACCTGGTTTTGCAAGGGGGGTCACTTTGGTTTTTGGCCCGGTGCGCGGCGGCCATCTAGGGAAACCTACCAAACCCAGGCATTTTTGAAAACTAGACACCCGGCGGCTTCCAGGGAGGTATGGCTTGCGTGGATCCCCCAACGTTTCCTTACCCAGAATCCCCTGCAAACCTCATTTTTTGCTCAAAAAATCACTTTTTTCACACATTTTGGGGTGGGAAAGTAGTGGCATCACCGGGCTCACACAAATTTACCACCACCCAGCGTTCCCCAAGGTCTCCCGGTAAAAATGGTGCCTCACTTGTGTGGGAGGCCCAAGTACCCGCGGCAGGCAAGGGCCCCAAACGTAGTGAGGCGACATCAAAATGGCCTATCGCCAAACCACCTGGTTTTGCAAGGGGGGTCACTTTGGTTTTTGGCCCGGTGCGCGGCGGCCATCTAGGGAAACCTACCAAACCCAGGCATTTTTGAAAACTAGACACCCGGCGGCTTCCAGGGAGGTATGGCTTGCGTGGATCCCCCAACGTTTCCTTACCCAGAATCCCCTGCAAACCTCATTTTTTGCTCAAAAAATCACTTTTTTCACACATTTTGGGGTGGGAAAGTAGTGGCATCACCGGGCTCACACAAATTTACCACCACCCAGCGTTCCCCCAGGTCTCCCGGTAAAAATGGTGCCTCACTTGTGTGGGAGGCCCAAGTACCCGCGGCAGGCAAGGGCCCCAAACGTAGTGAGGCGACATCAAAATGGCCTATCGCCAAACCACCTGGTTTTGCAAGGGGGGTCACTTTGGTTTTTGGCCCGGTGCGCGGCGGCCATCTAGGGAAACCTACCAACCCCAGGCATTTTTGAAAACTAGACACCCGGCGGCTTCCAGGGAGGTATGGCTTGCGTGGATCCCCCAACGTTTCCTTACCCAGAATCCCCTGCAAACCTCAATTTTTGCTCAAAAAATCACTTTTTTCACACATTTTGGGGTGGGAAAGTAGTGGCATCACCGGGCTCACACAAATTTACCACCACCCAGCGTTCCCCCAGGTCTCCCGGTAAAAATGGTGCCTCACTTGTGTGGGAGGGCCAAGTACCCGCGGCAGGCAAGGGCCCCAAACGTAGTGAGGCGACATCAAGATGGCCTATCGCCAAACCACCTGGTTTTGCAAGGGGGGTCACTTTGGTTTTTGGCCCGGTGCGCGGCGGCCATCTAGGGAAACCTACCAAACCCAGGCATTTTTGAAAACTAGACACCCGGCGGCTTCCAGGGAGGTATGGCTTGCGTGGATCCCCCAACGTTTCCTTACCCAGAATCCCCTGCAAACCTCATTTTTTGCTCAAAAAATCACTTTTTTCACACATTTTGGGGTGGGAAAGTAGTGGCATCACCGGGCTCACACAAATTTACCACCACCCAGCGTTCCCCCAGGTCTCCCGGTAAAAATGGTGCCTCACTTGTGTGGGAGGCCCAAGTACCCGCGGCAGGCAAGGGCCCCAAACGTAGTGAGGCGACATCAAAATGGCCTATCGCCAAACCACCTGGTTTTGCAAGGGGGGTCACTTTGGTTTTTGGCCCGGTGCGCGGCGGCCATCTAGGGAAACCTACCAAACCCAGGCATTTTTGAAAACTAGACACCCGGCGGCTTCCAGGGAGGTATAGCTTGCGTGGATCCCCCAACGTTTCCTTACCCAGAATAATAATAATAATAATAATACCGATATTTATATAGCGCGAACAGCTACCTCGCAAGGAGGTGTCCCGGCGCTGAGTGATCATTTTTCCAGGCAGAATGGGCGGAGAAAGGGGAGGGAGTGTTTAGTTATTCTGGGAAAAGAGCCAAGTCTTTAGCTGCCTCTTAAAACTGGCTTCCGTTGGAGCCAATTGGATGTTGGCCGGTAGAGCGTTCCAGAGTGTCGCCGTGCAGGCAGAGAAGGATCTGCCTCCGAGTCTGGCTCTCCTGGCGCGGGGGATAGAAAGCTGGTGTCGTGAATTAGAGCGCAAGCATCTCTCCTGATAGTATCCCCTGCAAACCTCTTTTTTTGCTCAAAAAATCACTTTTTTCACACATTTTGGCGTGGGAAAGTAGTGGCATCACCGGGCTCACACAAATTTACCACTACCCAGCTTTCCCCCAGGTCTCCCGGTAAAAATGGTGCCTCACTTGTGTGGGAGGGCCAAGTACCCGCGGCAGGCAAGGGCCCCAAACGTAGTGAGGCGACATCAAAATGGCCTATCGCCAAACCACCTGGTTTTGCAAGGGGGGTCACTTTGGTTTTTGGCCCGGTGCGCGGCGGCCATCTAGGGAAACCTACCAAACCCAGGCATTTTTGAAAACTAGACACCCGGCGGCTTCCAGGGAGGTATAGCTTGCGTGGATCCCCCAACGTTTCCTTACCCAGAATCCCCTGCAAACCTCATTTTTTGCTCAAAAAATCACTTTTTCACACATTTTGGCGTGGGAAAGTAGTGGGGGAACGCTGGGTGGTGGTAAATTTGTGTGAGCCCGGTGATGCCACTACTTTCCCACCCCACAATGTGTGAAAAAAGTGATTTTTTGAGCAAAAAATGAGGTTTGCAGGGGATTCTGGGTAAGGAAACGTTGGGGGATCCACGCAAGCCATACCTCCCTGGAAGCCGCCGGGTGTCTAGTTTTCAAAAATGCCTGGGTTTGGTAGGTTTCCCTAGATGGCCGCCGCGCACCGGGCCAAAAACCAAAGTGACCCCCCTTGCAAAACCAGGTGGTTTGGCGATAGGCCATCTTGATGTCGCCTCACTACGTTTGGGGCCCTTGCCTGCCGCGGGTACTTGGGCCTCCCACACAAGTGAGGCACTATTTTTACCGGGAGACCTGGGGGAACGCTGGGTGGTGGTAAATTTGTGTGAGCCCGGTGATGCCACTACTTTCCCACCCCAAAATGTGTGAAAAAAGTGATTTTTTGAGCAAAAAATGAGGTTTGCAGGGGATTCTGGGTAAGGAAACGTTGGGGGATCCACGCAAGCCATACCTCCCTGGAAGCCGCCGGGTGTCTAGTTTTCAAAAATGCCTGGGTTTGGTAGGTTTCCCTAGATGGCCGCCGCGCACCGGGCCAAAAACCAAAGTGACCCCCCTTGCAAAACCAGGTGGTTTGGCGATAGGCCATCTTGATGTCGCCTCACTACGTTTGGGGCCCTTGCCTGCCGCGGGTACTTGGCCCTCCCACACAAGTGAGGCACCATTTTTACCGGGAGACCTGGGGGAACGCTGGGTGGTGGTAAATTTGTGTGAGCCCGGTGATGCCACTACTTTCCCACCCCAAAATGTGTGAAAAAAGTGATTTTTTGAGCAAAAATTGAGGTTTGCAGGGGATTCTGGGTAAGGAAACGTTGGGGGATCCACGCAAGCCATACCTCCCTGGAAGCCGCCGGGTGTCTAGTTTTCAAAAATGCCTGGGTTTGGTAGGTTTCCCTAGATGGCCGCCGCGCACCGGGCCAAAAACCAAAGTGACCCCCCTTGCAAAACCAGGTGGTTTGGCGATAGGCCATTTTGATGTCGCCTCACTACGTTTGGGGCCCTTGCCTGCCGCGGGTACTTGAGCCTCCCACACAAGTGAGGCACCATTTTTACCGGGAGACCTGGGGGAACGCTGGGTGGTGGTAAATTTGTGTGAGCCCGGTGATGCCACTACTTTCCCACCCCAAAATGTGTGAAAAAAGTGATTTTTTGAGCAAAAAATGAGGTTTGCAGGGGATTCTGGGTAAGGAAACGTTGGGGGATCCACGCAAGCCATACCTCCCTGGAAGCCGCCGGGTGTCTAGTTTTCAAAAATGCCTGGGTTTGGTAGGTTTCCCTAGATGGCCGCCGCGCACCGGGCCAAAAACCAAAGTGACCCCCCTTGCAAAACCAGGTGGTTTGGCGATAGGCCATCTTGATGTCGCCTCACTACGTTTGGGGCCCTTGCCTGCCGCGGGTACTTGGGCCTCCCACACAAGTGAGGCACCATTTTTACCGGGAGACCTGGGGGAACGCTGGGTGGTGGTAAATTTGTGTGAGCCCGGTGATGCCACTACTTTCCCACCCCAAAATGTGTGAAAAAAGTGATTTTTTGAGCAAAAAATGAGGTTTGCAGGGGATTCTGGGTAAGGAAACGTTGGGGGATCCACGCAAGCCATACCTCCCTGGAAGCCGCCGGGTGTCTAGTTTTCAAAAATGCCTGGGTTTGGTAGGTTTCCATAGATGGCCGCCGCGCACCGGGCCAAAAACCAAAGTGACCCCCCTTGAAAAACCAGGTGGTTTGGCGATAGGCCATCTTGATGTCGCCTCACTACGTTTGTTGTCCTTGCCTGCCGCGGGTACTTGGGCCTCCCACACAAGTGAGGCACCATTTTTACCGTGAGACCTGGGGGAACGCTGGGTGGTGGTAAATTTGTGTGAGCCCGGTGATTGAAGTACTGGGTATTTTAGACCCAGCGGTGCAGGGGCACACACCCTATGACTTCGGGGTTTCACCCTGTTCCGGACCTACAGAAACACAGTCTTCTGGGTGAAGTCAAAGAATCGTTTATTGGCTGCAGACCAATGACAGATATCCTAGAAGTACAACAGCGTGTATGTTCTCAGGAGACTGCTGAAAATCATAGGAACGGACTTCTCCTTAAGTACAAAATATCATGCTCCAGGCATACATTCCTTGGTTTACGATATGGTCATATAAAGGTATACATTACAAACGAAAAAGCAGAGTCATGATGACCATCCCACATTCCAGTTCGGCCAGCCCACAATGATTTACACAGGAAGGTTCAGATCCCATGTTTGAAGTAAATAGACCCCCCAATAAATATGAGCATCTCCTGTTTTGAGAAACAAGTCATAAAGCAAGAACAAGCAGGTGTGGAAGAGATGAGCCGGGGGATTGTGTAGAATGAAAGGGTTTTATGACGGGTCAAGCCCTGATACGAATCACAGGTGGAAGGAGGAAGGGGAGCTCGTGAGACCGGTTTGACCCGGGGCAGCAGAGCCAGCTGCCCAGGTCACAGAGAAGTCAGAGGGAAAGCCCGTGTACTGTGAGGCCTGTATTAACTCCATCATAGCCTATGTGAGGGCAATGACAAGATGGCCACTGCTTCCAAAATGGAACCCGCGTAATTGAGCAGAATACGTGTACACAGTGCATTCGTAGCTGGAACGGCACATAAAGCACTCGTACGTGCCGCATTTATCATTTGCGGTTCGCTAATACCAAAATAGACAGAGGTAGGGCCCTGTCCCCTACGCGGTTCCGAATACCAAAGTACGACAGACCCTCCTTTTGCCCTTACATAGGCAATCACTATACTCATCTTAATCCGAGTCTAGGTCAATGTTCACGAAGTCATGGAGATGTTGCTGTAGCATCATCCTATTACTTAGCTCGTCCCTCGATACAGGTTTCCTTACACATAAGGTAGCACAGAGGCCACATATCGCAGGAGCACACTGTATGCATAGACAGAACAGGAAAAGAATGGCTAAGATCATTCCAATGACCATCAGAACTTTCCAACCCCAGGCAGATATCAATTCCCAGAACCATCCCATCAGTGACCAATCTCCCTTATCCACGTGTATGGCTTCAGATATTTTATGGAGTTTGGAGATGGCTTGATACACTGTTGGAGCATTATCTGGTATGAAAATGCAGCAACTGGATTGGATGACCTTGCATACCCCACCGCGGTCTGCAAGAATAACGTCTAGGACCATGCGGTTCTGCAAAGTCATAAGGCGATCCGCTTGGAGCTCAGCTGTCAAATTACTAAGGGCACCAGCCGTTACATTGACAGTGGATTCAACCACACGAGTCAGCTGTCTCAGGTTCCTACTATTGACCATAGGTCCCCAAAACGGCAGGAAACCCAGGAAAAAGTCTCCTGCTTCCTGACCGGCAGTGTCCTCCTTACTAATCACGCCTCTCACAACTCTGGTCTTGTGATAGTCAGAGGCAGCAGTAAATGTCGGCGGTAGCAAGTTCGCAATATAACATGTGCCCGAGAAATCAGGGGGCAACCATGTATATGCTCGGTCATGACAGATGAAATATGTGCCCTTAGCAGCCAAAAACGCAGGGGAAAACTGTGACGGGAAAGTGTACGTTTCAGTACAGTCACTTCTTCCCAGTTGAGCCCTAGGGTTCTGACCATTACCCTGTAAGCAGAACCGACCCAGGTGGGGTACGACCCAGATTGGAGATGAGATTTTTCGCTGTCTTTCACCCAGACTAATACTATACCCCGTCGCGTTCCATCCTACATAAGGTCTCAGCTCTTCTTTGGGAATGGACGAGTATGCATTAATATCCCTACTCATATCGGCAACTCCTTTCATCAAAGCCTTATTATTGGTGATGGGTCTGATGGAACGCGGTGGGCGAGGGGAGTATGTATCTAGGGCGTAGAGAAACATGGTTTGGAATGCCCATGACGATCCATTGTAACTGTACGGTAGCACCAGGTAGGGAATACCCTTGTTAGTGGTATGGGGCATTAACCCACAGACCCAGCAATTGGTCGTATTCATTACCAGTTGGTGCTGGTGCAAGAGTTGGATAAACGAGTTATTTACGAACTCTGATCGTCGGGTCTGTTCGTGCTCAGGCAAAGGGTGAAAAGAGTGAGAGGAGGCAGTAGAAAGAGATATAGGCTGTTGAGTGGGTGCAATGGGTTTTGGAGCAAAGGAAAACACACATCCTACAATAAACATCATGATACTACACAGTGTAACAAAGCACAAAAAGACAAAACATTTACTTTTTACAATTCTACACATCTTTGTTTGAGAGTTCATTTCCTCAATCGGTCTCTCCATCCTACAAAACTCCATCCTCTACTCGGGCCGCTCGCGGTGGATGAGTTTCTTCTGCTAAGGAGTACGCCTGTCAGTCCAGGGAAACGCCCTAGACCAACCAGAACCGTTGACCTTGCGTCTTCGGCCTGTACCCCAAAGTCTTGGCACCGCGACCCTGCGGCAGAACCCGGATGGTGGTTCGAAAAACAAAAATCAAGAAAGTCCTTCAGATGGGAGAGCAAAAAATGTCAAAAAGGAAAAAATGAGGAAATCTTTATTTGTCTATGGGCCTAGGTCTCAAGTTATAGCGGAGACGGCCAGGTGCTGTTTGGTCTTGAAACAAAAGTTCAGGCTCAGTGGTGTCCAGTCGATTTGATGGCGGCACAGCTTCCTGCAGAATATTGTCACTCTCTTGGACTGAAGCTGTGTCTCTTAAGCGGGCGTCACTGAATGGTACAAAGCGAGGTACAATGTCTGTCTCTGGGTCGGCGATACCCTCGTTGACCCACTGGTCATATGGCAGAGGCAAGGGAACTACCTTGCAGTGAGTACCATGAATCCAGTGCTTCTTCCCTTTCACTCGCACTGCTGATCTTGTCGAAAGAAGAACAAGATGGGGGCCGATCCAGCGAGGTTCGTCGTTGCCCTTACGCTGGAAATTCCGGACCAGGACCCACGAGCCAGGGTTGATGGGGTGTCCAGGAGGTTCAGAGGCTTGGGGAAGAGTATCATGTACCTGTTGGTGCAAAACACGCAGTTTAACAGTCAAATCATACAGGTAATCGAGCAGTACTGGATGCTCTATTTCACTGAACTTCGTAGGCCTTGGCACACCCCATACGTTGGCCGGGCGGCCAAAGACTACTTCATAAGGACTAAGTCCCACTCGTGAGTGTATCGTCATTCTGGTGGACAAGAGTGCTAGAGGCAGAGCGTCAGGCCATTTAAGACCAGTGCTCGCCTGGATTTTGGCCAACTTGAGCTTTAAGGCTCCATTGTAGCGTTCAACTAGTCCAGCTGATTGGAGGTGATTTGCAGCGTGGAATTTCTGCCTTATGCCTAAACCTTCACATACATTCTTCATCACTTTACCCACAAACTCACTTCCATTATCACACCACACCATTCTCGGCATTCCAAACCTGGGGAAAAACTCCTTCACAAGGGCTTTGGCTGTGGATAGGGCAGTGTTATCTTTCAGAGGATAAGCCTCTACCCATTTTGAGAAAGCACAAACAACCACTAGTACATATTTCAGGTTGTTGCATCTTTCCATGTGAATAAAGTCCAGCTGCAAAACTTCGAATGGACATGATGGGGGTGCAAAGTGACCGGCCGGAGTTGGGGTTCCCCTACCAGGGTTGTACTTCAAGCATACTATGCAATTCTTGACCACATTCTCTGCACACTTGGGAATCCCAACATTCTGCCATACTGGAGCCAACAACTTACAAATACCTTTCGTACTGATATGCGCCATTCCATGTGCCATAGTAACCACTGGAAGCACATATGCATCAGGCAACAACCATCGCCTATGTTCTGTCAGGTCAATCCAACAACCGTTCTCATCCAACTTACCCATACTCTCTCTCCACTTGCTTAACTCTTCTTCTGTAGCTTCAGCCTGAAGCGACTTCACACTCTCTATTGTGTTCTCACACATTCCCACATCATTAACCCATCTTGCGGGGCCTGCAACATACATTCTAGTCTTCACATTCTGTGCTGTTTCTCTCGCGGTCTCATCAGCAAACGCATTCCCACGTCCAACATCATCTGTGACTTTCCTATGCGCACTGCATTTCATGATCGCAACTTGCAAAGGTAGGGTCAGTGACTCAAGGAGATCATTCACCAACTTGCCATTCTGAATTTTAGCTCCATGCGACGTCAGGAACCCACGCTCTTTCCACAAACGCCCAAAATTATGAGCCACGCCAAAGGCGTACTGGCTATCTGTGTATATGTTCACTCTCATTCCTTCAGACAACACACATGCTCTCGTGAGGGCGATCAATTCTGCTGCTTGGGCCGAATTATGTGGCACTCGTGCAGTTTCCACGACCGTATGTAAAGTCGTGATAGCATATGCAGCAGTCGTGTCACCATTAGGGAGCTTGAAACATGACCCATCTACCCATAAAGTGCCATCACATTCAGTCAGGGGAGTATCTTTGAGATCTACTCTCCCTTTCGTCTCTTCTTCTGTCCTGAACAGACAGTCATGTTGCTCAATCTCATCTGAGTCTGCTGGAATCGGCAATAATGTGGCTGGATTCAGCGTATTGCATCTTTTTATGTGTATGTGATTCGCTAACAGTGTGAGTTCATACCCTGATAATCGCGCACTAGTCAAGTGTTGTGTCTTGGTTCTATTTAATAATGTGTCTACAGCGTGTGGAACCATGACAATCAATGTGTTGTCCATTACCAGACCAGCAGATTGTCGGATAGACATCGCTGCAGCAGCTGTCGCTCTCAGACAGCTTGGCAATGCCCTCGCTACAGGGTCCAAGGTGGATGAAAAATACGCGCATGGGCGCGGTCTGTCGCCAAAAGGCTGTGTTAACACTGACAACGCACATCCATCTTTCTCGTGAACATACAATGTAAAAGGCTTGCTATAGTCAGGGGTGCCCAACACAGGTGCTGAACACAACGCATTGCGCAATTCCACAAAACTTTTCTGGCACTCTTCAGACCATGGGATAGGATTCGGTGTGTCTTTGCATGTTAATGCTAATAAAGGTTTTGCCAACAAAGAAAAACTAGGGATCCAATGCCTACAGTATGAGGTGATTCCTAAGAAAGCACGCACTTCTCTCTGTGTCTTTGGCACACTCAACTGTGCAATGGCTTGAATTCTTTCTGGGGTCAGTCTCCTTCCCTCCTTCGATAAGAGATGACCTAAGTAGGTCACTTCTTGTCGACAATATTGCAGCTTAGAGAGAGACACTTTGTGATGGTAAGCGGATAAATGGCGCAACAGTGACAATGTGGCTTCTTTACAGATCTTTTCAGTATCCGCAGCGATCAGTAAATCGTCCACGTACTGGATCAGGATAGCGCCACTAGGTAAAACAAGTGCATCAAGCTGCGCTTTCAAAGCTTGACTGTATATGGATGGACTCTCGCAGTAGCCTTGGGGAGCGCGTTTGAAGCGAAAGCTTCGGCCTCCCAGACTAAAACCAAAAATGTCTCTGCTCTCTTCTGCAATTGGGATACTAAAGAAAGCATTCTTTAAATCGATCACTGAAAACCATGCAGCAGAGGCTGGAATCATCGTTAACAAGGCAGTTCTATCAGGGACAACCGGAAACTGAGGCACAACAATCTTATTAACCTCTCTAAGATCAATCACAAATCTGTAAACAGGTGGCTGTGAAGGGTCCGTTCGTTTTAAGACAGGTAAAATCGGACTATTGCAAACGTTGCCTCTTGTTTCTTCAATCACACCCTTATTAATCAAGTCGCTGACAATGTCTAACAATGCTTTCTGGCCTTCATTAGAGATCTTGTACTGGGGAATACGTGGCAGTCTGACATTAGCCTTCAGAGTCACCACATATGGTGGTATTTCCAAGAGGCCCACATCATTGGGACCAGTAGCCCAAAGGGCATCCGGAAGGGATGACAATTCAGGTGGCATCGTGTTTTTAGACAAATACATTGGAGAAACCACTTGCTTGCCTAATGTAAGTTGTACTCCTGAAGGAGAACAATACAGTGTAGCGTGCAATCTTTTCAACAAATCTAATCCCAGCAAATTCTCACCACAACCTGTTGTCAGGATCAGGGGCGCTTTCAGCTCGCAAGGTCCAACAGAAAGTGACATGGGACTGGAAATCGGGTTCCTAACTGGGGCGCCAGAAAAACCTACTGAAACATTTATATCGCCAGACAAAGGTGCGCCAGGGAGTTTGGAATGCATGATTGAACTCTTTGCAGCACCAGTGTCTAGCAGGAAAGGCTCCGTTACATTTGCTGTAGTCACCTCAACATACGGTCCACTCTGATCCACTGGCACTGAAACAACTCCCTCTCTCTGTCTATGGCTATCCTAGTAATCATTATTCTCTGCATCACCATCTTCTGCATAATAATCATTATTGTAATACTGAGCCGTATTACTAGTCGCATTAGCTTGCTGATCAAAGCTATTAATGGCGCTTTGGGGCGGAAGAGGACGCGCGTTTTGTGGAACACTTCCACGCCCTCTGCCTCTAGGAGCTTGCTGACCACCTCTACCTCTTGCGCCATACATATTACCGTTCCGTTGCATTAATTTAGGACAACTATATTTAAAATGACCTTCCTCTTTGCAGTATGAACATTGGTTGGGACCTACAGGGACACGTGGCTGATAATACCCATTCATTTGCTGATTAGTCTGAAATTGTTGGGGTTGGTGATAGACACCTTGGGGTTGTCTATAATTATTACCGCCGCCACGTGGTGGATAGGCCTGCTGTAAAAGGACCTTTGTCTTTAGTTCCTTCGTTTTCTTCTCCGTTCTATCTTTCTCGTCTTTATCTCTGTTTTCATAATACTGTGCAGTAGCCAGTATTTGCGCTGAAGAAGAAACGGCCCAAGAACTCTCTGAATCTTTCAACTTTTTACACAGGTCAGGGAGTAAATTCTGCACAAACTTATCCACAAACAACCGTTGGCCACCCTCAGTACTCATATCTTGCCCGCTGTGGTCAATAAACGTTTCCTCAAACCTAGTAAAGAAGTCTGACACCGTCTCATCTTTCTTTTGCTTACATGCAGATAACTTGTCCCAATTTACGCGCATCGCAGGCATTATTGTCTTCATATACGTGATGATTCTACCAGGCAATTCAGCTACTAAAGGTTCTGGTTTCGCACCACCCGTTTGTCTAGCATCAGCAGCAACAATGTTAGCCCAGGTATCCCCTAGTTCTGCATTGTGATCTACATTACGAATTGATCCCCATAGAGGCTGTGGAACAACATTACCAAACAACATGTCTATGTCGGCCAGATTCATAATGCATGACCCTGCCGTCTGTGACAACTCTTTATAATAACCTGCTGGGTTTTTACGGGGATCAGGCAATGTCTGCTTAAGTGCTAACACCTCAGAGCGCTTCCATGGAACATGCACCCAAACACGTTGGAAATGCGCTGGCACAGCGGGGTTATTGCCGACAGCTGCAACTGCTTCTTTCCATACCGGGGGAACTTCTCTCATAGGGTATTGTCGCGCTTTTGCCTTTTTCCCCACAAGGACCTCGTGTTCAAACAATGACTGTTGGCAATCGTCATTCCTTAAGGACAATACAACCGCAACTGCTTTATCTACTTCGCGGTCCACAATTATACCAGTTCCAAAATCGAACCTCACTCTACACAATTCCTGCGGGTTCGGATTTCTACCACTATCCTCCAATTCTTCACAGAGAATTTCGCACATTTTCTCGAATACATATCTCTGTTTCGGGGCATCCCATTGATGGAAAGTGTTAACAACCGATTCCACATCATACAGTGAAGGAAAAACGATCCATCTACGCGCCATGTGATCTATTACCTTTTTCTCATCGGGGTTAGGCAATTGGCTGCGCAACTGCTTACGCTGTACACCAGGAGTTGCACCAGATGACCCAAAGAGAGGCGACATTAATGTAGTAACCACATTAGCTAAACGCTGTCGCGCTGAAGGAGAAGCTGAGGCGAGAACGGGGGGAAAAACAGAGGGAAGAAAAGAGGATGTAGAGACAGGTACTGGAGTGGTAGAAGGAAGAGTGTTAGGGGAGGCAGTTACTGGATTAAGCAAAGTCGCAGGAAGTGCGGGGGTAGTTGGAAGCACTACCGGAGGCGCTTGGGAAGACTGCGCTACAGGAATAGGAACTGGTTGCAAAGCAACTGGCGGTTGCGGCAAGGCTTGCAGTATATGCACTGGAGGTGGCATATTTACAAGCTGGGGAGGCGCCGTGGCAGTTTGAGCATACGGGGGTGGCGAACTCAACAAATGCGACATTAAGGGATCTTTCTCCTTTTCTTCTGACTCATCCTGCTTAGAATGTGGCAAAGCTGGGTAACATTTGTCAATCCCTAACTTACGCTGCCTGTGCAATTGCTCATTCATTTGCTCCTCTTCATTATCTTTAAATTGTACAGCTGCTTGCATTACTGACATACCTCTCTCTCTCTTATTCTTTTTCGCTAGCTTAATTTCCTTCTGTTTGGCTTCCTTTCGCCATAAGCGGAAAGAGTCAAACATCGCCGGCCGGGCTTTCTTTTTAAACAATTTAATTTCCAGATTATCTAAAATATCGGTATCAAAACTACCATTTTGGGGCCATTTTAAAACACCGTCTTTCCTGGTGTAGTGGATCCACACTTCGTTATATGCAATGGGGCCTACGCCATGTTTCACATAGAGCTCATAAGTTGGAGTTCCAACCGGAGGAACCGGACATGATTCTTCCAGCTGGAAATCTTTTCCACAACCCAAACAGAATAATCTACCAAATAGTCCAGAACCAGGCATCTTCGCTCACTAGTCTAGATCCAAACGTCAGAGGATTATCGATTACGATATTCTCGTGAATACACGAGTCCTCTGGCTTTGGGGTTTGCAAACACCAAATCACCAATTACCAAATCAAATCAAACGATCCCGAGGGATACCAAAACAAATGGGAGACGCTCCACTTATACTTAACTGAATATTGCTGATCGATGACGTCACCAGAAGACTCTCTCGATTGTTTCGCTCTCTCAAACTCGTCAAGGGTCCAAAACAGGTCGATTAATCAGGGCAGCAGTCCTTCGTAGCCGTCGGGACGCGGAGAACCTCGCAGAAAAGACTTTCGGACCACGTCGACATGCAGGGGTCGATGAAGTGGCGGCCTTCCTCCGGAATTTCCACACGAAGCTCCTCACGAACCTCTGGCTTGGACTGGTACCGCTGAAATCGGCCCCACGTTGGGCGCCAAACTGAAGTACTGGGTATTTTAGACCCAGCGGTGCAGGGGCACACACCCTATGACTTCGGGGTTTCACCCTGTTCCGGACCTACAGAAACACAGAGTCTTCTGGGTGAAGTCAAAGAATCGTTTATTGGCTGCAGACCAATGACAGATATCCTAGAAGTACAACAGCGTGTATGTTCTCAGGAGACTGCTGAAAATCATAGGAACGGACTTCTCCTTAAGTACAAAATATCATGCTCCAGGCATACATTCCTTGGTTTACGATATGGTCATATAAAGGTATACATTACAAACGAAAAAGCAGAGTCATGATGACCATCCCACATTCCAGTTCGGCCAGCCCACAATGATTTACACAGGAAGGTTCAGATCCCATGTTTGAAGTAAATAGACCCCCCAATAAATATGAGCATCTCCTGTTTTGAGAAACAAGTCATAAAGCAAGAACAAGCAGGTGTGGAAGAGATGAGCCGGGGGATTGTGTAGAATGAAAGGGTTTTATGACGGGTCAAGCCCTGATACGAATCACAGGTGGAAGGAGGAAGGGGAGCTCGTGAGACCGGTTTGACCCGGGGCAGCAGAGCCAGCTGCCCAGGTCACAGAGAAGTCAGAGGGAAAGCCCGTGTACTGTGAGGCCTGTATTAACTCCATCATAGCCTATGTGAGGGCAATGACAAGATGGCCACTGCTTCCAAAATGGAACCCGCGTAATTGAGCAGAATACGTGTACACAGTGCATTCGTAGCTGGAACGGCACATAAAGCACTCGTACGTGCCGCATTTATCATTTGCGGTTCGCTAATACCAAAATAGACAGAGGTAGGGCCCTGTCCCCTACGCGGTTCCGAATACCAAAGTACGACAGACCCTCCTTTTGCCCTTACATAGGCAATCACTATACTCATCTTAATCCGAGTCTAGGTCAATGTTCACGAAGTCATGGAGATGTTGCTGTAGCATCATCCTATTACTTAGCTCGTCCCTCGATACAGGTTTCCTTACACATAAGGTAGCACAGAGGCCACATATCGCAGGAGCACACTGTATGCATAGACAGAACAGGAAAAGAATGGCTAAGATCATTCCAATGACCATCAGAACTTTCCAACCCCAGGCAGATATCAATTCCCAGAACCATCCCATCAGTGACCAATCTCCCTTATCCACGTGTATGGCTTCAGATATTTTATGGAGTTTGGAGATGGCTTGATACACTGTTGGAGCATTATCTGGTATGAAAATGCAGCAACTGGATTGGATGACCTTGCATACCCCACCGCGGTCTGCAAGAATAACGTCTAGGACCATGCGGTTCTGCAAAGTCATAAGGCGATCCGCTTGGAGCTCAGCTGTCAAATTACTAAGGGCACCAGCCGTTACATTGACAGTGGATTCAACCACACGAGTCAGCTGTCTCAGGTTCCTACTATTGACCATAGGTCCCCAAAACGGCAGGAAACCCAGGAAAAAGTCTCCTGCTTCCTGACCGGCAGTGTCCTCCTTACTAATCACGCCTCTCACAACTCTGGTCTTGTGATAGTCAGAGGCAGCAGTAAATGTCGGCGGTAGCAAGTTCGCAATATAACATGTGCCCGAGAAATCAGGGGGCAACCATGTATATGCTCGGTCATGACAGATGAAATATGTGCCCTTAGCAGCCAAAAACGCAGGGGAAAACTGTGACGGGAAAGTGTACGTTTCAGTACAGTCACTTCTTCCCAGTTGAGCCCTAGGGTTCTGACCATTACCCTGTAAGCAGAACCGACCCAGGTGGGGTACGACCCAGATTGGAGATGAGATTTTTCGCTGTCTTTCACCCAGACTAATACTATACCCCGTCGCGTTCCATCCTACATAAGGTCTCAGCTCTTCTTTGGGAATGGACGAGTATGCATTAATATCCCTACTCATATCGGCAACTCCTTTCATCAAAGCCTTATTATTGGTGATGGGTCTGATGGAACGCGGTGGGCGAGGGGAGTATGTATCTAGGGCGTAGAGAAACATGGTTTGGAATGCCCATGACGATCCATTGTAACTGTACGGTAGCACCAGGTAGGGAATACCCTTGTTAGTGGTATGGGGCATTAACCCACAGACCCAGCAATTGGTCGTATTCATTACCAGTTGGTGCTGGTGCAAGAGTTGGATAAACGAGTTATTTACGAACTCTGATCGTCGGGTCTGTTCGTGCTCAGGCAAAGGGTGAAAAGAGTGAGAGGAGGCAGTAGAAAGAGATATAGGCTGTTGAGTGGGTGCAATGGGTTTTGGAGCAAAGGAAAACACACATCCTACAATAAACATCATGATACTACACAGTGTAACAAAGCACAAAAAGACAAAACATTTACTTTTTACAATTCTACACATCTTTGTTTGAGAGTTCATTTCCTCAATCGGTCTCTCCATCCTACAAAACTCCATCCTCTACTCGGGCCGCTCGCGGTGGATGAGTTTCTTCTGCTAAGGAGTACGCCTGTCAGTCCAGGGAAACGCCCTAGACCAACCAGAACCGTTGACCTTGCGTCTTCGGCCTGTACCCCAAAGTCTTGGCACCGCGACCCTGCGGCAGAACCCGGATGGTGGTTCGAAAAACAAAAATCAAGAAAGTCCTTCAGATGGGAGAGCAAAAAATGTCAAAAAGGAAAAAATGAGGAAATCTTTATTTGTCTATGGGCCTAGGTCTCAAGTTATAGCGCAGACGGCCAGGTGCTGTTTGGTCTTGAAACAAAAGTTCAGGCTCAGTGGTGTCCAGTCGATTTGATGGCGGCACAGCTTCCTGCAGAATATTGTCACTCTCTTGGACTGAAGCTGTGTCTCTTAAGCGGGCGTCACTGAATGGTACAAAGCGAGGTACAATGTCTGTCTCTGGGTCGGCGATACCCTCGTTGACCCACTGGTCATATGGCAGAGGCAAGGGAACTACCTTGCAGTGAGTACCATGAATCCAGTGCTTCTTCCCTTTCACTCGCACTGCTGATCTTGTCGAAAGAAGAACAAGATGGGGGCCGATCCAGCGAGGTTCGTCGTTGCCCTTACGCTGGAAATTCCGGACCAGGACCCACGAGCCAGGGTTGATGGGGTGTCCAGGAGGTTCAGAGGCTTGGGGAAGAGTATCATGTACCTGTTGGTGCAAAACACGCAGTTTAACAGTCAAATCATACAGGTAATCGAGCAGTACTGGATGCTCTATTTCACTGAACTTCGTAGGCCTTGGCACACCCCATACGTTGGCCGGGCGGCCAAAGACTACTTCATAAGGACTAAGTCCCACTCGTGAGTGTATCGTCATTCTGGTGGACAAGAGTGCTAGAGGCAGAGCGTCAGGCCATTTAAGACCAGTGCTCGCCTGGATTTTGGCCAACTTGAGCTTTAAGGCTCCATTGTAGCGTTCAACTAGTCCAGCTGATTGGAGGTGATTTGCAGCGTGGAATTTCTGCCTTATGCCTAAACCTTCACATACATTCTTCATCACTTTACCCACAAACTCACTTCCATTATCACACCACACCATTCTCGGCATTCCAAACCTGGGGAAAAACTCCTTCACAAGGGCTTTGGCTGTGGATAGGGCAGTGTTATCTTTCAGAGGATAAGCCTCTACCCATTTTGAGAAAGCACAAACAACCACTAGTACATATTTCAGGTTGTTGCATCTTTCCATGTGAATAAAGTCCAGCTGCAAAACTTCGAATGGACATGATGGGGGTGCAAAGTGACCGGCCGGAGTTGGGGTTCCCCTACCAGGGTTGTACTTCAAGCATACTATGCAATTCTTGACCACATTCTCTGCACACTTGGGAATCCCAACATTCTGCCATACTGGAGCCAACAACTTACAAATACCTTTCGTACTGATATGCGCCATTCCATGTGCCATAGTAACCACTGGAAGCACATATGCATCAGGCAACAACCATCGCCTATGTTCTGTCAGGTCAATCCAACAACCGTTCTCATCCAACTTACCCATACTCTCTCTCCACTTGCTTAACTCTTCTTCTGTAGCTTCAGCCTGAAGCGACTTCACACTCTCTATTGTGTTCTCACACATTCCCACATCATTAACCCATCTTGCGGGGCCTGCAACATACATTCTAGTCTTCACATTCTGTGCTGTTTCTCTCGCGGTCTCATCAGCAAACGCATTCCCACGTCCAACATCATCTGTGACTTTCCTATGCGCACTGCATTTCATGATCGCAACTTGCAAAGGTAGGGTCAGTGACTCAAGGAGATCATTCACCAACTTGCCATTCTGAATTTTAGCTCCATGCGACGTCAGGAACCCACGCTCTTTCCACAAACGCCCAAAATTATGAGCCACGCCAAAGGCGTACTGGCTATCTGTGTATATGTTCACTCTCATTCCTTCAGACAACACACATGCTCTCGTGAGGGCGATCAATTCTGCTGCTTGGGCCGAATTATGTGGCACTCGTGCAGTTTCCACGACCGTATGTAAAGTCGTGATAGCATATGCAGCAGTCGTGTCACCATTAGGGAGCTTGAAACATGACCCATCTACCCATAAAGTGCCATCACATTCAGTCAGGGGAGTATCTTTGAGATCTACTCTCCCTTTCGTCTCTTCTTCTGTCCTGAACAGACAGTCATGTTGCTCAATCTCATCTGAGTCTGCTGGAATCGGCAATAATGTGGCTGGATTCAGCGTATTGCATCTTTTTATGTGTATGTGATTCGCTAACAGTGTGAGTTCATACCCTGATAATCGCGCACTAGTCAAGTGTTGTGTCTTGGTTCTATTTAATAATGTGTCTACAGCGTGTGGAACCATGACAATCAATGTGTTGTCCATTACCAGACCAGCAGATTGTCGGATAGACATCGCTGCAGCAGCTGTCGCTCTCAGACAGCTTGGCAATGCCCTCGCTACAGGGTCCAAGGTGGATGAAAAATACGCGCATGGGCGCGGTCTGTCGCCAAAAGGCTGTGTTAACACTGACAACGCACATCCATCTTTCTCGTGAACATACAATGTAAAAGGCTTGCTATAGTCAGGGGTGCCCAACACAGGTGCTGAACACAACGCATTGCGCAATTCCACAAAACTTTTCTGGCACTCTTCAGACCATGGGATAGGATTCGGTGTGTCTTTGCATGTTAATGCTAATAAAGGTTTTGCCAACAAAGAAAAACTAGGGATCCAATGCCTACAGTATGAGGTGATTCCTAAGAAAGCACGCACTTCTCTCTGTGTCTTTGGCACACTCAACTGTGCAATGGCTTGAATTCTTTCTGGGGTCAGTCTCCTTCCCTCCTTCGATAAGAGATGACCTAAGTAGGTCACTTCTTGTCGACAATATTGCAGCTTAGAGAGAGACACTTTGTGATGGTAAGCGGATAAATGGCGCAACAGTGACAATGTGGCTTCTTTACAGATCTTTTCAGTATCCGCAGCGATCAGTAAATCGTCCACGTACTGGATCAGGATAGCGCCACTAGGTAAAACAAGTGCATCAAGCTGCGCTTTCAAAGCTTGACTGTATATGGATGGACTCTCGCAGTAGCCTTGGGGAGCGCGTTTGAAGCGAAAGCTTCGGCCTCCCAGACTAAAACCAAAAATGTCTCTGCTCTCTTCTGCAATTGGGATACTAAAGAAAGCATTCTTTAAATCGATCACTGAAAACCATGCAGCAGAGGCTGGAATCATCGTTAACAAGGCAGTTCTATCAGGGACAACCGGAAACTGAGGCACAACAATCTTATTAACCTCTCTAAGATCAATCACAAATCTGTAAACAGGTGGCTGTGAAGGGTCCGTTCGTTTTAAGACAGGTAAAATCGGACTATTGCAAACGTTGCCTCTTGTTTCTTCAATCACACCCTTATTAATCAAGTCGCTGACAATGTCTAACAATGCTTTCTGGCCTTCATTAGAGATCTTGTACTGGGGAATACGTGGCAGTCTGACATTAGCCTTCAGAGTCACCACATATGGTGGTATTTCCAAGAGGCCCACATCATTGGGACCAGTAGCCCAAAGGGCATCCGGAAGGGATGACAATTCAGGTGGCATCGTGTTTTTAGACAAATACATTGGAGAAACCACTTGCTTGCCTAATGTAAGTTGTACTCCTGAAGGAGAACAATACAGTGTAGCGTGCAATCTTTTCAACAAATCTAATCCCAGCAAATTCTCACCACAACCTGTTGTCAGGATCAGGGGCGCTTTCAGCTCGCAAGGTCCAACAGAAAGTGACATGGGACTGGAAATCGGGTTCCTAACTGGGGCGCCAGAAAAACCTACTGAAACATTTATATCGCCAGACAAAGGTGCGCCAGGGAGTTTGGAATGCATGATTGAACTCTTTGCAGCACCAGTGTCTAGCAGGAAAGGCTCCGTTACATTTGCTGTAGTCACCTCAACATACGGTCCACTCTGATCCACTGGCACTGAAACAACTCCCTCTCTCTGTCTATGGCTATCCTAGTAATCATTATTCTCTGCATCACCATCTTCTGCATAATAATCATTATTGTAATACTGAGCCGTATTACTAGTCGCATTAGCTTGCTGATCAAAGCTATTAATGGCGCTTTGGGGCGGAAGAGGACGCGCGTTTTGTGGAACACTTCCACGCCCTCTGCCTCTAGGAGCTTGCTGACCACCTCTACCTCTTGCGCCATACATATTACCGTTCCGTTGCATTAATTTAGGACAACTATATTTAAAATGACCTTCCTCTTTGCAGTATGAACATTGGTTGGGACCTACAGGGACACGTGGCTGATAATACCCATTCATTTGCTGATTAGTCTGAAATTGTTGGGGTTGGTGATAGACACCTTGGGGTTGTCTATAATTATTACCGCCGCCACGTGGTGGATAGGCCTGCTGTAAAAGGACCTTTGTCTTTAGTTCCTTCGTTTTCTTCTCCGTTCTATCTTTCTCGTCTTTATCTCTGTTTTCATAATACTGTGCAGTAGCCAGTATTTGCGCTGAAGAAGAAACGGCCCAAGAACTCTCTGAATCTTTCAACTTTTTACACAGGTCAGGGAGTAAATTCTGCACAAACTTATCCACAAACAACCGTTGGCCACCCTCAGTACTCATATCTTGCCCGCTGTGGTCAATAAACGTTTCCTCAAACCTAGTAAAGAAGTCTGACACCGTCTCATCTTTCTTTTGCTTACATGCAGATAACTTGTCCCAATTTACGCGCATCGCAGGCATTATTGTCTTCATATACGTGATGATTCTACCAGGCAATTCAGCTACTAAAGGTTCTGGTTTCGCACCACCCGTTTGTCTAGCATCAGCAGCAACAATGTTAGCCCAGGTATCCCCTAGTTCTGCATTGTGATCTACATTACGAATTGATCCCCATAGAGGCTGTGGAACAACATTACCAAACAACATGTCTATGTCGGCCAGATTCATAATGCATGACCCTGCCGTCTGTGACAACTCTTTATAATAACCTGCTGGGTTTTTACGGGGATCAGGCAATGTCTGCTTAAGTGCTAACACCTCAGAGCGCTTCCATGGAACATGCACCCAAACACGTTGGAAATGCGCTGGCACAGCGGGGTTATTGCCGACAGCTGCAACTGCTTCTTTCCATACCGGGGGAACTTCTCTCATAGGGTATTGTCGCGCTTTTGCCTTTTTCCCCACAAGGACCTCGTGTTCAAACAATGACTGTTGGCAATCGTCATTCCTTAAGGACAATACAACCGCAACTGCTTTATCTACTTCGCGGTCCACAATTATACCAGTTCCAAAATCGAACCTCACTCTACACAATTCCTGCGGGTTCGGATTTCTACCACTATCCTCCAATTCTTCACAGAGAATTTCGCACATTTTCTCGAATACATATCTCTGTTTCGGGGCATCCCATTGATGGAAAGTGTTAACAACCGATTCCACATCATACAGTGAAGGAAAAACGATCCATCTACGCGCCATGTGATCTATTACCTTTTTCTCATCGGGGTTAGGCAATTGGCTGCGCAACTGCTTACGCTGTACACCAGGAGTTGCACCAGATGACCCAAAGAGAGGCGACATTAATGTAGTAACCACATTAGCTAAACGCTGTCGCGCTGAAGGAGAAGCTGAGGCGAGAACGGGGGGAAAAACAGAGGGAAGAAAAGAGGATGTAGAGACAGGTACTGGAGTGGTAGAAGGAAGAGTGTTAGGGGAGGCAGTTACTGGATTAAGCAAAGTCGCAGGAAGTGCGGGGGTAGTTGGAAGCACTACCGGAGGCGCTTGGGAAGACTGCGCTACAGGAATAGGAACTGGTTGCAAAGCAACTGGCGGTTGCGGCAAGGCTTGCAGTATATGCACTGGAGGTGGCATATTTACAAGCTGGGGAGGCGCCGTGGCAGTTTGAGCATACGGGGGTGGCGAACTCAACAAATGCGACATTAAGGGATCTTTCTCCTTTTCTTCTGACTCATCCTGCTTAGAATGTGGCAAAGCTGGGTAACATTTGTCAATCCCTAACTTACGCTGCCTGTGCAATTGCTCATTCATTTGCTCCTCTTCATTATCTTTAAATTGTACAGCTGCTTGCATTACTGACATACCTCTCTCTCTCTTATTCTTTTTCGCTAGCTTAATTTCCTTCTGTTTGGCTTCCTTTCGCCATAAGCGGAAAGAGTCAAACATCGCCGGCCGGGCTTTCTTTTTAAACAATTTAATTTCCAGATTATCTAAAATATCGGTATCAAAACTACCATTTTGGGGCCATTTTAAAACACCGTCTTTCCTGGTGTAGTGGATCCACACTTCGTTATATGCAATGGGGCCTACGCCATGTTTCACATAGAGCTCATAAGTTGGAGTTCCAACCGGAGGAACCGGACATGATTCTTCCAGCTGGAAATCTTTTCCACAACCCAAACAGAATAATCTACCAAATAGTCCAGAACCAGGCATCTTCGCTCACTAGTCTAGATCCAAACGTCAGAGGATTATCGATTACGATATTCTCGTGAATACACGAGTCCTCTGGCTTTGGGGTTTGCAAACACCAAATCACCAATTACCAAATCAAATCAAACGATCCCGAGGGATACCAAAACAAATGGGAGACGCTCCACTTATACTTAACTGAATATTGCTGATCGATGACGTCACCAGAAGACTCTCTCGATTGTTTCGCTCTCTCAAACTCGTCAAGGGTCCAAAACAGGTCGATTAATCAGGGCAGCAGTCCTTCGTAGCCGTCGGGACGCGGAGAACCTCGCAGAAAAGACTTTCGGACCACGTCGACATGCAGGGGTCGATGAAGTGGCGGCCTTCCTCCGGAATTTCCACACGAAGCTCCTCACGAACCTCTGGCTTGGACTGGTACCGCTGAAATCGGCCCCACGTTGGGCGCCAAACTGAAGTACTGGGTATTTTAGACCCAGCGGTGCAGGGGCACACACCCTATGACTTCGGGGTTTCACCCTGTTCCGGACCTACAGAAACACAGAGTCTTCTGGGTGAAGTCAAAGAATCGTTTATTGGCTGCAGACCAATGACAGATATCCTAGAAGTACAACAGCGTGTATGTTCTCAGGAGACTGCTGAAAATCATAGGAACGGACTTCTCCTTAAGTACAAAATATCATGCTCCAGGCATACATTCCTTGGTTTACGATATGGTCATATAAAGGTATACATTACAAACGAAAAAGCAGAGTCATGATGACCATCCCACATTCCAGTTCGGCCAGCCCACAATGATTTACACAGGAAGGTTCAGATCCCATGTTTGAAGTAAATAGACCCCCCAATAAATATGAGCATCTCCTGTTTTGAGAAACAAGTCATAAAGCAAGAACAAGCAGGTGTGGAAGAGATGAGCCGGGGGATTGTGTAGAATGAAAGGGTTTTATGACGGGTCAAGCCCTGATACGAATCACAGGTGGAAGGAGGAAGGGGAGCTCGTGAGACCGGTTTGACCCGGGGCAGCAGAGCCAGCTGCCCAGGTCACAGAGAAGTCAGAGGGAAAGCCCGTGTACTGTGAGGCCTGTATTAACTCCATCATAGCCTATGTGAGGGCAATGACAAGATGGCCACTGCTTCCAAAATGGAACCCGCGTAATTGAGCAGAATACGTGTACACAGTGCATTCGTAGCTGGAACGGCACATAAAGCACTCGTACGTGCCGCATTTATCATTTGCGGTTCGCGAATACCAAAATAGACAGAGGTAGGGCCCTGTCCCCTACGCGGTTCCGAATACCAAAGTACGACAGACCCTCCTTTTGCCCTTACATAGGCAATCACTATACTCATCTTAATCCGAGTCTAGGTCAATGTTCACGAAGTCATGGAGATGTTGCTGTAGCATCATCCTATTACTTAGCTCGTCCCTCGATACAGGTTTCCTTACACATAAGGTAGCACAGAGGCCACATATCGCAGGAGCACACTGTATGCATAGACAGAACAGGAAAAGAATGGCTAAGATCATTCCAATGACCATCAGAACTTTCCAACCCCAGGCAGATATCAATTCCCAGAACCATCCCATCAGTGACCAATCTCCCTTATCCACGTGTATGGCTTCAGATATTTTATGGAGTTTGGAGATGGCTTGATACACTGTTGGAGCATTATCTGGTATGAAAATGCAGCAACTGGATTGGATGACCTTGCATACCCCACCGCGGTCTGCAAGAATAACGTCTAGGACCATGCGGTTCTGCAAAGTCATAAGGCGATCCGCTTGGAGCTCAGCTGTCAAATTACTAAGGGCACCAGCCGTTACATTGACAGTGGATTCAACCACACGAGTCAGCTGTCTCAGGTTCCTACTATTGACCATAGGTCCCCAAAACGGCAGGAAACCCAGGAAAAAGTCTCCTGCTTCCTGACCGGCAGTGTCCTCCTTACTAATCACGCCTCTCACAACTCTGGTCTTGTGATAGTCAGAGGCAGCAGTAAATGTCGGCGGTAGCAAGTTCGCAATATAACATGTGCCCGAGAAATCAGGGGGCAACCATGTATATGCTCGGTCATGACAGATGAAATATGTGCCCTTAGCAGCCAAAAACGCAGGGGAAAACTGTGACGGGAAAGTGTACGTTTCAGTACAGTCACTTCTTCCCAGTTGAGCCCTAGGGTTCTGACCATTACCCTGTAAGCAGAACCGACCCAGGTGGGGTACGACCCAGATTGGAGATGAGATTTTTCGCTGTCTTTCACCCAGACTAATACTATACCCCGTCGCGTTCCATCCTACATAAGGTCTCAGCTCTTCTTTGGGAATGGACGAGTATGCATTAATATCCCTACTCATATCGGCAACTCCTTTCATCAAAGCCTTATTATTGGTGATGGGTCTGATGGAACGCGGTGGGCGAGGGGAGTATGTATCTAGGGCGTAGAGAAACATGGTTTGGAATGCCCATGACGATCCATTGTAACTGTACGGTAGCACCAGGTAGGGAATACCCTTGTTAGTGGTATGGGGCATTAACCCACAGACCCAGCAATTGGTCGTATTCATTACCAGTTGGTGCTGGTGCAAGAGTTGGATAAACGAGTTATTTACGAACTCTGATCGTCGGGTCTGTTCGTGCTCAGGCAAAGGGTGAAAAGAGTGAGAGGAGGCAGTAGAAAGAGATATAGGCTGTTGAGTGGGTGCAATGGGTTTTGGAGCAAAGGAAAACACACATCCTACAATAAACATCATGATACTACACAGTGTAACAAAGCACAAAAAGACAAAACATTTACTTTTTACAATTCTACACATCTTTGTTTGAGAGTTCATTTCCTCAATCGGTCTCTCCATCCTACAAAACTCCATCCTCTACTCGGGCCGCTCGCGGTGGATGAGTTTCTTCTGCTAAGGAGTACGCCTGTCAGTCCAGGGAAACGCCCTAGACCAACCAGAACCGTTGACCTTGCGTCTTCGGCCTGTACCCCAAAGTCTTGGCACCGCGACCCTGCGGCAGAACCCGGATGGTGGTTCGAAAAACAAAAATCAAGAAAGTCCTTCAGATGGGAGAGCAAAAAATGTCAAAAAGGAAAAAATGAGGAAATCTTTATTTGTCTATGGGCCTAGGTCTCAAGTTATAGCGCAGACGGCCAGGTGCTGTTTGGTCTTGAAACAAAAGTTCAGGCTCAGTGGTGTCCAGTCGATTTGATGGCGGCACAGCTTCCTGCAGAATATTGTCACTCTCTTGGACTGAAGCTGTGTCTCTTAAGCGGGCGTCACTGAATGGTACAAAGCGAGGTACAATGTCTGTCTCTGGGTCGGCGATACCCTCGTTGACCCACTGGTCATATGGCAGAGGCAAGGGAACTACCTTGCAGTGAGTACCATGAATCCAGTGCTTCTTCCCTTTCACTCGCACTGCTGATCTTGTCGAAAGAAGAACAAGATGGGGGCCGATCCAGCGAGGTTCGTCGTTGCCCTTACGCTGGAAATTCCGGACCAGGACCCACGAGCCAGGGTTGATGGGGTGTCCAGGAGGTTCAGAGGCTTGGGGAAGAGTATCATGTACCTGTTGGTGCAAAACACGCAGTTTAACAGTCAAATCATACAGGTAATCGAGCAGTACTGGATGCTCTATTTCACTGAACTTCGTAGGCCTTGGCACACCCCATACGTTGGCCGGGCGGCCAAAGACTACTTCATAAGGACTAAGTCCCACTCGTGAGTGTATCGTCATTCTGGTGGACAAGAGTGCTAGAGGCAGAGCGTCAGGCCATTTAAGACCAGTGCTCGCCTGGATTTTGGCCAACTTGAGCTTTAAGGCTCCATTGTAGCGTTCAACTAGTCCAGCTGATTGGAGGTGATTTGCAGCGTGGAATTTCTGCCTTATGCCTAAACCTTCACATACATTCTTCATCACTTTACCCACAAACTCACTTCCATTATCACACCACACCATTCTCGGCATTCCAAACCTGGGGAAAAACTCCTTCACAAGGGCTTTGGCTGTGGATAGGGCAGTGTTATCTTTCAGAGGATAAGCCTCTACCCATTTTGAGAAAGCACAAACAACCACTAGTACATATTTCAGGTTGTTGCATCTTTCCATGTGAATAAAGTCCAGCTGCAAAACTTCGAATGGACATGATGGGGGTGCAAAGTGACCGGCCGGAGTTGGGGTTCCCCTACCAGGGTTGTACTTCAAGCATACTATGCAATTCTTGACCACATTCTCTGCACACTTGGGAATCCCAACATTCTGCCATACTGGAGCCAACAACTTACAAATACCTTTCGTACTGATATGCGCCATTCCATGTGCCATAGTAACCACTGGAAGCACATATGCATCAGGCAACAACCATCGCCTATGTTCTGTCAGGTCAATCCAACAACCGTTCTCATCCAACTTACCCATACTCTCTCTCCACTTGCTTAACTCTTCTTCTGTAGCTTCAGCCTGAAGCGACTTCACACTCTCTATTGTGTTCTCACACATTCCCACATCATTAACCCATCTTGCGGGGCCTGCAACATACATTCTAGTCTTCACATTCTGTGCTGTTTCTCTCGCGGTCTCATCAGCAAACGCATTCCCACGTCCAACATCATCTGTGACTTTCCTATGCGCACTGCATTTCATGATCGCAACTTGCAAAGGTAGGGTCAGTGACTCAAGGAGATCATTCACCAACTTGCCATTCTGAATTTTAGCTCCATGCGACGTCAGGAACCCACGCTCTTTCCACAAACGCCCAAAATTATGAGCCACGCCAAAGGCGTACTGGCTATCTGTGTATATGTTCACTCTCATTCCTTCAGACAACACACATGCTCTCGTGAGGGCGATCAATTCTGCTGCTTGGGCCGAATTATGTGGCACTCGTGCAGTTTCCACGACCGTATGTAAAGTCGTGATAGCATATGCAGCAGTCGTGTCACCATTAGGGAGCTTGAAACATGACCCATCTACCCATAAAGTGCCATCACATTCAGTCAGGGGAGTATCTTTGAGATCTACTCTCCCTTTCGTCTCTTCTTCTGTCCTGAACAGACAGTCATGTTGCTCAATCTCATCTGAGTCTGCTGGAATCGGCAATAATGTGGCTGGATTCAGCGTATTGCATCTTTTTATGTGTATGTGATTCGCTAACAGTGTGAGTTCATACCCTGATAATCGCGCACTAGTCAAGTGTTGTGTCTTGGTTCTATTTAATAATGTGTCTACAGCGTGTGGAACCATGACAATCAATGTGTTGTCCATTACCAGACCAGCAGATTGTCGGATAGACATCGCTGCAGCAGCTGTCGCTCTCAGACAGCTTGGCAATGCCCTCGCTACAGGGTCCAAGGTGGATGAAAAATACGCGCATGGGCGCGGTCTGTCGCCAAAAGGCTGTGTTAACACTGACAACGCACATCCATCTTTCTCGTGAACATACAATGTAAAAGGCTTGCTATAGTCAGGGGTGCCCAACACAGGTGCTGAACACAACGCATTGCGCAATTCCACAAAACTTTTCTGGCACTCTTCAGACCATGGGATAGGATTCGGTGTGTCTTTGCATGTTAATGCTAATAAAGGTTTTGCCAACAAAGAAAAACTAGGGATCCAATGCCTACAGTATGAGGTGATTCCTAAGAAAGCACGCACTTCTCTCTGTGTCTTTGGCACACTCAACTGTGCAATGGCTTGAATTCTTTCTGGGGTCAGTCTCCTTCCCTCCTTCGATAAGAGATGACCTAAGTAGGTCACTTCTTGTCGACAATATTGCAGCTTAGAGAGAGACACTTTGTGATGGTAAGCGGATAAATGGCGCAACAGTGACAATGTGGCTTCTTTACAGATCTTTTCAGTATCCGCAGCGATCAGTAAATCGTCCACGTACTGGATCAGGATAGCGCCACTAGGTAAAACAAGTGCATCAAGCTGCGCTTTCAAAGCTTGACTGTATATGGATGGACTCTCGCAGTAGCCTTGGGGAGCGCGTTTGAAGCGAAAGCTTCGGCCTCCCAGACTAAAACCAAAAATGTCTCTGCTCTCTTCTGCAATTGGGATACTAAAGAAAGCATTCTTTAAATCGATCACTGAAAACCATGCAGCAGAGGCTGGAATCATCGTTAACAAGGCAGTTATATCAGGGACAACCGGAAACTGAGGCACAACAATCTTATTAACCTCTCTAAGATCAATCACAAATCTGTAAACAGGTGGCTGTGAAGGGTCCGTTCGTTTTAAGACAGGTAAAATCGGACTATTGCAAACGTTGCCTCTTGTTTCTTCAATCACACCCTTATTAATCAAGTCGCTGACAATGTCTAACAATGCTTTCTGGCCTTCATTAGAGATCTTGTACTGGGGAATACGTGGCAGTCTGACATTAGCCTTCAGAGTCACCACATATGGTGGTATTTCCAAGAGGCCCACATCATTGGGACCAGTAGCCCAAAGGGCATCCGGAAGGGATGACAATTCAGGTGGCATCGTGTTTTTAGACAAATACATTGGAGAAACCACTTGCTTGCCTAATGTAAGTTGTACTCCTGAAGGAGAACAATACAGTGTAGCGTGCAATCTTTTCAACAAATCTAATCCCAGCAAATTCTCACCACAACCTGTTGTCAGGATCAGGGGCGCTTTCAGCTCGCAAGGTCCAACAGAAAGTGACATGGGACTGGAAATCGGGTTCCTAACTGGGGCGCCAGAAAAACCTACTGAAACATTTATATCGCCAGACAAAGGTGCGCCAGGGAGTTTGGAATGCATGATTGAACTCTTTGCAGCACCAGTGTCTAGCAGGAAAGGCTCCGTTACATTTGCTGTAGTCACCTCAACATACGGTCCACTCTGATCCACTGGCACTGAAACAACTCCCTCTCTCTGTCTATGGCTATCCTAGTAATCATTATTCTCTGCATCACCATCTTCTGCATAATAATCATTATTGTAATACTGAGCCGTATTACTAGTCGCATTAGCTTGCTGATCAAAGCTATTAATGGCGCTTTGGGGCGGAAGAGGACGCGCGTTTTGTGGAACACTTCCACGCCCTCTGCCTCTAGGAGCTTGCTGACCACCTCTACCTCTTGCGCCATACATATTACCGTTCCGTTGCATTAATTTAGGACAACTATATTTAAAATGACCTTCCTCTTTGCAGTATGAACATTGGTTGGGACCTACAGGGACACGTGGCTGATAATACCCATTCATTTGCTGATTAGTCTGAAATTGTTGGGGTTGGTGATAGACACCTTGGGGTTGTCTATAATTATTACCGCCGCCACGTGGTGGATAGGCCTGCTGTAAAAGGACCTTTGTCTTTAGTTCCTTCGTTTTCTTCTCCGTTCTATCTTTCTCGTCTTTATCTCTGTTTTCATAATACTGTGCAGTAGCCAGTATTTGCGCTGAAGAAGAAACGGCCCAAGAACTCTCTGAATCTTTCAACTTTTTACACAGGTCAGGGAGTAAATTCTGCACAAACTTATCCACAAACAACCGTTGGCCACCCTCAGTACTCATATCTTGCCCACTGTGGTCAATAAACGTTTCCTCAAACCTAGTAAAGAAGTCTGACACCGTCTCATCTTTCTTTTGCTTACATGCAGATAACTTGTCCCAATTTACGCGCATCGCAGGCATTATTGTCTTCATATACGTGATGATTCTACCAGGCAATTCAGCTACTAAAGGTTCTGGTTTCGCACCACCCGTTTGTCTAGCATCAGCAGCAACAATGTTAGCCCAGGTATCCCCTAGTTCTGCATTGTGATCTACATTACGAATTGATCCCCATAGAGGCTGTGGAACAACATTACCAAACAACATGTCTATGTCGGCCAGATTCATAATGCATGACCCTGCCGTCTGTGACAACTCTTTATAATAACCTGCTGGGTTTTTACGGGGATCAGGCAATGTCTGCTTAAGTGCTAACACCTCAGAGCGCTTCCATGGAACATGCACCCAAACACGTTGGAAATGCGCTGGCACAGCGGGGTTATTGCCGACAGCTGCAACTGCTTCTTTCCATACCGGGGGAACTTCTCTCATAGGGTATTGTCGCGCTTTTGCCTTTTTCCCCACAAGGACCTCGTGTTCAAACAATGACTGTTGGCAATCGTCATTCCTTAAGGACAATACAACCGCAACTGCTTTATCTACTTCGCGGTCCACAATTATACCAGTTCCAAAATCGAACCTCACTCTACACAATTCCTGCGGGTTCGGATTTCTACCACTATCCTCCAATTCTTCACAGAGAATTTCGCACATTTTCTCGAATACATATCTCTGTTTCGGGGCATCCCATTGATGGAAAGTGTTAACAACCGATTCCACATCATACAGTGAAGGAAAAACGATCCATCTACGCGCCATGTGATCTATTACCTTTTTCTCATTGGGGTTAGGCAATTGGCTGCGCAACTGCTTACGCTGTACACCAGGAGTTGCACCAGATGACCCAAAGAGAGGCGACATTAATGTAGTAACCACATTAGCTAAACGCTGTCGCGCTGAAGGAGAAGCTGAGGCGAGAACGGGGGGAAAAACAGAGGGAAGAAAAGAGGATGTAGAGACAGGTACTGGAGTGGTAGAAGGAAGAGTGTTAGGGGAGGCAGTTACTGGATTAAGCAAAGTCGCAGGAAGTGCGGGGGTAGTTGGAAGCACTACCGGAGGCGCTTGGGAAGACTGCGCTACAGGAATAGGAACTGGTTGCAAAGCAACTGGCGGTTGCGGCAAGGCTTGCAGTATATGCACTGGAGGTGGCATATTTACAAGCTGGGGAGGCGCCGTGGCAGTTTGAGCATACGGGGGTGGCGAACTCAACAAATGCGACATTAAGGGATCTTTCTCCTTTTCTTCTGACTCATCCTGCTTAGAATGTGGCAAAGCTGGGTAACATTTGTCAATCCCTAACTTACGCTGCCTGTGCAATTGCTCATTCATTTGCTCCTCTTCATTATCTTTAAATTGTACAGCTGCTTGCATTACTGACATACCTCTCTCTCTCTTATTCTTTTTCGCTAGCTTAATTTCCTTCTGTTTGGCTTCCTTTCGCCATAAGCGGAAAGAGTCAAACATCGCCGGCCGGGCTTTCTTTTTAAACAATTTAATTTCCAGATTATCTAAAATATCGGTATCAAAACTACCATTTTGGGGCCATTTTAAAACACCGTCTTTCCTGGTGTAGTGGATCCACACTTCGTTATATGCAATGGGGCCTACGCCATGTTTCACATAGAGCTCATAAGTTGGAGTTCCAACCGGAGGAACCGGACATGATTCTTCCAGCTGGAAATCTTTTCCACAACCCAAACAGAATAATCTACCAAATAGTCCAGAACCAGGCATCTTCGCTCACTAGTCTAGATCCAAACGTCAGAGGATTATCGATTACGATATTCTCGTGAATACACGAGTCCTCTGGCTTTGGGGTTTGCAAACACCAAATCACCAATTACCAAATCAAATCAAACGATCCCGAGGGATACCAAAACAAATGGGAGACGCTCCACTTATACTTAACTGAATATTGCTGATCGATGACGTCACCAGAAGACTCTCTCGATTGTTTCGCTCTCTCAAACTCGTCAAGGGTCCAAAACAGGTCGATTAATCAGGGCAGCAGTCCTTCGTAGCCGTCGGGACGCGGAGAACCTCGCAGAAAAGACTTTCGGACCACGTCGACATGCAGGGGTCGATGAAGTGGCGGCCTTCCTCCGGAATTTCCACACGAAGCTCCTCACGAACCTCTGGCTTGGACTGGTACCGCTGAAATCGGCCCCACGTTGGGCGCCAAACTGAAGTACTGGGTATTTTAGACCCAGCGGTGCAGGGGCACACACCCTATGACTTCGGGGTTTCACCCTGTTCCGGACCTACAGAAACACAGAGTCTTCTGGGTGAAGTCAAAGAATCGTTTATTGGCTGCAGACCAATGACAGATATCCTAGAAGTACAACAGCGTGTATGTTCTCAGGAGACTGCTGAAAATCATAGAAACGGACTTCTCCTTAAGTACAAAATATCATGCTCCAGGCATACATTCCTTGGTTTACGATATGGTCATATAAAGGTATACATTACAAACGAAAAAGCAGAGTCATGATGACCATCCCACATTCCAGTTCGGCCAGCCCACAATGATTTACACAGGAAGGTTCAGATCCCATGTTTGAAGTAAATAGACCCCCCAATAAATATGAGCATCTCCTGTTTTGAGAAACAAGTCATAAAGCAAGAACAAGCAGGTGTGGAAGAGATGAGCCGGGGGATTGTGTAGAATGAAAGGGTTTTATTACGGGTCAAGCCCTGATACGAATCACAGGTGGAAGGAGGAAGGGGAGCTCGTGAGACCGGTTTGACCCGGGGCAGCAGAGCCAGCTGCCCAGGTCACAGAGAAGTCAGAGGGAAAGCCCGTGTACTGTGAGGCCTGTATTAACTCCATCATAGCCTATGTGAGGGCAATGACAAGATGGCCACTGCTTCCAAAATGGAACCCGCGTAATTGAGCAGAATACGTGTACACAGTGCATTCGTAGCTGGAACGGCACATAAAGCACTCGTACGTGCCGCATTTACCATTTGCGGTTCGCTAATACCAAAATAGACAGAGGTAGGGCCCTGTCCCCTACGCGGTTCCGAATACCAAAGTACGACATGATGCCACTACTTTCCCACCCCACAATGTGTGAAAAAAGTGATTTTTTGAGCAAAAAATGAGGTTTGCAGGGGATTCTGGGTAAGGAAACGTTGGGGGATCCACGCAAGCCATACCTCCCTGGAAGCCGCCGGGTGTCTAGTTTTCAAAAATGCCTGGGTTTGGTAGGTTTCCCTAGATGGCCGCCGCGCACCGGGCCAAAAACCAAAGTGACCCCCCTTGCAAAACCAGGTGGTTTGGCGATAGGCCATTTTGATGTCGCCTCACTACGTTTGGGGCCCTTGCCTGCCGCGGGTACTTGGGCCTCCCACACAAGTGAGGCACCATTTTTACCGGGAGACCTGGGGGAACGCTGGGTGGTGGTAAATTTGTGTGAGCCCGGTGATGCCACTACTTTCCCACCCCAAAATGTGTGAAAAAAGTGATTTTTTGAGCAAAAAATGAGGTTTGCAGGGGATTCTGGGTAAGGAAACGTTGGGGGATCCACGCAAGCCATACCTCCCTGGAAGCCGCCGGGTGTCTAGTTTTCAAAAATGCCTGGGTTTGGTAGGTTTCCCTAGATGGCCGCCGCGCACCGGGCCAAAAACCAAAGTGACCCCCCTTGCAAAACCAGGTGGTTTGGCGATAGGCCATCTTGATGTCGCCTCACTACGTTTGGGGCCCTTGCCTGCCGCGGGTACTTGGGCCTCCCACACAAGTGAGGCACCATTTTTACCGGGAGACCTGGGGGAACGCTGGGTGGTGGTAAATTTGTGTGAGCCCGGTGATGCCACTACTTTCCCACCCCAAAATGTGTGAAAAAAGTGATTTTTTGAGCAAAAAATGAGGTTTGCAGGGGATTCTGGGTAAGGAAACGTTGGGGGATCCACGCAAGCCATACCTCCCTGGAAGCCGCCGGGTGTCTAGTTTTCAAAAATGCCTGGGTTTGGTAGGTTTCCCTAGATGGCCGCCGCGCACCGGGCCAAAAATCAAAGTGACCCCCCTTGCAAAACCAGGTGGTTTGGCGATAGGCCATTTTGATGTCGCCTCACTACGTTTGGGGCCCTTGCCTGCCGCGGGTACTTGGGCCTCCCACACAAGCGAGGCACCATTTTTACCGGGAGACCTGGGGGAACGCTGGGTGGTGGTAAATTTGTGTGAGCCCGGTGATGCCACTACTTTCCCACCCCAAAATGTGTGAAAAAAGTGATTTTTTGAGCAAAAAATGAGGTTTGCAGGGGATTCTGGGTAAGGAAACGTTGGGGGATCCACGCAAGCCATACCTCCCTGGAAGCCGCCGGGTGTCTAGTTTTCAAAAATGCCTGGGTTTGGTAGGTTTCCCTAGATGGCCGCCGCGCACCGGGCCAAAAACCAAAGTGACCCCCCTTGAAAAACCAGGTGGTTTGGCGATAGGCCATCTTGATGTCGCCTCACTACGTTTGGGGCCCTTGCCTGCCGCGGGTCCTTGGGCCTCCCACACAAGTGAGGCACCATTTTTACCGGGAGACCTGGGGGAACGCTGGGTGGTGGTAAATTTGTGTGAGCCCGGTGATGCCACTACTTTCCCACCCCAAAATGTGTGAAAAAAGTGATTTTTTGAGCAAAAAATGAGGTTTGCAGGGGATTCTGGGTAAGGAAACGTTGGGGGATCCACGCAAGCCATACCTCCCTGGAAGCCGCCGGGTGTCTAGTTTTCAAAAATGCCTGGGTTTGGTAGGTTTCCCTAGATGGCCGCCGCGCACCGGGCCAAAAATCAAAGTGACCCCCCTTGCAAAACCAGGTGGTTTGGCGATAGGCCATTTTGATGTCGCCTCACTACGTTTGGGGCCCTTGCCTGCCGCGGGTACTTGGGCCTCCCACACAAGCGAGGCACCATTTTTACCGGGAGACCTGGGGGAACGCTGGGTGGTGGTAAATTTGTGTGAGCCCGGTGATGCCACTACTTTCCCACCCCAAAATGTGTGAAAAAAGTGATTTTTTGAGCAAAAAATGAGGTTTGCAGGGGATTCTGGGTAAGGAAACGTTGGGGGATCCACGCAAGCCATACCTCCCTGGAAGCCGCCGGGTGTCTAGTTTTCAAAAATGCCTGGGTTTGGTAGGTTTCCCTAGATGGCCGCCGCGCACCGGGCCAAAAACCAAAGTGACCCCCCTTGAAAAACCAGGTGGTTTGGCGATAGGCCATCTTGATGTCGCCTCACTACGTTTGGGGCCCTTGCCTGCCGCGGGTCCTTGGGCCTCCCACACAAGTGAGGCACCATTTTTACCGGGAGACCTGGGGGAACGCTGGGTGGTGGTAAATTTGTGTGAGCCCGGTGATGCCACTACTTTCCCACCCCAAAATGTGTGAAAAAAGTGATTTTTTTGGGCAAAAATTTAGGTTTGCAGGGGATTCTGGGTAAGGAAACGTTGGGGGATCCACGCAAGCCATACCTCCCTGGAAGCCGCCGGGTGTCTAGTTTTCAGAAATGCGTGGGTTTGAAAGGTTTCCCTAGATGGCCGCCGAGCCCTGGGCAAAAAACCAAAGTAACCCCCCTTGCAAAACCAGATTAACTATTGTTACTACAGCGTGAGAATTTAGGAATAATACTGCAAAGAAAATGTGGCAGACAATTTGAGGTTTACAGGACAATGGGGATAAAAAATATTTTTCAAATCACTAGAGAGACATCACCATGAACTCCCAAGGGTTTTCGACAATATCTACAGTTGGTGGGTTATTCTTACATGGAAAGTGTACCTTGGCAGAGAAACAAAAGACAAAGATTCCTGCACAACCATCTATTCCTCAAACACACACACATACTGGTTGGATTTGGCACGAGGGCAAGTCATGGTTCAGTGTATTAAATTTTATTAACAAGAGATTTCACAAAAATGAAATGCACTGTCAATAATTAAATTCACAAAAAACCAAACCAATGACTTGCAGCTCGTGAGCTGTAAAGCCACGTCAAGGCACCAACCACTTTACAGGCCATTCACACACCTTTCATACGTGATACAAACAAGACCATTCGCACCACCAGGTACAAAAGCAACACAGTACAAAAATCACCAAAAAGGGACAAGGTACACCCTGCTTCAGAAAGACAAATATTACTGCACAGTCATCTAACCCGCAAGCACACACACATACTGGTTGGATTTGGCACGAGGGTGAGTGATGGTTCAGTAGATAAAATTGTATTACCAAGTGATTTCACAAAACATGAAATGCACTGGTAATAATTGAAAGGGCAAGAAACTGAACCATTGACTCACAGCTCGTGAGCTGTAAAGCCACGACAAGGCACCAACCTCTTTACAGGCCATTCATACACCTTTCATACGTGTGAGACATACAAAACCATTCACACCGCCAGCCGCGGGCCCATCACATAACAAAACTCACACCAGCACACAGCGCCATTCAAGGGCCCATCACTTTCACACGCCCACAATCCAGACACAGCAACTACACAGGCTGAAGGATTGCGTGGAGTGGCACTCAGCTAGCAGTGTGTGTAGTGACCAGCAGAAAGTCACTACTCACACACAGCCAGCCAAGCACCAGTCGACACACACCGCTAGCCAAACGCCAGTCCACGCACACCGCTAGCCAAGCGCCAGTCCAGGCACACCGCCATCCAATCGCCAGTCCAGGCACACCGGCAGCCAATCGCCAATCCACCTACACCGCCAGCCAAGCTCCAGTCCACGAACACCACCAGACAAGCACCATTCCACGCACACCGCCAGCCAAGCTCCAGTCCACACACACCACCAGACAAGCTCCAGTCCACGGACACCACCAGCCAAGCTCCAGTCCACGGACACCACCAGCCAAGCTCCAGTCCACGGACACCACCAGCCAAACACCAGTCCGCACACACCACCAGTCCACACACACCGCCAGCCAAGTACCAGTCCACGCACACCGCCAGCCAAGCACCATTCCACGCACACCACCAGCCAAGCACCATTCCACGCACACCGCCAGCCAAGCACCATTCCACGCACACCACCAGCCACGCACCAGTCCACGCACACCGCCAGTCCATGCACACCGCCAGTCCACGCACACCGTCAGCCAAGCACCATTCCACGCACACCACCAACCAAGTGCCAGTCCACACACACCAACAGCCAAGCGCAAGCCTACACACACCATCACATTTTGGATTTTTTTAGAAAAAAATAAAAACACAAACAAATTGCAAATAGATACAAATCTTCTAACAGAAAATCAGCAACTAAATACATTGCACTAACACCAACCTTGAAACAGAATCATATTTTCCAAAGAATACAGACCAGGCAGTTCACTTTACCACTCATGAATCTTCCCAGAAATTTTTACGCGTGTGGTACGCTCGGAAACAAGCAGAGAGACACAGTGCAGGATGAGAGGGACAATCAGGGCAGTACATACGACTCTCCTTCCGCAAACCTCTTCGCCAACAGACTCTACATCTCCTACTGGGAAAATCTTTTGCGGGTGTGGGAGGAATGTGATCTGGAAAGTGGCGTTCTTTCAATCTAGCAACATCCTCCACCAGTCCAACTCTAGGAACACTTGCCTGTTCCACTACAACAAGGCTGCCTATTACAGACTCCTGAAACTTAGCAAAAGTCATCTTTGACTCAGGGCAAGAATCCTGGAACACAACAAAAGCATTAAACATTGCCAAGTGGAAAAGATGGATAGCCAACTTCTTGTACCAAATGTAAGCCTTACGAAGAGCAGTGTAAGGTTCCAACCTCTGATCTACTCTGTCAACACCACCCATGTGCCTATTATAGTCTAAAACGCATACAGGTTTGCGCGCTTCAGCGACCTGACCCCAAACAGTCACAGGTGCAGTGCTTTCATCATGGATGGAAGTCAGCATGTAGACATCTCTCCTGTCTGTAAACTTCACAGCAAGAAGCTCCTGGCAACGCAACGCACTGCACTGTCCCCGCACAAGCTTTTGACAAACAAGTTCTTTCGGAAAACCTTTACGGTTACAGCGGACTGTGCCACAAGCAAAAGTGTCCACTTTGGCCAATTCCCTGAACAACCGCACACCAGTGTAGAAGTTATCTACATATAAATGGTGGCCTTTGTTAAAAAATCCTCTACCAAGTTCCCAAACAATTTTCTCAGTCACTCCAAAAGTGGACGGACAACCAGGGAGGTTAAACCTAGATTCCTTACCGGTGTACACCCTGAAATTAGAGACATATCCAGTCCTACTGTCACACAGCATATACAGCTTTATTCCATAGCGTGCCCTCTTACTAGGAATGTATTGCCTAAAAACCAAGCGGCCCTTGAACAACACCAAAGACTCATCCACTGCAATTTCTCTACCAGGGGCATAAATCTCAGAAAATCGATCAACAAAGTGATCAAGGACAGGCCTAATCTTAAAAAGACGGTCACAATCAGGGTGATCTCGTGGCAACGCTAAACCATTATCAACAAAGTGCATCATCCGAAGCAGAAGCAAATACCTGTCACGACTCATGACTGCCGGAAAAATAGACGTTGCCATCAAGGGACTGCTAGACCAATATGAAGCCAATGATGGCTTCCTTAGCAAGCCCATCAAAAAAGTTAAACCCAAGAACTTCTTCATCTCTTCAACATTTGTGGGAGTCCACCGGGTAGCTCTAGAGTGTGGCTTAAGACTGGCACTGTTGTCCCTCAAAAACTGTTCGGCATACAAATTAGTCTGCTCAACAATCTCTGCCAAAAACACATCGTCCATAAACAACTGAAAAAAATTTACAGGCAAAAAGTTCTCAGTATTCACTCTAGACCCTGGAACACCAGTAAACTCTGGAAATTCCGGCTGCACCATGCCAGGGGCAACCCAGAGGTCATCACTTTCAACGGGAAGACTTGCAGCCCCAGCCTGCAGCCCAGATGTCTCTTGCCGCACTACACCAACGGAAAGGCTTGCAGCCCCAGCCTGCAGCCCAGATGCCTCTTGCCGCACTACACCAACGGGAAGCCTTGCAGTCCCAGCCTGCAGCCCAGATGTCTCTTGCCGCACTACACCAACGGGAAGCCTTGCAGCCGCAGGCTGCAGCCCAGATGCCTCTTGCCGCACTATCGGCACATCAGTCTCCTCCTCTAACACAGGCACTTCATCCGCACTAAGAGTATCTTCATCATCCGATGACCCCATACGGAGAGAAAACTCACTGCCAGAATCGTCCCCTGCCCCCTCTCCCTCAGAAGCAGAGTCAGTCTCTGACCCAATATCAGAGGAAGACTCAAACAGCAAACCAACAACCTGCTGAGCAGTCATCCTGCGGCTAGCCATTATACCTACTAAGATAGAAGACTGCACAAACAAGTCAACAACAACCAACAATGTGCAAACCAAGTAAGTAAAGAAATGTGTACCTTATATCAATAAGATCAATGTACTCAAAAACTATACAATCCAAAATCAAAAGAGACAGCTGCACTCACCAGAAACAAACTCTGCAGTGACACAGCAAAGACCAACGATATCAAACTAGAAAGAAGAAAAAAAAACAAATTACTCACAAGACAACAAAATACACATCGAGCACCAATGCAAAAAGTTTTTGACACTCAAAAACCAAACATACTGCTATTATTACACCATTTGCAAAAAAAAACAGGCAGAGAAATCAAACACATTTGCATTGTACAAAAAAACAGTCTCTTACCAAACTACACAAACAGCAAAACCACCAGAACCAAAACGTCAACGTGAACAGAAGAAAAGCCTTCACCTAGAACAAAAAAGTAAACAAAAAAAACATTACAATTGGAAATCACAAAAAATATAACAATAAACATTATAACATGCCATGTCACTACCCAAATGGTCAATCGGTTTGTGTGCCAGGTCAGGCAGAAAACAGCAGGAAAAAAAAGGCTATTCAGTCCCGGGGCGGGTGAGCCAAATACATATAACAAATTGCACCCTGGAAGCGAGGGGTCACTTCTATTTCTAATTGAACTAATTCCCTGGTGTCTAGTGGGCTTTTCTGCCCCCAATGGGAGCAGAAACGGCAAAAAAATAAAACCGATCTGCCCCCAGAGGGGGCAGAAAAGTCTTCAAAAAATTTAGGGGCCCAAGGAAGCGACCCTTGCCCAAGGGGTCGCTTCCTACAATAATATTTATATCCCTGGTGTCTAGTGGGCTTTTCTGCCCCCCCCTAGGAGCAGAAACGGACAGAAAGACGACCAATCTGCCCCCGGGGGGGGCAGAAAAGTATTCTAAATAATTAGGCCGCAAAGGAAGCGACCCTTGCCCAAGGGGTCGCTTCCTACATAAAGAAAAAGACATCCCTGGTGTCTAGTGGGCTTTTCTGCCCCCCCTGGGGGCAGAAACGGGCAGAAAGACGACCGATCTGCCCCCAGGGGGGGCAGAAAAGTCTTCTAATCACTTTACCACCCTAGGAAGTGACCCTTGCCCAAGGGGTCGCTTCCTACATAACGAAATAGACATCCCTGGTGTCTAGTGGGCTTTTCTGCCCCCCCTGGGGGCAGAAACTGGCAGAAAGAAGACCGATCTGCCCCCAGGGGGGGCAGAAAAGTCTTCAAATTATTGGGCCCCCCAAGGAAGCGACCCTTGCCTAAGGGGTCGCTTCCTACATAGCATAAACGACATCCCTGGTGTCTAGTGGGCTTTTCTGCCCCCCCCTGGGGGCAGAAACGCGCAGAAAGCGGACCGATCTGCCCCCAGGGGGGGCAGAAAAGACTTCCAAAAATTTTGCCCCCAAGGAAGCGACCCTTGCCTAAGGGGTCGCTTCCTACATAGTATAAACGACATCCCTGGTGTCTAGTGGGCTTTTCTGCCCCCCCTGGGGGCAGAAACGCGCAGAAAGCGGACCGATCTGCCCCCAGGGGGGGCAGAAAAGACTTCGACAAATTTTTACCCCCAAGGAAGCGACCCTTGCCTAAGGGGTCGCTTCCCAAATTCGAAATAACAAATCCCTGGTGTCTAGTGGGGCATCCCTACTCCACGATCGCGACGCTGTGCGCGATCGTGGAGCAGGAATGCCCTGTATTGAGACATCGGGGGAGAGGAAATACTCTTTCCTCTCCCCCGATGCCTCAATACTACAAATTTCACCGCCGCGGCCCCCACCGGACAACAAAACCTACCTCTGCTCCCTTGGACGCGCTGGAAGAAATGGATTCCAGCGCGTCCAACGCTTCCTGATGACGCCGGCGCGCGCTGACGTCATCAAAGCGTGGGGGGGCTCGGGGGTGGCAGCGGAAGCTCTTCCGCTGCCACCCCCGTAAAGGGGGGCAAGATCGCTGCACAAGGGGGGGAGCGCCAGCGCTTCCCCCGGGGGCTGTCCTCATGACGGAACGGTTCCGTCATGAGCACAGCCCAACCGATGCTCATGACGGAACCGTTCCGTCATGAGCATCGAAGGGGTTAAGTTACTCTTTATTTCAGGGTCTGATAGCTATTACAATATGAGAAGAGTATCAAACTGCCATGATTTTTTGCTCCCCTACATTCCTTCCAACTTAACAACACACTCAGTAGATTGAAGGCTGTCGATCTGTAGGGCCAACAGTCCGACCGACATAATGCCGTTTGTAGGTGGTACACAAGAAATACCATCTCTTTTAAAAAAAAAGAATAAAATATATGAAGAAACAAAAAAAAAAGTTGACCTTGAGCACAAGAGCCACCACTTGTAAACAGAACTTTGTTGAAATACCCTTGCTCAAGCTCTTCACCTTATTATCCGGCAGCAATAGATTTCTGTAAAGGGACAGAATGTGATGCATAGGAAAAAAAGAAAAGCCTTTGGTACAAAATAGCTGAGTACTGTGGAAATTCTCATAAAACATGAAAAAGCAATATATATATTTCATTAGGGTCATTGTAGTTATTGGTTTGCTTACACATGTATAAGCGTTTGGTTGCAGCACACTCACATTGTGCATTTTGGACATATATTATGGATTCATCTGTTGGCCGGTGGGATTTAAGGGTGTGGAAAGATTTTTTTAAGCATTGATCTGGAATGCAAGGTTAGTGGTTAGTCCATGGAAGTTGTGATTAGTAATGTGCTCTCAGGAAAAACTGCATCCAGTTTTTTTTTAATGTTAATATCAAGTAGATCATTCTTGGGGGCTTTGTTTGAGTTTCATAGCGATTTTTGCTTTCTCTCCCATATTTGGGAGTCTCTCTACGCTCATATTTTAAGTGAAGAGGATAGAACAAAAGGTGGGTTCGCTTGCTGTTGCCATCAGAAATGTAGAAAAATCTATAAACATAACGCTGTTCGATGAGCTTCGGTAGCTACCAGCTCTCTCCTTTGCACAGACAAATCTAAAAAACGAAGGATCAGTTTAATACAAAAACAATGCATGTACCACTGCACTGCCTCTATAAATACACCGGTCAATGCAGTTTTACATCTTATACACTTTCACGGTTCTGGAAGCAAACAGGTACATTGATTAGACCATATGCCCTCTACTTACTCTCTTCAACTAAGCTGTGAGAGTGGCTGATTTTGCGAGCATCATTATAGACAACTCTTTCCAAAGAGTGCTACAGCCAGGTTCTAAAATTGTACAAATTTGAGTACATTTGTAAATCCAATGGTGTCTTTTCAAAACTGCGTCTGCCCATACCTTTTCATTAAAGCCTATTTGAGATGAACAGCAGGAGGCGCCTGTTGCGAGCTCTTCGAAGAAGTGGCGCTGATTTTTTATTTGACAGTTGATAGCTTTTCTGGGAGTTCTTGATGGGCTAAAAAGCACTAACTGTGCCAGTACACATGTTTTCTGGGAAAGTCAACGAAGCAGGGCTTGGGTATACAGGAACAGTGAAAGAGTATATAAATTCGTTTTCGCACGCTCATATTTATAAATCTTCATGCTCTCAGTGCACCAGTTCTTGCATGTTCATTCTTCAATAACCATTCGGATTAAAACTTCCGATTTTGGGAACTGAAATGGCACCCACTACTACGCTGCAAAAACTGTGCTCTGAAGTACCCCATGAAAAAGGTAGCAGTGGAAAACGGGGCAAACTCACCTTTTGCGCCTGCAGCTGCTTGAATTCAATTCCTGGAAAAGGAATTGTAAATCTGTGCGGCCTCCGGGATTGTTTTTGCTGCTTTCGCGCTGAAAAGGCTCTAACTGCAGCAAAGCATTCAATTCCTCCTCAGTGCAGTACTGCTAAGCGCTATCAGTTTACATGTGCCCGAGAGTTTATTATAAACCTGGAAAAAATGGTGGGCCTCTGGACAGCGGCGATGGCCAAAAGTAAAACCACATCTAATAGGCCTCAGCGGCACGTCCTCAACTTTCCCAGGTTGCCTTGCTCCCACCACACTATCAGCCCGCCCTCAGCCAAATTATCCAAACGGAACGAGTATGACGCTCTTTGGTGAAAGGCATGCATGCACTGCTGACATCACTAACGTGATGCAGTCATCATGCCTTGACCTGGGTGGGCCGTTCTCTGCAGACATACCACACTGGCATCCGAACCGAATTGGGAACAGGACAGGTGCGTACATTTATTTTTAATAATCACTGGCCCAGGGCAGGGAGAAAATTCCATAGACCCGGCCATAAGATATAAGTGTCGGTGCTGAGCACCGGAAAGCACCGGCACAAATTAAGCACTGGTTCAATCTAATGAAGGTTAAACATAAATCTTGATAAGTGCGAAGTCTGAGCTTATTCAGTGTATAAGGTAGTATGTTTCTAGATTGATTCCTTATAGTGATTGGAAGTGGAAAAAAGACAGTTCCATTTTGACGTCATCAAATTAACCAGTCTATGAACAAAGGTGATGAGCAGGTCATTCCTTAGAATTTTAAGATGTGTTTTCTCTTTTACACCATCTGCATTCCTTTTACGCCATCCGCAGGCCATAGAGTGCACCTGAAAAGGGCATATCCCTGTTATGAACTGTCATTGTCCAGACTTGGTATATCTGGTAGTTTACTCTCCTTGTCTTGTTCTATTAAAATAGTAGGAGAGCTATCATTTGATATTCTACATATGTAGTTCTGAATAGGTAGATGAGACCACTGACATGAACTCAGGCACTTCTAAAACATGTAGTAATGGTGTTGTAGTAAGCTACTGTTGCTGAAGGACTTCTGCAAGACTCCGCTGTGTGTTCCTGTGTAGGTAGGGGTCTCCCTCTCAGTAGAAGGGAATCGCCATAAGTGTTACTGGGACAACGCACAATAAAGACCTTTGTGTTGGAATGAACACTTAAGACAATTTATCCTAGATTTTAAAACACCCCCATAGGAGTTAAAGAGTGCTTACCTAATATACCAGCTGTGTTCTGTTAAAAATATGTATTGAGCGCACGTACACCATAATGTTTCTTGGTGCTAAATCGCCAGAGGACACAACAGTCAGCTGTAAAAAAGAGAGATGCCCTAATTGTATGCTTATCGAAAATGCCAGGTCTTAAGTGCCTGTCAAAACTATATATAGTTAGGGGCCATCCGTGTGTCGAGAGGAAAGGAGTTCCAGGTTTGGGGAGCCAGGACGGAAAAGTAGGACCTGCCAAGTCTTTTCTTTTCAAACATCGGAATTGAAAGAAAATGCAGAGAGGATGATCAGTGTCTTGTTTGGGGTGTGTTTCGTATGTCTGGAATTTATAAAGGCCGGGCTGATCGCAGCAAGGGCTTTAAAAATAATACTCCCGATTGTAAAAACGATCCTTTGCTCCATGGGGAGCCAATGGAGATCTCTCAGAAGGTGGGGGAGTATATGACCATTTTTAGGCTGTTTATACATTAGGCAAGATGCTGTATTCTGTACAACTTGGAGCCTAGAGAGAAGAGTCTTAGAGAGTCCGATATAGAGAGAGTTGGCGCACTCAAGACTGGATATGAAAAAGGCTATAACAACCTGGATCAAGGCTTCGAAAGTCAGGAATTTAGAGATGTTTTTTTGTTTCTCTGAAGTAATAAGAAGCTGGATACAATGACTGCACCTAAATGGGGTTTCAGGGTTAACTCGTTATCTATGATGACAAGGCGTTTTACAGATTTATTTTGGGGTGGGGATCCCCCATACCAGTGGGCCAAAAAGAGGCATTCAGTAGACAATTTTATTGGCTCATTTCTACATCCTCCCATGCCATTGAGACACATGGGGAGGGAAGATCTTTTATTTTCAGAAACAACAGCTGTTCACACATAGCTGCACCCACAACATATGGGCCTCTTCTCATCATAGGAAGCAAAGTACAGAGCTAGCCAAACTAGATCATGCTGACCAGTACCGCCGCACCCGCAGAAGAAGAGTAGTGCATCACTCAACTGTTTGCATCCAATGGCAGGGCAGTGGAAAATGTAGTGTATAGTATTTAAGTAAATCTCACATCCTTTTTTCGTATGTAAGCTCAAAAGGAAGGCTGGGCATAAAAAAAAATCTCTAGTACACTGTATAATCCAGTGGACTAGGGGATCCGAACATGGATGGCCTTCCGAGTAATGGAAACTTAGTTCAGGTCTTGCTATGGAGGGTCATGTCGATCATTTGGGAGGCACCCAGTGTAAAAGAGGGAGGCATCTTTTTTTTTTTTTTTTTTTTTTTTTTTTTTTGTGAAACCGTTTATTGCAATCTCAAGAATATACAAGTATGGGCCTACAACCTTCCGGCCGGCCGCTAGAATGACAGGAGCATATGACATACGTTCAAAAACACTTGGCCTTGCAGAGAAGCAGAATCAGGAGGTATCAACGTCGTGGGCCACATCCCTCTGACCCCACAATACGGTTTCATTTTATACAAACAACACGAAAAATCACACCCGCAAGGCAACCCGCAATCGAAAGTAACAGCACGTGCTCCCCGAATGGGGGACCCCAGCCATCCACAGGAGTCTAAAGAGGGGAAGGGGAACAGATCGAGGACTGGGGGAACTCTGTGCCCGGGGCTGGGGAAAGGAGTCAACTAAGGGGACGGGGTTGGTGAGGCAGCAGGCAGCAGTGGTGGCGCGCAGATACCCCCGCGGTAGGCGTTCCAGGGGCCCCATACTTTCACCCATGCCCCAGGCTTACCCCTCGCCACATACACCACCTTTTCTCGGAACATGCACCAATCCATGTGTTCTTTCCAGGCCGACACCGCCGGGGGCCTCTGGGATCCCCACAGTTGAGCAATGTCACGCTTAGCAATCATATATCCCAGAGTCACCCATCGCGTCTGCGGAACCGAGTAGTCAGTTGGTTCCCACACATTCAGCAGGCATCTCCTCGCTTCAGGCAGCAGCGCGACATGCGTAACCACTCGCAGGACCTCATGCACACCACGCCAGAATCGCTCCACCTTCGGGCATTCCCACAAAATATGCAAAAAAGTAGCCAAAGCACCACACCCACGCTTACACAACCCATCCTCAGCATAGCCCATACGCAGAAGCCTTGGCCCCGTCATGTAAACCCGGTGGAGTATCTTAAGCTGGACGAAGCGAAGGCGAGCCGGTATGGCCACCTCCTTCGGAGAGGCCACCGCGGAAATCCAGTCCTCGTCGTCCAACTCCAGCCCATCGGCAACCCAAGCCTCGCGGAGGCCAGTCAGCAAGCCCGATCGGTCATTAATCAATTTTTTGTAAATAAGGGAGATCGTGCTGTCCGGAACGTGGCCGTCCAGCACCCTATCCTCCAGGGGGGAAGACTCCGGGATGGAGGCGACGTCTGGGAAGACGGAGCCCAGTGCGTGACGGACCTGCAAGTACCGAAAGTATTCACTGCCCTGCAGCTGAAACTCCGTCTGCAGCGTCTCGAATGTTTTAAATCCCCCCCTCGTCCAGAGATCCCCCACTTTACTGATGCCTATCGTGTCCCACCTCTTGAAGCCCTTCGAGGTCCACAGGGAGCCCAATCTCTCAGACGCGTACAACGGTGATGCCCGGGTCAAACGGTCCTTCCACCCCATAGCTGCGTTAGCCGCGTGCCATACTCGCACCATGACACGCGTAGGTCCCGTTAGGCGGGGGCCGGGCGCGCCAGAGTAGAGCGCTCGATTATAGTCGCCACCAGGCAGGAGCATCTTGTCCATTTCAAATGCCGGGTTTAAGGCGGGCCCGTAAAGGCCATGGTTAATTGCAGCTAGCTGGGAGGCCCATTAATACCGTTTAATATCCGGGAGGGCAATCCCCCCGTCGTACCATGGGAGCGTCAACTTCGCCAGGGCAATACGCGGCCTCCCGTCCCAGAACAGGCGGCGCTGTAGACTCTCCACCTCACGGAAGTAGCGCGCTGGGACTAAATCCATAGTGTTCTGGAGAGCGTACAGGAAGCGTGGCAACGACATCATCTTAAACAATGCCGCCCGGCCGAGCGGCGAAAGCGGCAGGCGCCGCCAACGCGCGACGTCCTCCTTCAAGCGCTGGAGGGGGGGAAGCAAATTCCGCTCGTAGCGGGCCTCCGGGTCCAGAGTAATATAAACACCCAGGTACCGAAACCCCTGAGAGGCAATCTGGATCGGACAGCCCCGCGGGAGGACGGGAGCCTCCCCGGAAAGCACATACACACATGATTTAGCCCAGTTGATGACAAGGCCTGAGTTGCGGCCGAATGAGCGCAAAACATCAACCAGGACAATCAGTGATTTACGCGGGGAGGCTAAGTACAAAAGGATATCGTCAGCGTATAGGCACACGCGGTCCTCATACTCGGGGGTCCAACGGAGACCACGGATGGAAGGGTGCCACCGCAGCCACTCCGCCAGGGGTTCCAAGGCCAGCGCGAACAGGAGCGGCGACAAGGGGCAGCCCTGTCGCGTGCCCCGTCCCAGCTCGAATGGGACCGATACTCTTCCATTCACCACCACCTGCGCCAAAGGGCCCGAATACAACAATTTGACCCAGCTGATGAACCCCGGGCCAAATCCAAACTTCGCCAGCATCGCCCAAATGTATGGCCACTCGAGCGTGTCAAACGCCATGGTGGCGTCTAAGGACGCCAATACGGCCGGCTCCCGCACAAACGGGACACGCGCGAGCACCCCGTGCAAGCGCCGCAGATTGAGGGCCGTGTTGCGATGGGGAATAAAGCCGGACTGGTCTTGGTGGACCAGATCGCCCACCACGCCGACCAGCCGGTTGGCTAGCACCTTGGCGAGGATTTTGGGCTCCGCATTCAAGAGCGAGATGGGCCGATAGGATGTAACCCGGTCCCGGGGTCTCCCTTCCTTGTGGATCACCACGATTGTAGCCAGACGCTGGTCCGGCGGGAGGGAGCCCAGCGAGTGGGCCGCCAGGAACATCGCGCGGAGATGGGGTGCCAGTACATCCGGTCGCAGCTTATACAACTCGATAGGGATGCCGTTCGGGCCCATGGCCTTGCCGGATGCGACCGAGCGTATGGCGAGGGCAATTTCGTCGGAGGTGGGAGCGGCATCTAACGACACCCTGTCCTCCACCGAAAGGGAAGGCAGCGCGATATCCCTAAGCAGGGCATGGGAATCCTCCTCCGAGCAGGGAGAAACCGGGGAATACACATCGCGGAAATAATCCGCGAAACAAGAGACAATGTCTTCTGGCTCGGTGACACGCACACCATCCATCCTCTCAATCAGCGGGACCACACGACTCGCTCTCTCCTTCTTATCCAACCACGCAAGCAGTTTACCAGCCTTATCACCCACATCATACAGTCGCCCCTGTTGCTCTCTTCTGAGGCCCCTGGCCGCCTCCGTGACGAGGGCCCTGTAGGCCGCCTGCTTAAGTTGTAGGACATGTAGTGCAGCATCCGTCACCCCACCCTCTAGATCACCCTCCAATTCAGCAATTTCGGCCTCCACCCGGGTCACCTCCTCCTGCTCGCGCCTCCGGGCATGGGAGATAAAGGAGAGGGCCTCCCCTCTAAGAACTGTCTTGAAGGCTTCCCACAGGGAGATAGCCGAAGGGATGGACCCCACATTCTCATCAAAATACCGCTGCAAGGATTTAATCAAATCAGCGCGAATGGTGGGGTCACGCAGGTACCAGGCGTTGATTGGAGCTACCCTGCCCTCCCCCCTCGGGAAGACATCAAAGTGCAACAGGAGCGGGGAGTGATCTGAAATACCCCGCGCCAAATGGCGTACCTCTCCTACCCTCCCCACATAGGCCGCAGGGACAAGGACATAATCAAGCCGAGAGAGGCTACCATGGGCACCGAGTGGAAAGTGTACTGCAGCTGCGTGGGATGTTTTAAGCGCCAGCAGTCCACCAATCCCAGTGTATCTAGAAAGCTGGACAGCCACGCCTGCGCCCGGGGGAGGTCCCTAGGGGGGTGGCGATCCACGGTCCCAGAAACCACCGCATTGAAGTCCCCCCCAACCACCAGAAGCCCCCCCGGAAGGTCAAGAAGGAGGCGCCCCAGGTCTGCAAAAGTGGTAGACTGTAACCCCGGTGGGACGTACACTGATACAAAGACAACTACTTTGCCCTCCATTCTCCCCACTAAGACAGTGTAGCGTCCCCTCTCATCATGGCGCACCTCGTCTATTTCCAACGGGAGCGAGTTCTTCACCATGATGCCCACCCCCCGTGAGCCCGACGTGAAGCCCGAGTGGGCCACCAAACGATAGCCACGCCGATTCATGGCACAAAAGGAATTACCAATAAGGTGTGTCTCCTGCAGAAAGACCACATCTGGCGAAGTTCGTTTCAGATACTGCAGGACCACACCTCGCTTGATCCTATCCCCCAGTCCATTAACGTTCCAAGACAATAAAGTCAGGTCCCTACCCCCCATCACGTACAGAAGCCATCATTCGTCCCCCTGAGAGCACCTTAAAAACACCAATACAATAAAGGGTTTGCCTTGCGGTAAAAACAAACAACACCCCACCCCAACCCACCCATCCCAACAAAACTCCCCCCTCCCTGCACCCCTGCATGAGCCCAAACAGCCCCCCCAAAGTGCAGTGTGCCTGTCGCCCCATAAATGATTAAACTAACTAGTCCCCCAGAGGAGGAGGGAGAGCCCCCAGGAGACCCCGTACTACCTCCACAGGAGGGGAACTTACACGAACAGTCAAAAGTGACGATAATGTTGTCCAGAGCAAGGCCTACTATTAGTCCCTCAGTCCTGATCCGGCGAGCCCTCCCCTCCAACCGCGCCCCCCCCCACCCCCCGGCCCCGATCCCCGGGCAAAGAGTCCAACCAGTCCCCGGCCGCTTCGGGACAATCAAAAAAGTGCGTGCGGCCATCCACCTCCACCCGCAACTTAGCTGGAAAAAGCATCGCATACTTGAGGTTCAGGTCCCGTAGACGACGTTTAACTCCAAGAAAGCTCAGTCTCTGCTTCTGGACCGCTGGGGTGAAATCAGGATAGAAGTTTACGTCCATATTGTCGAGTCTGACCGGTCCTTGTAGCCGAGAAGTCTGCAGGATAGCGTCTCTGTCCCGAAAGTTGAAAATCCGGGCAATGAGAGGCCTCGGAGGGGCTCCGGCCTTAGGTCTTCCTCCGGGAACCCTGTGGGCACGTTCCACCGCAAAGAATTTACTCAGCCCCCGGGGCTGGAGATGGGTGAGAATCAGGTCCTCCACAAACAGGTCTGCCGCCGCCTCCTCACGTCCCTCCGGCACCCCGACAATGCGGACATTGTTCCTCCGGGCCCGACCCTCGGAATCTTCCAGTCGACGATCCATCAGGGCGCTCGCCTGGCCAAGCCGGCGCACCTCCTTTTGGAGGGCCGCTACGTCCGTTGTGAGGCCCGAGGTGGTGTGGGCCAAAGAATCGACCCGGTCATTGGTCTTGGATAGATCGGCCCTCACCAGGCCAACATCCACGTGGACCGAGTCAATCTTCTGCGCCAGTGTGTCAAAGCGCTGGTCCACCGAGGCCTTCATCTCGGCGATAGCGCCCATGACATCTCGCAGGGTCAGATCCGCGGGCAGAGCAGGAGCATCAGTCGGGCCCTCAGGGGACCTACGCGGCACCTCAGGAGATCCCTTCTGGAGGGTGTAGCGGTCCATGTTGTTGGACTGATGGGCTGCGCCACGGCGGGTCGATTTCACCTTTGCCCGGTCGCCATCTTGCTTTGTGGACATGGTTTCAGTCCCCAAATCGTGCCAATCACCTTGGAAAAGGCCGACAAACCAGTTCACGGGCTCCGGGGGGGGGCAACCACAGGTCCGCAGGACGGATCACAGCCGGCGGGCCGGCAGGGCACCCCAACGAGGCCACACCACCGCACACCGCCCCGCAACCCAACCTCACCTACGCAGCAAGGAGGGTGCGAAAGTGAAAGTGCGGGGTACGCGAGTCGCCCGGCCCTGCCCGCCGCTGTTGATCACTTTGTCTCCGGATCGCCCCACAACTCCAATCCGGGGGGCCGGCGTGGAGAAGGCCGCAAACCTCACTCGGTGCTCCCGCCGGTGTCCGAGGTCCAATTTGGAAGCGGAAAACGGGTGACACCTCAGCTCGGGCTCACCAACACAGTCCCCTCATCTAGGACAGGATATTGTCAGGATTTATGTAGGAGGTCACGGAGGTCCTCGGGAGCCTCGCACCTACGCGGCCATCTTGGTTGCGCGCTAGGCTCCTCCCCCCGAGGCATCTTTTTAACGTCTGCATCCTCCGCTAACTGGATCATCAGAAGTGTAGTTTTTAATGGGTATCATATGCTTCTTATGGTAGATAGAATTTAAAATAAGGAACACAGCAAATAAGTCCACAATGAAGTCATATAATTTAATGGATCTGATGAATTAATATGCCTCACTTCATATGTGTTATACGTGAGAACCCTGGATAAACTATGATATGTATGGATACAAGGAAAAAGTAATAAATGTAATTTTGTTTCTACGATTGCCTGTGACCGTGAATCAAGCACAGTATTTACGAAGTCCAGGCCTTACTTCATGGTCTCTTCTTAGGCATCCAAACCATCTTGAACCAGAAAATGTTTTTTTTTAATATGGTCTGGTAGGTTGATCACAAAGGTTTGCTAGAAGCTACAGATTGTGAACATATCTGCACAGAAAGGGTTGATCTTTGCTGCCAGGTGAAGACATTACGGCACACAAAGTACAGTTTTTTTAAGTACAGTTTTTTTAATTCTATATCAGGAGGTGCTGTGAGAAAAGTATTTGCGTTCTGTTTCAAAGAAAATGCTTTTACAGCTAAGCATTCACCATACTATAATGGCTTGAACAATAATGTAAAGTCCCGAATACATTTCACAGTACAATACTGTAGTTCTTGTATGCATTTCACTAGATGGGTACACTCAATATTTAACTTTGTAGGTCCTAGTGAATCCCAAATGAGGAAATGACAACTGAATGTGCGCATTAACTATAGTAAATCAAACACTCCCTGGCATTGTTGCCCCTCGGAAGATTCTGAACCACCCTGATAGAGCTCCCTTCTTTCTTGATCTCCTGAACATTGCCTAAATGTCTTTGGCCCAATTTCTCCCTGGTGTGAAATCCTACTGATGAAATGAGACCTTTTGCAAATGTGTCTATCTTTATTCCCAGGAGAGCTCTGTTCCTTGATAGTGTTGCAGGGTTTAGATCTGGAAAATGCAAGAGGCAGGCATTTTTCGGGATCGTCAATTTTCTTTTATATTGTCGTGTTCTGCAATCTGTTTTTTTTACTCTGCAGTGAACAAGGCCACCATCACAGTAGCACAGTTCTCCAAGTCAGTGCGATGGGGTCTTTACAATAGCTTGAAGGAATTGATAATGGACTGTCTCATCACATCTGCCCCTAGAGGCAAAAGCTTACTAAACACTCTACTTAGCCCTTCTGCAAGCATGTCTGAAGACGTTTGCGCCTTGGTCCCAGGCGTTCCTGCTTTAAGGTGTCTTAGGTGTTTAAGCCTTCTATCTAGTAATGACATGCTTTCGATTGCTTTGACCAAAATGCTGCACTTCCTTAACTGTTTAATCCAGCCGTTGGTCATATGACTTCATTTTACCTGTTGCTTTCGCCTCCTTTTTTGCATCTCCACTACCTTTCCAGAAAGCTCCCCCCCACCCCACACACACAGTTTCCCCAGAACACCTTGCTCTTCATTAAGTTGTTGAACAGGAAACTGATGGATTGTATTAGAGTTCTCTCACCTTGGATAAGCTTTGACTCTTTTGCAGGACTCAGTTTGATTTATATGATCTCCATCATGGTCTACACCTCTTTCATATGTTCCATCTGTCTGTCATGGCACTGTTTAAATCAGGAGAAGTAGAATTTTAAAGACATCCATTTGTTTTGGCTCAGGTTTACCTCTTGTGCAAACACACCACCAAAAGCCAGTGCAGGAATATGCCACAAGGCGAGGGTTAGTGAAAGTCATGCTTTATGATCTCCCACTGCACCTCGTGGTTTCAGGCCACGGGAAGTGTATAGTAGGAGCTTATTCGGTGTGTTGAATAGTTTGTCTCTAGGATAATACCTTGTAAAGGAAGTGTTCAGGACACAGAACAAATGAAGGGTTGCTTGGCCTCACTGCTACACTCTGTGTCATGTGAAGATCTCCATAGTCCTGCTGAGCAATAGAAAAGAAGCTCCATCTTTAATACTGCCATAGCAACTTGTCAGGATTGCAAGTCAGGAGCGAGTTCGGAAAGGATCAAGGAGACAGTTACTTTCTCTAAAATCCGACCATATGGGAGCAATCACAGCAGCATCCGATCATACCTCACTTAACTCATCTCATAGAATCCTGCAATTCAGACTGGAAAGGACCTGTTTTGTGGCATCTAAGGAATACTAGAATGCTAACCATTGTGGGGTGGAAACTTCCATGACCAGAGGTTTACGTCTGGGCCAATCAGTAGTCGTATCAGTATTTAACTGCAAGACACACATGCTTCCGTGCCGGGCAACATTTTGTAGTTGCATTAGCCTCCCTTTTTGCTCCGTTTATACACTCAACCTTGCATCCTACCACCCTTCCGATACCCCTCGAGCTATTCTCTCCATTTCCCTCGAGTGTTGCTAGCTTGCATTGTATGTATGTTGTTTGTCCCAACACTGCCCTTTATCAGTGTAAGCTACTCCTGATTGTGAGTCCCTCCCATGTGCCCCAACTCCAGTTTGGCATTTCTTGTGCAATTACCTGTTAGCTTATGCCTTACTTGTTCAGAAAAGTCTCCATCTGCTGCCTAAGAACATAGCCCCACAGCAGACTGCTACAAGATGCTAATCCTTGCCAGGTATTCCTGACACCGCAGCACTCCAGTATTTGAGTACTTTTTCATTTTTATATACATAAATCTTTTTATTGCAGTTTTACAACAGCAAATATTACTGTAAAACATCCCTAGCATATCAGATAATTAACTGCTGACAAGACATCGAAAGTGTCACATACCCCAGGGGTATTCGATTTCTTGATACCTTAAGAGAGACTGAGTAAGGCTGGGATTCTCAGCAGATCTTAATGCTCGGTCTGAGTGTGACTGTTTCAATCAATAAGTCAATCCGAAAATTTTGAAGCGCACTACTCACCTTTGAGGGTGTCAATGGGGGGAAACAGCTCCGGTTAGTCGAAGAGCCAGGTCTTGAGGGTCTGCTTGAAGATGTGGAGGGCGGGGGCATGTCTGAGGTTGAGTGGGAGCTTGTTCCAGGTCTTGACCACTATTTACTGGGCTGCAAGATCTGAACATGGATCCCACTGAGAATGCACTCCACGAAATGCAAAGCTGATTATTAAGATTCAGGCTGACATCATTAACCTGACATCTACGCTTATCCCTAGAAACACTCTCCTCCGTTCACTGTTAGTAAGTTGGGGCAGATGTCAGACTATATAAATCCACACAGTAGTCCTATGATATGGAAATTACTCTTTTTCTGGAAGCCCTTCTCAAAAACTATTCATGGATTCTATTAAGCTTCTAGTCTGTTTCATCATTTTATTACAAATCTGCAATGAGTTCTACTGGGAAATTTGATTTTCTTTACAAGATATTGAGGAGCATTAACTCAAACACCTTCATACAGACCAATGGATGATCAATGTCACTTATGTAAATCAAGGACCCAATCAAAAAGGACCTATAAACATCAGTAAATGATTTTAGCACCACACACGGGTTTGTGACCGCTCAATATATTCAAGTTCATATATCCAAGTTATACAGAGAGTTTGAGAAATGGTCTCATATAAGGCTGTTATACAATAATGGCAAACTTAGTGACTCCGTGAAAAGGTGACAGCGTGTGAACAAAACCAGAATCACCAACAAATATCAACACATGAAATAAATTTGGTTAAAACATAAATACATTTAGAATGTCTATTCTTTCAACCTAGTCCGCTCAAAGACTGAGCAACCCCATTATTATTAATGGTAATAAAGTCCTTTTTAGCCCATTGTCATTCAAATTCCATCAGAGAACTTCAGCATTTCTCAGATGATGTTACAAAAGTTTTCTTCCTTTCACTATTATGCTTAGATGTTAGACTGGCTTCTCAGAGAATGGACATGGCCTTTTTTGGCGAGCAGCACTTCAAAAAGAAGGCTGACTTTACCTTGAAACTATGGCTTGTTTGGTGAGTCTAGCCTCTCCAGCAATGCAGTTCCACAAACCGGACAGGACATTTGAAAGCTATTGTAGAGTACAATCCCGGCTGAGACTCTTTCTCCACCTAACCTGACACACAAACAAATGTATCGTCTAGATCATGATCTGGGATTTATTACAAGCCATTCATATTTTCTGTGCTAGAAATGTTTTGGTGTAGCATTGTTTATTACTTTTCTGTAAAGTCATTTTCTGCAACATTAGGTTTCTGGAAAAGCAAGACGCTGAATAAAAAACATGTTTTTAATTCCAGTAAGCCAAAGACCATTTTCTATGCATGCACATTCTGTAAAGGGAATGCACATCAAGTTCCACAAATACAGGAAGCAAATAACATTTTGGCACTTCATGCTATGGGCTTTCGTGGGCTTTGATCAGGGAACTGTTACATTTGCTGTACATATGCTCCAGGATATGGGATTACGGGTGTGCAGTAGCATTTGCTGTGACTGATATGGTTAGACTTAATCAGCTATTGCTTTTTAGCTTCTTTTCTGGCAGGCTGCTTTCCGGAACTGCATGTTATTCTATTCTTATTTTTTACAGCCCCGGTTGCTGTTATGAAACTGCTACAACAAGGACTTTCTACCATGGACGTACAGAAACGATGAGGCCTTGTACTGTGGAAGCTGTGGAGTGGTGTCAGTCCATGATAAACCCATCTTCTTCTGTAGGTGTTCTTGAAATGCTTTGATTCTGACTTAGTTTCTATGCACTGTGCAGTTGACTCCGAGCCCCATTACAAGTCCAGCAGGCAGTATCCCCAGAGAGTAACAGCCCCATCCAATTACAGGTTTTTCATGGTGCAGAAATAGACCTGGTAAACCCAAATGTATTTCCATGCACACTTGTTCACTGCTAGAAGCAAGAGGGAAATGTGTGAGAAAATTGACCCAGAACAGGAAAGGGGAAAAAGTAAACGGGTCACAGTAATTCTAGGACCTGCATGTTTTCCTTGCTTTTGGGCTTGGTAATTTGTGAATTCCATTAATTGTGGGAGAGAGAGGTTGTAGGTCAGAATAGCTTATGCTGAAATATCATGTGACATCAATAAATACGTTTTATAAAAAACTGTCATCCCATTGGATGTACATTTTCTGTTGTTAACTCCAATGTGGCAATATTTTTGTATACAATATCTGATAAAGGCTTCTAGCTGCAGATTCTTTACCTTAGATTTATCCCCAGGTGTCGGTTTGGATCGTGAGCAAAACCCCTGCATACTGGTAGGTGGCGTCGTCTGCACCATAACTGAGGTGTGCGGTGCTTATATAGATGCCAACCCAGCATGCTGGCATCAGTTCTTTTCCTTTTGCACCAGTCACGCAGATCTGGACAACAGCTTCCCCAAGTAAATTTTTGACTAACTTCTTTCAACTTTTTGAGGTTTTCCTCCTGGTGTGTCCGAGATGCCTCTTGGAAGGCCAGCTTCAAGCCCTGTGCGCCTGTCACTGCTCTATGTCAGTGACAGACCTGCATCTTATATGTCTTTCGTACTTCGAGCGCGACCACGATCTCAAGGCCTGCTCCAATTGCCCTGCCATTAACTTGAAGGCCTTGAGGGAGAAATCCCTTAAGCTCCTGGAGGCACAACATGCAACGCTGAGATGATCCATATCCCGGTTGAGAGGAAGGTCCTGGAAGCGGTTTCAGAGTCTGAGATCCTCGTCGTTCTCAAAGGTGTCTGGTCACATGGGAGATTTATGACACTAGAATAAGTCGAAGAGGTCTTCGACTTCTCCTCGTCTGTCAGCTGACAAGACAAGGGAGCATCTACATTTGAAGTCTGGCTCTGCAGTTGAGCCTGTGCCTGGGCTGTTTCTGTGCCATCCCAAGTTTCCGAGAGCCGTAGCTACCCCCCACCCAATTAAGAATATTTTATGAGGGTATCTCATATTTGGGAGGCCTATTCCCTCTGGTGTGCCTTTAGGCCTGCTGGTTCTGGAGAGTCCCCTACTAGATCCACGCTGATGGCTTGAGCCCCAGCACCACCCGGGCCTCTTGGATCCACAGATGGCTCCCAACTGACTCTGGCCATTGCACCTCCGCCTTCCCTAGTGCCGATCCGGATGCAGACTCTCCAGCGCCGCTGGTGCCCACCAGTGGTGCTGTCCCGATTCTGATCCTCTACACGGAACCGGATGGGCACCGCCCGGCATCGACTCCAATGCCAATTGGAGCCATGCCTTCCAGCCTGGAGCCTGAGCCCTATTCTTATGGACTAGGACTGAGGGAGGAGTGGGAGGGGTTGCTGGACCCTGAAGAATACCAGCCTTATGATTCTAACATGGACGGGTGTGAGGATTTTGGGTTTGCCAGTGGACTGTATACCCCACCAGATACTGGCATACTTTCTTCCCCTACCGTGGCTACAGAGGAGCGAGTGTCATTTGCAATGGTGGTGAGGAGGGCTGCTGAGGTCTTGGACCTTAGCTTGCCCTCGTGGTAGTCGAGATGAATGTCTTGACAGAAGTGCTTCAACCGGGAATGTCTCCTTCTGAACCACTTCTCCCATTTAAAGAAGCTCATACTGACGTCCTGCTTCAGATTTGGTCCAAGCCCAACACAGGGGCTCCTGTGAACAGAACTATTGTCCACCGCCACCACCCGCCCCTTGGGACCCCAACTTCCTCATGCAACACCCTACCCAGGAGAGCTTGGTGATCCAAACCTCCACTTTCCCCAGAAATCCTGACACATTCCAAACTGCACATCCAGATTGGGAGTCCAAGAGACTTTACAATTTAGGCAAGAAGATGTTTTCTTCCACCAGCCTAGCATTGTGATTTGAGAACACTGCTTGCCTTTTGGGCCGCTATTCCCATGCTCTGTGGGATACGGTTGCGCAGGTGCTGCCAACGGTACCTGAGGAGGGCAAGACTGTACTCTGCCAGGCAGTTGCCAGATGGGAGGAGACAGCTAAGTTCACGATCCGATGTGGACAGGACACCACCAACTCACTGGGCGGAGCAATTTCGTCAAAAGTAACCTTACAGCTTCATGCCTGGTTGAGACTGGGTTTTCTGGGATGTCCTAGCATTGCTTATAGACATGCCCTTTGATGGCTTCCGTCTCTTCAAAGACTAGGCGGAATTTAGCGCTGGAGGACAGTAGGGCTACGGCCAGGTCCTTAGGCCTTTCCATGACACCTTGTAAACCCAAATGTGCCTTTTGCTCCTTTTGTGGCCGCGGAAGAGGTATCCAGCCATGTCTAGACCTGCCAAGCCACTGCGGGGTGCAAGCTTCACAGCCTCTGCGTAGCTGAGCATGCGGTACCCACAGACCTTGTGGGTCAGGCAGCCAGCAGTCTGGCCAGTCCACCCCCTCCGCAACCGCAGCCTCTAAGCCCTTATAATCTGCCCCCTTATCACCATGGCCACCCAGTGGGCAGCAGGATCTGCCATCACCTGCACCACTGGCGGTCTATAACATCGGACCAATGGGTTCTGCAGGTTGTCTTGAGGGGGTATTCTCTCCCCTGCGAAACTATCCCACCACCCATGCCACCCGCTTGTGGCAGGCTGATGAAGGACCATCTTTCTTTACTCCGCCAGGAAGTGGCAGCTCTCTTGGCCAAGGGAGCCATATAGAAGGTGCCGACGCCAAAAGTAAGTTGTGGTTGCTATTCCCAATAATTTTCACTGCCCAAGAAGGATGGAGGCCTTCATCCTATCCTAGACCTGCGCCCTCTCAATTTCTCCATCAAAAAGGAGAAGTTCAAAATGCTTACACTTGCTCGGGTCTTCTGTAGTAGGGGATCTCTGTGTATAGTCATAATCTATGAATAATCCCCGCCCATGTGCGGGGACCCCGGAGCAATCAAAAATATCTCTTAAGCAGTCCCGCATTTGCAAACCTGCAAAGACACTTAAGAGACAGACAAAATAATACAGCCTAATCACCACAAGGCTGCACTGGCCAGCACTTCCTCTGAAGTGAACACAAAAGCCAAAATAAAGTTGAAATGTCATTTTTATTCACATTTGACATGTTCCTTTATTATCACACACTCCCTTCACCAAAATCCCTTTAAACAATAGAGAGGAAGGGGTGGACAGACAAGCCCTATAGGCTGTCATTATGTGTCTGCTAAAGGGATACCGTGCCTTTAAGAAACTCTCCAGAGACCCCCGGTATCCCAGGATGCACAGCCAACACAAGTTACTTTCAGTTCTTTTTTCCGGCTCCTGCTAGCAGGACCCTGGAGCTTGAGCTCTACCCTTTTGGGTGGTTTAATTGATTAAAATCGGATTTTTTGGATTAAAAGTGGTTTCATTCGACGTCTAAAGCCTTTGTCTACTACTGCCTGCAATCTGGAGCAGTTTTGGCCCACTCTCAGCATGGCTTTATTCGATAAATGCCCTGAGTGTGGGAGGAAGAAGGCTAAGACGGACCCACATGAGGTGTGTATCCTCTGCTTGTCGCCCTCGCATGTCCCAGCTGCCTGTGACATCTGCAGCACCTTTTCGAAAAGGACCCTGAGGGACAGGGAGAAGACTCGCCTTCAGGGACAGGAGATGCAGAGGACCGGTGGGACTTCAGGGCATGGAGGGTCCCATTCCCCCTCCTCCGCCCATGCTTCAGCCCCTGGAGGGACCTCCGGGCAGAGCAAGGAGCAGAGACGGCACCTACCGGCTGGTAGGTCGCGTTCGACGTCGAAGGCGACGACGTCGACGGCGAGAGAGAAGGCACCGGTATGTTCGCCGTCGATCCAGGGCTCTGGGTCGCGGCAGCCTCGGCGTTCGACATCGAGGGAGGGGCCGGCGAGACCCGGGACCGGGTCGCCGTCGCAGGTGTCACGGTCGACGTCCACAACACATCGACGTCGTACCGAGCCCCATGGACTTCACTCGCCGCCGTCTACCCACGGCTCGACGCTGACGGAATCGACACCGAGATCCCGGCGCCCGCCGTCGAGGCGGAGGCGGTCGACGCCGAGACACAGGTCGACGTCGAGACACCAACGATCGACGTCGAGACATCAACGATCGACGTCGAGACATCAACGATCGACGTCGAGACATCAACGATCGACGTCGAGATACCAACGATCGACGTCCAGATACCAACGATCGACGTCAAGATCGCAGCGGTCGACGCCGAGACACCGGCGGTCGACGTCGAGACGCCAGAAGTCGACGTCGAGGAGGCAGTCGACGTCGAGGCAGACACCTCGGCGACGGCGATCAAGGCGGGGTTCGACGCCGAGGAGGCATGGGTCGACGTCGAGGAGACTTGGTTCGACGTCAAGAGGACGATCGACTGCGGGGCGGCACTCGTCGTCGAGGGCGAAGAGACGCCGGTCGAGGTCGACGTACAGTTCGACGTCCCAGACATCGGGGAATACGTCCTCGGTGATTACGATCTCCAGTCGGGGATCGGGGAGGCGCGGACGTTCGCCTTCGGTGGCTTCCACGCGGGACAGGCCCGCCAAGAAGAGGAGAGTGGCCGCGAGCCCGGACAATGATGATGGGGGCTCTCCGGCTAGAAGTGATGGGGCTTCAGATCACCTGACCCCGCTGCGTACCCAGCGGCCGCCTTTGCCTCCGGTGCCCGACCTTCCACCGGCGCCTCCACCGGTGCCTGCCCTGCCTCCTCCTCCTCCTCCTCCTCCTCCTCTTCCTCCTCCTCCTCTTCCTCCTCCTCCACCTCCTCCGCTGCCTCTGCCCGTGCCTCAGCTGCCTGCTTCGCCACCGCAGCCACCGCCTCCTCCCCCGAGGGTTCCTCACCGGCAGAGATCTCGCTCTCGCCCTCGCAGGCGATCACGGAGTAGGCGCAGATCCTCCACTCGCTCTGGACATGGTCGACGGAGGTATCGGTCTCGTTCCAGAGGGTCAAGGGGCACGTACTCTTCTGGGGCTGGCAAGTATTCGCCCTCGCTGTCGGAGACGCCTCCTACCCGCGTCTCTCCAGTGGATGACATTGCCACGTTCCAGGAGGTGTTGCTGAGAGGGGCTGCGAAGTTGGGGATATCAGTGACTACCCCTATTCCCACTACTTCTGTGATTTTTGAGACTTTGCATAAAGTACATCTGTCGCGCCCCCTCCTCCCGCTGGTCCCAGGGCTGGAGGAACCTGCGATGGAGGTGTTCTTAACGCCGGCCGTGGTGAAGCCGGTGCCCTCGAGACTGTCAAAGAAGTACAGGGCTCCTGACTCGGATCCGGCGTTCCTCAGAGTGGACCCCCCACCGGATTCTGTTATCGTGGCGGCGGCTCGTAAGCAACACTCTACGACGCCCTCCTCCACGGCTCCCCCGGATAAGGAGAGTCGCAAAATGGACTCCTTGGGGAGGAGGATGTGCTCCACGTCGGCTACTACGATGAAGGCCGCTAGCGCCTCCGCTCTGTTGGGGCGCTATGACAGGTCTCTTTGGGACTCCTTGCAACAGTTCGCGGCCTCCCTGCCCAGAGACAAGAGGGAGGATTTTCAAGAGGTGCTGAACGAGGGCATGATGGTCTCTAATCAGATCATCAGTGCGGCGGGGGACGTGTCGCTGCTGGCGGCCCATGGGTACTGCCACGGCATACACATGAGGAGGCATTCCTGGCTGCGGCTGACTCCGGTCAAGCCGGAAGCGCAGCAGAAGATCGCCAATCTACCATTCTCTGGCACGACGCTATTCGGGTCACATGCGGATGACGAGATGGCCCGCATGAAGGCTGAGGCGGAAACTCTGAAGGCGGTGGGGCTGGAGCGGCCTAAGGAGCAGAGGAGGTCCTTCCGTTCCTCGGGCAGGCGCTACACCAAGCAGAGGGGCCAAGGGCGTCAGTCGGGCCCCCAGCAACAGCCCCAGCAACAGCAGCAGTACCAGAGGCAGCCCTTTCAGAAGCGCCAGAGGGGCAGAGGCCAGCATCAGTCCTCGGCGGGGAACAAAGGCCCGGCCGGGTCGAAGCCCTGAAAAGTTACTTCCCCCTCATCCGTTACCCGCTCCGGTGGGGGGAAGTATTCAACACTACCTGGCAGAGTGGAGGACAATAACACAGGACAAGTGGGTGCTGAATATTGTTTGCAATGGCTACTGTCTTCGTTTCACCAGTTCGCCTCCACAGATTCCACCAGTGCGCTCCTCCAACATGGTGCGGGAGCTCCAGCAGGAGGCGGACGTTCTGTTAAAAAAGAAGGCGATAGAAGCTGTTCCTTTGAAGCAAAAAGGAAAAGGTCTCTACTCACGGTTCTTTCTCGTAAGAAAAAAGACAAGAACGAGTTCAGGCCTATTCTGGATCTGCGTCAAGCAAACAGGTGGATCCGCCGAGAAAAGTTCCGTATGTTGTCCCTGCATCAGATTTACCCTCAGTTGCATCGAGGAGACTGGCTGTGCGCCATAGTTCTGCAGGACGCTTACTTTCATGTGCCGATCGCACCAAAGCATCGCAAGTTCCTGAGGTTTCTGGTAGGCAACAACCATTACCAGTATTCCGTACTCCCGTTTGGCCTGAAGTCTGCACCACGGACGTTCTCCAAGTGCATGGCAGTGGTCGCGGCACACCTGCGGAAGACCAAGGTGTTTGTGTACCCTTACCTGGACGACTGGTTGATCAAAGCGTCCACTTATCAGGAAGCCCAGTGCCATTTCAACAGGACGGTGGCTTTGCTTCACCGTCTGGGGCTGCACATCAACATGACGAAGTCAGTGCCGATCCCTGTGCAGTGTCTCCAGTACTTGGGGGCTTCAGTCAATACCTTGACCGCAAGCGTGTGTCCTTCGGAGGAGAGACGCTTATCGATCCGTGGGAAAGCTCTGCATCTCATCTCAGCCCGCTCTCCTACGGTGAGGACGGTGTCTTCATTACTGGGGTCGATGGCTTCTTGCATCTTCCTCACCCCAATGCACGTCTGCATATGAGGCCCCTGCAGGAATGTCTGGAGGATCAATGGGACCAGAGGAGGGGGCGTTGGGAGGACAAGATCCAGTTGTCTCAGCACGCTCGGCAGTCTCTGAAATGGTGGTGTTCCCCAGAGAATGTCTGCAAGGGGACTCCTTTTCACAAGGACATTCCGGCCCAGACCATAGTGACCGATGCGTCTCTCCAGGGCTGGGGAGCGCATTCGGGCCCTCTTCAGATTCAGGGGATATGGTCGCAGATGGAGACGACCTACCATATCAACTTTTTGGAACTCAGAGCAGTACACTTGGCCTTGAAGGCGTTCCATCCCTCCTTCAGGACGTCCTCCCTGCTGGTTCAGACGGACAATACTACGACCATGTATTACCTCAACAAGCAGGGGGGCTCCCGGTCACGCACCCTGTCTCGGGAGGCACAGGCGATCTGGAACTGGCTGGTGGCCAGGAATCTGACGATCACGGCGACCCACCTGCCGGGAGTGCAGAATGCCCAAGCAGACGCGCTCAGCAGACTCGTTCAAGAGAACCACGAGTGGGTGCTAAACGACGACGTGCTAAGAGACGTCTTCGCAGAATGAGGCACTCCGGATATAGATCTGTTCGCTACGGCAGAAAACAGCAAATGCCGCGACTTCGCGTCCAGGTACTACCAACCAGGGACGCTGGGGAATGCACTATGGATCATCTGGTCCAACAGCTTTCTCTACGCCTTTCCACCCATTCCCCTGATTCCGGCGGTGCTGATCAAGCTGTCGCAATCCAGAGCCAGAATGATCCTGATTGCTCCGGAGTGGCCGAGACAATGGTGGTTCACCGACCTTCTTCACCGGTCTGTTCTGCCACACCGGCGCCTGCCGTGCCGGCCGGACCTTCTCACGAAGTTCGGAGGGCAGATGGTTCACCCCAATCTCTCGTCCTTGAGTTTGGCAGCATGGCTCCTGAGCTAGTGCAGTATGGACACTTGAACCTGCCTCAGGACTGTATGGAGATCTTAAAAGAGGCTAAGAGACCGTCTACGAGGACTTCCTACGCCTATAAGTGGAAGAGATTCTGCTTATGGTGCAAGGCGAAGGACTTTGACCCTACATCCTGTAAAGAAGACGTTATTTTGCCTTATCTGCTGCAGTTAGCTCAGTCTGGGCTTAATTTTCAATCTATTAAGGTTCATCTCGCAGCTCTGACTGCGTATAGGAAGGGCCCTTCTCAAACCTCATTTTTTCAAATCCCTGTGATTAAGGATTTTTTGGAGGGTTTGCGTAAGGTGTTTCCCCCTGTTAGAAGGCCTTCTCCACCTTGGGAATTGAATGTGGTGTTATCTAGATTGATGAGGGAGCCTTTTGAACCTATCCATAAGGCTTCGTTGCAGCATTTGTCTTGGAAGGCTGCCTTCCTTGTAGCCATTACATCGGCCAGGAGGGTGAGTGAGATTCAGGCTCTGTGTTGCCAAGAGCCGTATACTGTTTTCCATGCTTCTAAAGTAGTGATGCGTACCCATCCTAAATTTTTGCCTAAGGTGATATCAGATTTCCATGTGAATCAGATGATAACTTTGCCTACGTTTTTTCAGCATCCTTCCTCTCCGGCGGAGAGGTCTCTGCATTCACTTGATGTGCGTAGGGTGTTGAAATTCTACCTGGATAAGACAAAAGATATCCGCAGGTCGGATCAACTGTTTGTTAATTATGGTTCGGTAAGAACTGGTTTAGCTACCTCAAAGCAGTCCATTTCCAGATGGATTGTTTCCTGTATTCAGCTTTGTTACCAAAAAGCTAATAAAACATTAGGGGGTAAGCCTACGGCACATTCGACTAGAGGCAAGGCGGCTACCACCGCTTTGCTTAGGAATGTTCCCATTGCTGACATTTGTAAGGCTGCCACCTGGAAGTCAGTCCATACGTTTACAAAGCATTACTGCCTGGACTCTGATGCTAGGGCAGATGCGCAGGTTGGACAGGCTTCGCTAAGGAATTTGTTTGCACAGTGATTTGTTGGTGGTTGGTCTTACTCCACCGCTTCTTGTTGGTTGGGATGGGCTTGCCATTCTATTCATAGATTATGACTATACACAGAGATCCCCTACTACAGAAGGAGTAGTTTCTTACCTGTAACTCCAGTTCTGTAGTAGGGGTATCTCTGTTATAGTCATAAGCGACCCTCCCTCCTCCCCGGTGGAGTAACCTGACGGTATCAGGCCTGTTGTTATACACCTTCAAAAAGAACTGAAAGTAACTTGTGTTGGCTGTGCATCCTGGGATACCGGGGGTCTCTGGAGAGTTTCTTAAAGGCACGGTATCCCTTTAGCAGACACATAATGACAGCCTATAGGTCTTGTCTGTTCACCCCTTCCTCTCTATTGTTTAAAGGGATTTTGGTGAAGGGAGTGTGTGATAATAAAGGAACATGTCAAATGTGAATAAAAATGACATTTCAACTTTATTTTGGCTTTTGTGTTCACTTCAGAGGAAGTGCTGGCCAGTGCAGCCTTGTGGTGATTAGGCTGTATTATTTTGTCTGTCTCTTAAGTGTCTTTGCAGGTTTTCAAATGCGGGACAGCTTAAGAGATATTTTTGATTGCTCCGGGGTCCCCGCACATGGGCGGGGATTATTCATAGATTATGACTATAACAGAGATACCCCTACTACAGAACTGGAGTTACAGGTAAGAAACTACTCCTTGTCTGCCTTGGACCCAGGGGACTAGATGGTAGCGTTGGACTTGCAGGACTCCTACTTCTACATTCCCATCTTGCCTGCCCACAGCCATTACCTGCAGTTCACAGTGGGCCACTTGCACTTTCAGTTCGCTGTGCACACTTTTGGCCTCACCAGCGCCTCTTGGGTATTCAAGGTGATGGCGGTGGTACAACTCCTCTGCGGAGATCAGGGTTGCCAGTCTTCCCCTATCTTGACGACTGTCTTTTGAAGCCGGGCTCGTCACAGGCTTTTGTTTCCCACCTCCAAACTACAGCGGACCTCCTGCATTCACTGGGGTTCACTCTTAACGTGCCAAAGTCATACCTGACTCCCTCTCAGATGATCCTTTTCATCGGAGCTGTTCTGGACGCTGCAGTTTCGGGCCTGTCCTCCCGTTTGGCGAGTCCAGGATATTCAGACTATGATAACGATGTTTTAGGCTCTGTCCTGCATTTCGGCGAGACTGACTCATTGTTGGAACTCATGGCCACCCGCATCCTGCTGGTAACACATTTCTGCTGGCATATGCAGGCTCTGCAGTCGGACCTGAAGTTCCAGACGGCGCAGCATAAGGGAAATCTCTCTGACATGGTCCAGATCTTGGAGGGAACTGCAAAAGATCTGCAGTGGTGGTTAACAAACTTCGATTAGGTCAGCGGAAGACCCCTTTTCCCCTCTTCCTTCCCCAACTAGATCTGACAATAGTGATAGATGTCACTTCTTGGATGGGTCAGTCATCTGGAAGAGGTGGGGATCAGAGGCCTCTGATCTCCGGTGGAATCCAAAATGCACATCAGCCTTCTAAAGCTCCAGGCGATCCGGCTGGCATTAAAAGCCATTCTGCCCTCCATCAAGGGGAGGCTAGTGCAGGCTTTTCATGAATGACACAACCGCCTTGTGTTACTGCAACAAACTGGGCTGAGGTCAAGAGTTCCTGCATCTCTGGACATGGCTGGAACGTCAAGGTATTTCCCTGATCGTCTGAATGCCTCAGCGGACAAACTCAGCCACAGATGCCTTACAGATCACGAATGGCATTTCCATTCTGAGGTGGTGTAAGGTCTTTCAGCAATGGGGAGAGCCTTAATTAGACCTGTTTGCCACTGTCGAGAAAACGCAATGTCAGCAGTTTTGCGCACTGGAGTTTCTAAGGCACCTCTCGCTCGTAGATGATTTTTGCCTTGAGTGGAGCTCAGGCCTCCTGTACTCCTTTTTGGCCATACCACTTCATCTGTGTTCTCAAGAAGATCCGGACCGACTGGTCCCAAGTCATCCTTGTCGCTCCAAACTGGGATCTGAGAGTTTGACATTCCGAGCTGTTGAGCATGGCCATCGGTCCTCCAATCAGGCTGCCTCTTTGGGCGGATCTTCTGTCTCAGTACCAGGAGAGGGTTCTCCCCACAAACCTGCCTTCTACCTACCGTCCGAAATCTTCAATGTTAATCTGGCACTCGGGCATCTCCATCAAAACGGTACACGCCTGCCATTGTGGCAAGTTTGTGGTATGGTGTGCAGAAAAGCAGGTTGACCACCTTTCTGCCCCCCTTTCTCTGGTTCTTTTCTTTATTCTTTCCCAGCAGTGCTCTACTCTGGGCACCTTAAAGGATTGCCTGACCAGCCATTCCTCTTCAAATCCTCTGTTGTTGTCCATAAGTTCTCGAAATGTTTGCAACATATGTTTTCTCCTTCTCCTTTTATCGTGCCTAAGTGGGCCTTAAACTCGTCCTCACTTTCCTGATGTGGGTTCCCTTTGAAGCCTTGCACAACTGTCCACTCAGACTTCTTGCAAACACAAACAGATGATGGACGGACAGATCTGGGTTATATCCATCATCTTCCCATGAGGCACAGGGTCAAGACTCATTTGCATATAGCTGGGTCTGAACTGAGGTGGCAAGGTGAACTAAAGAATGATGATTGATTCAACCCAGATCTGTGACTGGGGGTGAGTGTCTGAAAAGTTTCAGCGCTCCGTCCATTATCTCCTTGTGTTTGCTCTCAGACTCCTTACCATCAAGTCAGTCTTCCTGGTGGCAATATCATCTGCCTGGTGAGTCTGATGGCTTCAGGCTTCAGGCTTTGTCATCCCAGCCTCCATTCCTGATGATCTACATAGACAAGCTGGTTCTACAGACTAGAGCTTCCTTTCTGCCAAAAGTTGTAACTCACTTTCATGTAGGCCAGTCCATCACTCTGCTTACTTTTAACTCTCCTCCACATCCCTCTAAGGAAGAGGAGCGACTTCAGCAACTGGACCCAAAAAGAGCATTGTCGTTCTACCTTGACCACGGAAAAGAGTTGGGAGTGGATGAACAACTCTTTGTGGGGTATGTCAGAGCAAAGAAGGAAAAGGTTGTGCTGAAACAGACCACCTCCCGATGGTTCGTGCTCTGCATTATAATCTGCAACGCATTGGCCAAACCCACTGAGGGTTTGCATGCTTTTTCCTCCAGAGCCAAGGCTGTGAGCACTGTGTTAGCACTCAGCGTTCCAGTCCTGGACATCTGCCGGGCAGCAACTTGGGCTTTCTTGCACATGGTCACAAAACCCTACTGCCTGGACATTCTTATCCGTCAGGGTGGGCTTTTTGCCTGTTTGGTCCCTCAGGACAGTTTGGTATGAAATTGTCTTGCAGACTTACGTCTGAGGAGGAATTGCTTGAGTATCTAATCTAAGGTAAAGAATCTGAGGCTAGAAGTCCCTATCAGATGGACGAGTTTTCAGTAACACCTTATCTGGTAGAAACTCCATCTAGCCGCAGATTCCTTACCGACGCACCCATCCTCCCCGTGCTGTGAAATTATTTCTAGGTACAGGGCTTTCCCCTTTGAGGGCTATAGTTTTCCACGCCAGTTTTTCACAGTCCTTGTTCTTTGTGACTCCGCACTCCTGGTGTGGAAAGTTGCCAAAAGTAACTGGCGTCAGCAAGCTGGGGCTTCTGCGCACAACACTTCTGGTGCCACCAACATCACACGGAGCTGATTGACGCCACCTACCAGAAAGCAGGGGTACTCTTGAAAACCTGATCCAGTCTGATGCAAGGAGATAATTCTAAGGTAAGTAATCTGCGGCTAGATTGAGCCAGATCAGGTGTTACCAAAGGTAAGTCACTTGGTCTTTATGATCAATCTACAGTGTTGCACTGCCTTGAACTGCCCCCTTGTTTTCCTGAAAAGGTGGTTTTGTGGCCTCCTGACACCAACCCATCAGTGACTTATGTCAGTAAATTGAAAACAAAAAGATCTGGGTCGAGGGATAAAGCAAAGTACTCAAACCAAATTGAAAGAATGTGTTTGATTGCATGATTGATTCCCCAGATTTCCAATTTACATGTAAACACAAAATGAATGTGAAAAATGCACCTAATTGCCAGTTAAGGATTTTCCAGAACTTAACATTTGAGCACACTTTTTTGACTACTCCGCGAAATATCTTTAGCATAGTATAAACTCTTGTGATCCTCTGAATTTGTGGGCCACAATGAGTGCTCCTGTAATGCAACATTCCTTAAGCACCCCTTGTAACCATCTCTAATTTCCACATTAAGTATGTATGTTGTATTTGTATAGTGTGAGTGTTGCCAAAAGGTTGCAGAGAGCGGAGTCAAAAGTCAAGCATATAGTCAACAAGTGATAGGAGAGGTGGCTGGGTTCTGGGAGCATAAGTGTCTTTTTATTGTATTGTGATGTAGTGTTTTGTAAATTGAAATACCGCCGCTAGTGTCGTCCTGATAGCTACGGAAGAGTCGTTTTATTTTCTGAGTGCTTAGTTAAAAGGTTGTTGCAGTACCCCTGGCACCAGTTTCATTATTGGCCCTGTAGCAGGGGTGATGTTAAATCTGCAAACATTTCATTCCAATCTAATAATACCAGAAAATCGTCATGACTGATTCTTCAAAACTACACACCTTTTACACTAGCGACTCAAAATTAGGGAACTGAGAAACTCCCTACTCTCCTAGTTTTACATAGTCATTCCTGTTATTTTTTTTTATGTCAAAGCTTTCACCTCACAGTACCTTTGACAAATTCAAGAACTGATTTTGTTACATTTCTTTGTTACACAATCTTCTTCAATTCATCCAATCAGTGACATAACATGTCCTGCGTGTCCAAAGCCAGGGGTTACATTCGATCCAATGATTACTATGGGGAAAAAAATCCACGTGCTTATGTTTTTATGCACTGTTCCAAAACCAGCACGTCAGTACTGGTATCGGTGATTTCAGTCTTTTAAGAACATTGATATTATAAAAGATGTTTGTCTTAACCTTTCTCTGCAGCCCCAGGAACGTCGGCAACGCATGTTGAGAGCATTTTCAAAGCACAACCAATTAATGAAAGAGTGTCAGAATGGGAAAGGTAAGCTACTTTTCCTTGGCATGATTTTAGTTTAGTTTTTTCCTTGTATACTGTCACACCTCAGTTGCCATCAACTATGTGCATGGCTATTATTGCAGGATTTGACCGTCATCTTTTGGGACTCCAACTTATTGCACAAGAAGAAGGACTGCCCAAACCAGAGCTGTTCAAGGACCCAGCATTCTCTAGAAGGTGATTTGTCTTTCTAGCAAACAGGAGGAAAGGTTTTATTGCACCTATAAACTATAGTATTATTTGGAAAATAATTGCTCTTTTAACTTGTTTGCTGCAGAGGTTTACTGAGAACATTGTCACAATTTTTATCTCATTCACAGTACTCCTTCTTTTTGAGCTAACCCCAGAACAGTTCCTTATAAAATATTGCCTTGCACTGTCATTTTCTTCAACATGCTTGACTTGATAGTAGTACCTTGGCACTGAAGGAGAGTTCAGCATGTAAAACAAACAGAAAAGGTAGTTCTGAAGTTCCAAGACTATCTCTTAACTCTAAGGAAAACTTTGAACTACTTGGGGGGGGGGGGGGGGGGAAGGAAATACAAAAGGCAAATCCAGACTCCTCCCAGAACAAGAAAACCTAAAACTCTGAGAGCCAAGTGTTGTAATGCCAAGCACTTAGAGTTTCGGATCTTGCACCTGAGAACATTCGAAAAAATCCTGAACTGCTTTCTTTTCTATAATTTGTAAGGATTCTCAAAACCACCTTAAAGACAAACATTGTCTATCCCTCAAGCCATGTCCTGCCAGTCCCATTTTACCCTTATCATGAAGGTAAGTATATACATATATACAGGTAGGCAACATCGTTGATGGGTTTTCTATTCAAAGTAGAGAAGGAGCCACCTGATTAGAATGGGTAAGCCCGGGAAAAACATAGAGCAAATGATCATTCACTCCTTAGGGACTTCCTGATTTGAGGAAAATACTTGGATTATATTTGCAGGCAAATAAGCAAATTTTTATGGATCAACTCCTACACTGCTTCTTTTTTGCTTTACCGGTGGTACAGTCAAAACTTATTATGTCCATTGCTTATCCCAGTCATTTAATTCTAGATCTGAAAGAGAACAGGAAAACAAGCTAAACTTGCAGATAACAGGCCAGGATGCTGAGCATGCATAGCTGTTATGGAAAATTGGCTAATATTGATCTGGTTGGGTACCATCTTAAAATGATCTATGCTGGCTAATTTGAGAACAATACTCTAGTACTGAAACTAACATTTTTGAGCTAGGTGAGAAATTAGTAAACTCTAGCAAGTAATATTGGGGATTCAAAGTTTCAAACAATCCATGATACAAGGGTTATATTGGGGGTGTTACATCAGTATTACACTAATCTATCCTCTTATTATGAATTGAAAAGACTGGTCACTCCAGAAGGGATTGGACACAATTTAGATTTTGTCTCTCTTCCTGCTGTGAATCAGGAATTAAAGGGGACAATGGGTGAAGAAATAGGAATTCAGAAAATAATTGATATGAAATGCCTGGTTAGCTGAAAAGCAGAAGTTATGACTCTTCTCTGTGAAGTCTATTAAGTACTCCATGAAATCATTTCAACCTTTTTAGACGTTGTACAGGAAGCTGCACCTACAAACATACCATGCCCACCTGGTAGGCAGCAGAAATTGCAGTCTTCCTTAAGAAAAAGGTCCGTTAAAATGTGGATCTTGTCAGTCCACTTCACTTTCAGATACTTAATCCAATATATTTTTACAGCACATAGCCTCTTAATTCACATATACCTATGATTCTGCTTCATGCAAAGAAACCCTTCAATCGGGTCACACGTCTGAGGTGCTAAAATGCATTCATGCAGATTTAGCAAGCGATTGCATGCCCTTTATTTAAGACCCTCACCACTATCTTAGTTTATTAACAGACCCTTATCGCTTTCCCTTTTTGCTATATTCGTGGATCTCTTCCTGGGGAATGTTATCTGCAATCCTGGCACCCTGTTTTGCTCACGACAAATAGTCTGTACAACCGCATGTGATGATATAACCCTGTTAAGCTGCAAATTTCCGGGCACTGTCTGGCTATAAGTTGAATTGAAATACAGCTCACATCATTCTTGCTTAAGGTCTCATCCAGCTGATTTTCAGGTTGTTTACGACATGTCTCTTAGAATGGTACTATCTGTGGGTATGTCTAGGAAATTTAGACATAGTTATGAATTTACTCTTCCGTACTGTATAAAGTTGCCTAACAAACTTAGACTTATTCTGTTCCCCTAATCTGCCATAGTACCCTTGTGGAGATGTGCTGCCAGTTTTCTATAACTATTTGTGGCCTTACCTCTATGGTGTTTCATTTGCCTTTTATTAAAAAAACTAAAAAATCTCCAGCCATTTCATCATTTACTTGAGGATACAAAAGGCCCTGGTGAGCATTCAAACATTTAGCATCTTCATCTTCCCACGATACGGTAAAGATGAGCCCTAGGGTACTAGAAGTGGTACTACTGGACTGCCATGGGCAAAAGATTAAAGCTTCCTTGCAACAGCATTCTTTATTTTATATTTTCTGGAACCACATCAGAGTAAGATTCTATTCCAAGCGTAATGACCCCAAAATGTAAAAGGGTGGTAAATTAAAAACTCTGTGTTCAGTTGGAAATTAAACAATATGTTGGCATTCCAACTTTTCACAAAAACTCTAGATTGTGCGACACTCTCACCTTCACCAATTTTTTAATATGTTATGTTCAAGTAGACATTAATGTCACATGTTACGAAAAGTGATGGGTTTCAGGAAATTTATCCTGGCAGTAATTTTGAATATCAATTGTCAACAGTAACCTGATACCATTTTTATTCACTCTCACAGATTTAAGTTGGAAGTGGTTGCAAAAGTATTGATTCTCCTTGTTGATGCCAGTAAAATACTTGTGAAACACATATTGGCATGCACAATAGCATTAAGTTGCATTGGATAAAATAGAAGAATAGCAATAAGTTCAACTTGAGATTGTCCAAATTCATTGTCACAATCAATCTAAAGAGATGGTGATAACAGCAGCTGTTCACCACATTAGGGGTTTATGGAAAGGAGTATATGAAGTTGTCATTTTTTGGTCAATAGTTGATATTTTGAAGGCATGAGTCATTCAAGAATTCTAAAGTTATGTTCTAAATACACACAGTGTGAAATTAAAACACAGTACAGCCCAGTACCCAGTATTTCCTTCACATTTGATCTTTTGATTTGTTAAGGCAGTAGGTTCTGTGATGAGCATTGATAAAGGTACAAACCTATAGTTGTACAATGAGTTTTAATAGCTTTGACATAGGTAATGTCCCCACTTACTACCCAGCTATCTTAAATCTCTCTTTAAACTTGAAGGACACATGGCAGATTATGAATAGCAGATGAATAATAGTTGCAAAGAAATGAGAATATTTGGATGAAAATATTTCACGAATCTGGTCGTTGCTAGCAGCATCTAATTACAATATAAAAACTTGTTTTCTAAAGTAAGCTTCTGAATATTTTATGTATTGATGGATATTTGTTGGTGTCTCACAGCTACATTAGTTGGGTGGGTTACTTTACTTAGGCCAAGCACGTCTTGTTAATCCTTATGCTTGAATGTTTATTGAAAGTTTGAAGCTAGTAGTCATTATTACTTTGCATCAGGTCAAAAAGTCACATCCTTCTCTTTGGTGCTTGTGGCATCTGTTATCACACTGAGACCATGCAAATTGGATTTACCAGTGCTTGGTTTCCTTTCCATTCAGCACTCCATCAGCAAAGCATGTGTTTCCCTGCTTCTCTTCCATATCCTCCTCCAATTTGCCTCCTCATTCCTGTTTTTGTTATTCAGTGCTCCTGTGTGTGCTATAATTTCGTTTTCTCCTCTGCTCATTCGTTGCTTCCTGGTGCTCCTGTAGTCCCACTCCCTGTCCTAATGCCCATTTTTTTTTTTTTTTGTATAAGGCCTGGCAACAGCTGCAAAGTGCTGCTTGACTGCTCACTAATTTTTTTGTGCTTCTGCACACTTTCTTTGTTTACTTTTAATCTACTGTTCTAAAGTGGCTGGCAGCTATACTGGAAAGGTACATTATGCTTGTGACGTGTGTCTGTAGATACACATGATGTGCTTTTTTTCTGCCATCTAGTATTAGGCTCGCACGTGTGCTATTTGTTTTTCTTTGAATTAAGTCTTTTCGAGTCATGGGATTCAGTGAAACCACCCACTAGTGGTAATGCATTGGGCATCTGCTTTATTGTTAGATTGCCTTTTCTCCTCCGTCTAGTTTAGACAGGTGGAAGTGAGCTCCGGTTTGATGCTGCATGATTTTCTCAGCGGGTCTGCAGATCCGATCTTCATTGGTTCTTTAAAACAATCCCGCTCTTCAGAGGTCTCCACCGTTGTGTTCCTTCCACTCCGTCTCGGTCAACAGCTTCTCTACTCCCATTGTTTGAGTCAAGAATGTCCTCGTATTGGAATGGACTCCATTTCATTTCTGCCTCACTTGCCACACCAAGTACCAGAGAACTAACTTCCATAAGGTTTGCAACCTTTGATTGTCTCTAGTCCACTGTGAAGACTCCTGTTTGATGCGTCAGGTGTTCTGGAACATGATAACCCTTCGGAACAGGCATGCTCGTCAAATAGCCTCTGCCTCCGTCGTGCACAGTTGAGAGGAGGAAGATCCCCTGGACCTCTTCGTAAGCGAGAGGAGTCGGATACCGAGCAACTGGATGCGCCACACGCCGAAATCAAGGCAGCTTTTTTGCCAGAAAGCAGTGGCTCTGAGGCTGACCTCAAAACAGAAGAGTATCCGCTAGTCCAGTTTCCACCAAAAATCTCAGTGAGTACTGATACACCTTTAACTCACCAAATGGAGGCACCAGCCCCAAGGTTTCGTGCTGGTGCACCACTGCCTTCTAGCCATGGTTGACAAGCCATTTTGAGCGTGACCTGATGCCCATTCCGCACTCTGCACCAAAATCCTCCTCGAACTTCGGTACCGGACTTGAAGACGAAGGCTCATCCGCCCTTGGACTCAAAACGGGTGAATCTGAATCATTCAGATCCGAGACACACCACCCGAAGCATTCTGAACTGAGGCATGCAGAGTTCAGGTCCAGCTGGACTCTGTGGGCAAGGAACCTCTTCGGCTCCCTCCAGAGTGTCTTCAACTGCAGCGTCCTCAGCTGCCTCTGAAAACTTTGATTAACCAATCCTCCAGTGGCTGCAGGAACATCTTTATTCCAAGCAGCAGCGAATTCACATCCAGTCGGGCACTGGCTAATCCTGGCAAAGCCGCCACAGCTGCCAAATGATTCTGTTCCTTATAAGAAGAAATTGACTTTTGAGGAGGCCCTTAATCCTCCTATGCCTCTCACTCCCAAAAGGCCTAAAAAGCACAATTGGGCTCCCTCTCCACTGCCTCATGCTCGACCTTGTCCTCTACTCCCTCCTCCTCCCCCCCCCCTCCCTCCTCCCCTTCATCACTCTCTACTTTCCCTTTACTGCAGGTCGATTCTCCACAACACTCTGGGTGGAGCCGTCCAAGGCAACCCTCTGACTCTCCTCATCATCCTTAGGGCCCAGACCTCTGGGATGATTATGACGCAGAACCCCCAGCAGACACAGACCCAGACCTGTACCCAGCAAGACCTTCACCCCAGATGACATCATCTCTTATCATAAGGTCCTTCAAAGGGCAATTACCTTCCACAATGTGGAGATGCATGTGACCCTCTCCTCCACCCATCGCTTCCTACAGTACCAAAGGGGTTCTCAAACTAGCCACTGACATACATAAGGAGCCAGTTAAAGCGAGAGTAGTTACACCTATGGTCGATAAGAAATTAAAGGCATCTCCTAACAACCCCTCATACATATGAGGCCAGTTACCACCTGACTCTGTAGTTGGGCATACAGCTAGAAAATTAGCTCACACATAGGGATCAAGTGATGATCCCCCTCCCGACTGGGAGAGCAAGAATATGGATGCTGGGGCAAAAGGGTAGCAGCACAGGATGCTACGTATCGCCAGCTCCATCGGCCTACTGTCCTGGTAGGACCGAACTCATTGGGGTCAGATGGCATACCTCGATCAACATCTCACAGAGCAGCACCACAAAAATGGACAAGAATTGGTGCCTTAGAGAAAAATTATCTGTAATACCAACATCCATTGTGCACTGGATGCTGCATACACAGCCACGAGCGGCATTAACACCAGCATCCAATTTCTGTGTGTCTGGTTTGAGGCTGTAGGTCTGGTAGCACCTTTTAAATGTACTCTTCAGTAGCCAGCATCTCTCCGGCCCTAGGTCAACTGGATGCTAGAAAAAAATCAAGAAAGGCAGTGGCACGGTCAAAGAGATGCGCGCTCTACAGATCCCGACTCCCGTAGCTCCTTTCAATGATCCCAATACCGTGGAGCAGCAAAAGCTTCTACCACAGAAACCTCCTTTACCTTTACAAGGCCAACGCAGCAATCGCCTTCTGGGGGATACTCGAGGGCTGGTTACAGTGGCAATAATGGTAACCTAACACCTGTCGGGGGAAGGTAGCAGAGGTTTCTGCCCTGCTGGTCAGAAATCACCTCCGACCGTTGGGTTCCCGACATCACACAGGATGGGTACTGTCTGGAAATCACCAAACATTCCTTCTTACCAACACAAAATGTCCCCAGAACATTTGCTATTCCTTCTGGAGGAGATACAGGTCCTCATCACCAAAGGGGCAGTAGAGTCTGTTCCGCAACACTATGAAGAAAAGGGGTCTATTCCTTGTACTTTCTTATTCTCCATAAAGGAATACTCCCTATGAACCAGCCTCGATCTTGGACCCATCAACAAATACATTCTGTCAGAGCACTTCCACATGGTGACTCTACAAGACGTCATACCACTACTTCATAGAGGCGAGTTCATGAGCGCCTTCGATCTGAAGGACTTCTACTTCCACATACCCATTACCCAGTGCTTCGAAGATACCTGAGGTTTGTTGTGAGTGGACGACATTACCAATTCAAAGTACTTCCATTCTGGGTTACCACAGCCCCTGAGGGTCTTTATTAAATGTCTGGCCATGGTAGCAGTTCCCTTACCTGGATGACTGGCTGATCAAATGCGCTACACACCAATTATGCTTTGCGCATATCCAGACCACCATCCAGGCCTTACACTGACAAGGTTTTACCATCAATTTGCACTGAAAAAAACTCCCTCAAGGCCTATCTTTCTATTATCCTAAGGACTAAATCACTACTGGGCTCAATGATCAATTAAATCACTACAGTAAAACTGACATTTACATTTTGATTATCATTATTTATTTCATTTCTTTATATATTTTGTAAAAATTCATTTTTTCCTTCTTTTTTCATCTTTAAAACTTTCTTTTTTTTAAGATGTATACATCACAATAAAAGGTCAATCCTGTTGTTACATCAAATACAAAAGACACATATATATTACTCAACAAAGAGAACCCCTGAAAAAATCACATAAATACATCAATTTCACAAGACTCATTCAAACACATACAGACTTATACAACAATCATACAAAATGCATCTGAAAAAAGGGGAGATTGTAGATGACAAAATCTCCGCGACCAGATTGAATAAATATGTTTAAAAAGGGTCTGAACATAGGGTCGACGCGCTTTTCGGCTGTATGTGAAGAGTAGTCAAACCACCTTCATCAGGACCTTTCCAGACACCCACATAAATGTCACAAAACCCAGGGGACGAGATAATGATGATTGGCCAATAAAAGACCACTTGTAGAATCAAACAACGGCGTATTTTAGAGAATCCGTATTCAGTCGAAAGGTCTCTTCTTGTTGTGTCCAAATCATTAGGCAGCCATTTTATTCGCAAGAAAAACATCGCATCCGGGACACAATATTCGAGGAAGGAACGAATACAATCTGTAATAAATCCTTTGTTCTTGTTTCATCAATACGCAGTGGTCCAAATTCTGGCTTTTCGTTATTTATGGCTATTTTAATGTGCAGAGCGACAGCCTCATAACAATGGGTACTCAGTAAGGATCATCTAAAGGGGCTCCGCATACATACACGGGACATCCAATGTCAGTGAGCTTTCAGTATCTAGTGCGGACCGATGACGCCAGTTATCTGACGAATAAGTACCAGCAATGTATGCTTTTGGAATTCAAGCAAGTGCGTTACCCTTCACTAATGGATGAGGATGCTTTTTGCATAAATTAGACTGGAGGATTCCCCGCGCTCCGCAAGACCTTGCGGGTGTGTGACTCAGATACCACACCTGCACTTAGGTTGCCCCACACTGTCCTGAGGAAGACCCGCAGGCCGAGGCCCCCAATTACCCTTTGAGCCCCTAGACGGGTTGAAACGTCGACGCCCATACATACTTAACCTGGATCACGAGTCCCCAACTGCTACGTGCCACACAAGGATTGATTTATGTATTTTAAAATCGAATGTAAATGGATTTTGAATGACTAAAATGTGGCCAGGTTGAAAAAAGACTGAGATTTCATTATCAGTCCAATCAATGAATAATTGTAACTATTTCCTTTTCTCACACCATCTAAATATCCTTTTCACCTATCCAACACTGCACGTTCCCCTGGAGCAACCTCTCCTTCCCTACTTTGTCATTTGTCTTTTGCAGTGAGGAATCTACTGTTGCGTTAATTATGATGGAATAAAACCCTTGTTATTTTGGACAAAAATGTGGTTATTGCACTTCGGTATACTGTTTGTATTAATTACTGTGAGCTAACTGCATAGGCTCAGGAAATGATTTGTTAAAATACTGTTGTAGGTTTTGATTCGTATTGTTAACAATATAAGGTCTAGGACCATTGTCTTTTGTACCACATTGAACCCAGGTCCACGACCATAATTGGGTCACCCCATTTTTATAATGGCTGAGCACTTCACCCAAGGCCCAGAAACCCCTGTCAAGTAGCAGAGCTGCTCCCCTGCATCCTGCAGGCACTCCAAAAGAACTGTGAGGACTCCAGACCACCACAAACCCTACACCTTAAAGCACAAGACAGGTCAATTGCACCAGCACGGTCCCCAGACCTTCCTGAGATGAATACCACCTTGGGTTTTCCAACAGTGGACTTCCCACGTCTCCCGCAGCCTCTTTGTGCAGGTCCCCTCTACCTTGAGTGTCTTCAGTGACAAAAATCTGATGCCTCAAGACATCTCTGCGCTCGGCCGCCCCATTCCATGGAGAGGAGGATCAAAGGTGTCCTCACGTCCCCGAGCATCATGAGACCTGAGCCCCCTTGTTGATTCAGCCCGACTGACCTCCCAATCCCTACCTGTGTAGTGTAGTTCCTATTTCCCTAATAGGCTCTGAGGTTAGTATGCCCCTTTGAGGAAAATTAAACTTAATTACTTTGTGCCAGCTAACTCAGAGGCCACTAGAAACTCCTTGTAAACAAGAAGGGAGTCGTTTCTGGCAACCGTATAAACATGACAACTTTGTTTCCCTTTAGACTGTGAACACTCTCAGAATCGTGGAAACAATAGATAACAGTTTCACTCAGCTAATCGTGCATGCTTAGTTTCTTCAGAGTTACACAGAAAGAATAGACGGGCATTTCAATAAAAAGGATTTATTGAACAGTCTTGTTTCTCGTGTAAGAGATATGAGCTGTTACAATCAAAAGACAGTATGCAAGATATATTATGTACAGCGTGAGCAGTAGAAAGAAATAATACTGCGCTAGCATTGTCTTTTAGTTCTGACACATATTCATATACATAAATAACACAAGCTAAAAATGCGAGTACTCATAAGATGCTTCTCTAACTAGTTCTACCCCAGTGTACCTAACATAAGTGTAGTACAAGGTAAGAAGTAGGTGATGTATTCTATAGGCGGTCTAGTCGATAGATTGCTATAGTAGGATATAGTATGCTATGCTATAGTCTAGTATACCAAGTCTGGTATGCCAAGAGTCCCTCTAGGTTCTAGTGAGCTCCATACCTTGAGAATGAGAGAGGTGGGAATCTCTTTCCGGGTCTCAAACTCTAACACCCTGCAAAGGGAGTCAGAACATGGGAAGCTGGATTCTCTGCGAGCAGGGATGACCGTGTCTCTTATCAGTGCGTCAGGCCTGGACACGGGCTCCTCTAAAGTCGAGGTCTCCTCCTCTTTGCTTGGGCACAGGAAGGTATATTTATACCTGCCTTGGAATGTTAGCATTGACGTAAAGTCGGGCAGAGGAAGAAGTCGGGAATGAACCCTTAAGGAATAGCGGTTCATGCATAATAAATGAGTTCTTGGAGAAATCAATAATCCTGTGCTAGGGGAACTCCCAAGAGCTTAAGGGTCTGGTTTCTAAGAACTCGTTGTGACGTTGGGGTGGACGGATGTAGGTGACCATGCCTGGATTTGGATAGCATGGCTAATGCCTAAATAAGGACTGAGATCTTATGCCTATACAAGGGCAATGCGAATTGTGCCTATATAAGGACATGTTTCAGGAAAACCTATATCCGGACACCTAAAGGGAATACAACACCTGCAGCGACTGTGACTGGACCGATCCCCATTGACCTACACAGGGCACCCAACGCCTTATTGCACCTCTACACCAGTCCGCTTTTGTGCTGCTGACGTCAGTAGCGTAGCTAGACCTTAGACCACCTGTGGCGATCCCTACGTATGCCGCCCTGCAGCGCCGTATTGAAGAGCAGGGGTTGCTGGCCGATTCCTTGGATTGTTGCTGCCCCGCGACGGCCGCACTGAAAAGCAGGGGGGCAATTGCTGTCTCACGACAGCAGGTAACAGCTGGGGGGAGGCCGCCGCCCCACCAAACTTGTGCCGCATGGGGACTGCCCACCCCTCCCCTCCTTGCTATGCTACTGGCCGAGGTGCCTGTTGGGCGTGCCTTGCCCCATACTCACCTCAAGTTCTGAAGATTGGTCCCGTAAAGTCATTGTGAAGTACCTGTATGCAGTAAATGTCTTTCCTCTGTCGCTTTTTGAAAACTCCAAACATTTTGATCTTGAAACGTACTTACCTGATTTTGATGATCTTGATGCCATAAATTATATAAAGATAAGTGTTCTTTTTATAAGTTGGTGTGGATCTCCTTATTGAATCGCGTGTACCATTTATTGACTCTGTGTATTGCAGATGTCTAACACTCCTCTCTGATAAGCCAAAGGCTGCTCGACCACACTACACCCTAGGAGAGCATATTGAGATTGCTTGAGGAAGCCCCTGTCCACATATAAGGGATACCTGGACTCTTTGCACATAATACATCTTTGGTATACTATATATAGTGCCAGCTTCCTACAGGTACATAATCCACACAGCTGTCCAGTGTGGCCCAGAGCTTTTGGCAATGGACAGTACATCACAGAGTACACCTTTTTTTTTCTTCAACACATTCCTTCCATAGGAATGCATGTCTATCATCTAAGACATGCGCAGACCCACTACCAGGACCTGCTACACAACTACATAAAAACGTTTTGTGCGCTGTTGTCTTCCCAAACATATCAATCCTCTCACAGCATCGGTACAAGACATTGTTACCTGCTGCACCTGCAGAAATCGGGCGTTGCCTGCACTTCCATTCAATTACACCTGGTGGGTGTAGCTGCTTACGTGCAGGATAGGCAACATGCTTAATTGTTCAGAATACCAGTCATTAAAGCCTTTATGGAAGGCCTCAAAAGGTTATCCCACCTCTGATGCCTCTGCACCTGTGTGGAACCTCATTGTAGTCCATACAAGACTCAAGGGTCCGCCTTTTGAACCCCTTTAATCTTGCCCATTGCAATTTCACTCCTGGAAGGTGACTTTCCTTATAGTCATCACTTTCCTCAGGCGGATGAGCACAATTCATGCTCTTACCGTGGAAGAGTCTTTCTTCCAAGTACATCACGATTGGGTGGTCAGGACCAATCCAAGATTCCTCCCTAGGGTAGTCTCCAGTTTTCACATCAGCCAGAACATCAAGCTCCCAGTCTTTTTTCAACACCCAGACTCACACTGTAGCGGAACACGCTCTATATACTCTAGATATCAAGAGAGCATTAATGTACTACATGGATACTACAAAATACTTCCGTAAAATACAACAGCTTTTTGTGGCATACTCCAAGCCACACAAGGGTCGTGCCACTTCCAAGGCGGGTGTTGCACTTTAAATGCAGACTTGTTATGCAAAAGGTAAAGGTACCCTGCCTGTCCCAGCAAGGCCTCATTCTCCTCATAAGAAAGGGGCTTTCACGACCTTCTTAGATATTATACCATTATCTGATATCTGTAAAGCAGCTACTTGGTCCACCTCTCATACATTTACCAAACTCTACTGGGTGCATGTCCTAGCCAGACAACAAGCTACTGTTGGCCAGGTTGTCTCACATACACTTTTCCAGTCCTCTGATACATCCTCATTCTAAGCCACCGCTTTATGGAGGACTTCTTTACAGTCTAGTCGAAGCATGTTTATCTACACACATGCCACATACGGAAAATGTTACGTACTCTGTAAGCATCTGTTTGTGGCATGTAGTGCTGTAGATTCACATGTGCCCACGCTCCTCCCTGGTCACCTGTGGTTGTTGTTGAAATTTACTTCCTTTTGTTTTCTTTAATACCTTGCTTTGCATGGTTATCTTTACTGTGTGTCTATGCTCCATCTACAATCTTGTCCTCCGTGCGGGGAAAACTACAATCTAACAATGGAGCCGCTGGTCATGCGCAATTCCACAAGCAGGTGGAGTCACTGGATCCCATGACACGAAAAGACTTGCTTCGAAAAAAAATAAGTTGCACATGTTCGAGCCCAACACTAGATGGAGAAAGTATGCACAGAATGTGAATCTACAGCACTACATGCTATGAACAGATGCTTACAGGGAAAGTAGTTTTTTACTTTTTATTTATTTCCCGATTCGTAAAGTGTTCTGCTACCCTCATGAGAATACTGGTGCTAAATTAGCAAGCATTGGTAATGCATCGGTGTCGCCTATGTGCACTGCAGCTGCAAAATTGAATAATTCCAGTGGCACTGTCAAGGACGAAAAACCACGATTTTGCAATATAGATTGGATCTTATTGAAGTGACTTTGTGCCCACATTAAGTAACCAGGTGTGACACCCAACAAACAATATCTATCGAGAAGGGGAGTGGAGCACAGCAGGACAAAGCTCCTGTATGACCCAGCTAGGAAAAGCACCCATTGACTTTCAAATGGATGGATGGATGGTATTAGACCTTTCGGAACATCCGGCATTACTTTCAGTGACCTAGGAGAAAATTGCTCCAGAGGGCCGTGTCCCTCTGCGAGGCAGTAAAATCTTGAAAACAAAATATGCACAATTACTGGTGAGTGGGCGAGCGTCATAGCCCTCGAAGAATTTGCAGCAGGGTAGGTGAGCGTCAATGATTTATATCCCGTGGACAGACAGAAACACATTAGACTGGCAGGAGCCACAATTTTGCAGCCAATGTAAAAAACCGATTTGTTTTCGCCAGTCAAAAGAGCACTATGTATGTTTGTAAGCAGATATTTTGTATGCTTTTTGTATACAGATTTCCTTCCATGAAAATGAATTGAAACTTAATTGAAAATCATAATTACTGTTTTGCACGTTCTATTACTTGCTCAGTCACTTATAAAATCCAGTATGTAGCGCAGTACAGTATAAGTGAGTTACAACAGGCAACACACTACAGTGAATAGCACTTCTATCTATGAGCGTCAATAGATGACCTAGCGGCTAGAAGCGCACTAATCGCAGCTGTTCATGGTGGACACAGATATTGGTTGTTACCTGCATGCGCTCTGCGTCGCCTCAGTCCCAGCTGCCCCCATGACCCTATTACCTGGCAGTCGCTTTCTTTTAAGCCCGGGCTGCAGGCGCAGCTGTAGTTGCAGGCGGGAGATTTTAGGCTCCATCTGTAGACTTTTCGCAACAGTTTTTGGTGTACTGAGACTGCTCGGAAACGGGCAAGGTGGCAGCGTAGAAGTGTGGCATTGTACTGTAATTGCATTTCTCCAGCACGGCGGGCAGCAGCGGAAGTGTTAATCACATGGCAGGAGGGACAGCTGAGGACAGCGGTAGGACAGTGGCAAGGAAGCAGCATGGCATGAGCAGGGAATCAGCAAGGGAGCATGGCAGGGGGTGGCAGCAGCCACACAGCGCCTATGCCATAAATGGACCTGGCAAGGCTGCTGTGGGGTCAAACATGGCATGACACAGTTCCCTTTATAGTAGGTTCTGTATCTGAGCAAGATATCCGCATGGCAGTGGTAGTGCAAGGGAAGCAACAGGGTACGAGATGCACAACAGGTTCAGGGTGTGTCACATGACAAGTGTAAGGCTGGAGCAGCTCTTAAAAGATAACGAGAAAGCTCAGGAACACTGAAGAGAGGGACACACGCAGCTTAACCTCAGCCTGGCCTACAACATGCACGCAGGGCAGTAGCAGCAGACCCCTCTGCCTTCTATGGAGCTGTCAGTGCGACCACAGCTGTTACATAAGAGCCTTTGGTATGCGTCCCTTCTCAATGGGCAGTGTTACCTCCTCGTTGGTGTCCATGGCAGCGGGGGCCCTCGCGCTCTGTAGCACGAGACATCCAGGGATGGAACCACCTCAGCTCGAATCTGTCTTTCTGCCATGTACTCACACGAGAACAGTAGAGTGCTCCAACTACTAATGGGTTAGTGTATCCTGAAGAAAGCCTTACGATTACCGGAAAAGGCTGAAACATGTTGACCTACACCTAAGGGATATTGAAGTAAAATTTGTATCTTCATTATATCCCTGCCTTAGTTTTTAATCATGTCCTAAGACCCTAAAAAGAAAGATTTTCGTTTGGGCTTTTCTTAGAGACATTTTTAACATCACCAACCTTTGAGCACACACTGCACTGAACAACAAACCCCACTCCGCTGTAGTCAGGCATCGAAGCACAGCTGGGTTGCATTCAGCAGCCCAGCTGGGACCCCAATGATGAAGCATGCCACCAACTCTGTTACATCATATTGAGTCAATATAAGTGTAATCACTTACCTGTGGGTTCGTCCAGGTTGTTTCTATTGTTATATTGGGGAAGAGGACATGCCCCTTTACCTTTTCCTCTCTCTCCTGCTGTTTTCTATATTCTACATTTCAACCCTGATAACAATCTTTTATCAGGGTTTTGGCTAAAGTTGAGTAATTTGCTTAGGTCTTAACTTTTGAGACTTATTGCCTCGTGTGCAGAGGCATGCCAATATCCCCATTTCCACCCCTGCCCATAGTCCAGGCAAACCATTGCCATGTATAAATCTAGTGTAAATGAAGCACTGTCATTGTTTGCACATAATTGTCACCTAAGGAAAAGTCATGAGTGGCACGTTAATCGCGAGGAAATAACTGCACCCAGAATTACCAGTGCAGTGTGGTATATTCTCACCATTATCATGCCATTGCTAAATAATGATCTGGTAATGGGAAAGAACATGCAGGCGTGGACTTTGTGTATCTGTTTACTCGTCTTCCTTTATTACGAGGCCATTCTCCAGCCATGAGTTCCACCTGATTTTGGCTTTATCTATCCGCTATTACAGTGCCTGAAAATGGGGAGTAACGTAGTCCTGGACTTATTGCGCTTGTTTACACAGGTCTTCTTTCTTCACCAGGCCATTTTCCAGCTGTGAGTGCCACCTGTATTTTGGTAGGTGGATTCAGTCCTGATTTCACTGCACCCAGTTCTTCCGGTTGTGGTGAAATCAAGGACACCTGAATTGAGCAGAGTGGTATCTCCAACAAAGATACTGCTTCGACTGACACATGGTAGGACACTTAGTGGTCTTTATGTATTTTTTTTTTTTATACATTTGCAAGTTTTTATTCTATTACTGTTTTTAACCCTGTGCTGGCATTTTCAGAAATGAATAACTACTCTATTACTTTTGACTGAGTAGCATTGTTGAGCCAAATTAATTGTAACCTCATTACATCCTTCCTAGTTTACTAAAGGATTCTTCTTCATTTGTTTCACAGCGGAGGAGGGGGTAACTTTGTCCTTTCGACTAGTTTGGTTGGCTATACGACTGTTCATGGAGCGGTTGTGCCCATGATTCCTGATGGGTATGGGATGTTTTATCGCATTAGGGATGATAGGTAAGACATATTTTCAATATTTTTTTAAATAATCAAAAGACTTTGCACCTTATGACTCTGATGCTGTGTGCACTGATTTGTAACTTAATATATCGTAATGTACGGGGGCCCTACTCGACACATGTCCAAGAGGAGAAACTGAAGTTTCTGTTGTGAAGGTTATTTATTTATTTGGAATAGCTGTACCATTTTTTAAGCTGACATGTTAGCGCTGGTGTTTTCCAAATGTATTGCTTGATATAGCAGTACAGTTTGGTAGAAATTAGCACAAAGTAGAAGGTTTAGCAAACAAAGGCAAGTAAGGCAGACCTGCTTACCTTGTCAAAGGGACAGCAGGCCAATAGGATTTATCAAGGGGTCAGCACATCAACATATATAAAACAGACCTATTGGCTTTGTCAAAAAGTCACTAATAACTGTAATCAAGTGTAGATTTCACAAATTCACCCATTGCACTGTAGTAATAATAATAATGACTGTCACAAAATATTTAAAAAAATGCATTATGTACAAAACAATTGTATAACATTTGTCTTTTAAAAAAAAAAAACATTTTTAGGCCACAAAGTGCAACCATAGTACCAACCACAAGGAGTCCCTGCTGCCTGTTAAAAAACATACAGTTGCAGAATGGAGTGCTTTAAAAATATGGTAAGCTCTCCTGGGGTCGTGCATTCAACGTCCCTGGAGACTTACCGTGTTTTTATTTTTGTTTTTTTAATGTTGCTGGGAGGCTGCTGCACTTGGTGCAGCTCTCCAGTTGAAGAGCTTACAGCTGCAGCTTGGATTGATGTTAAAATATGGTAAGCTCTCCTGGAGTTGTGAATTGAAGGACCCTGAAGACTTATTGTGTATTTTTTTTTTATGTTGCAGGGAGGCTGCTGCGCTTGGTGCAGCCCTCCACAACATATAAAAATGCTTGATGGTAGCCCACCACCAAGATCCCCAAAAATTATTATAAAGTCCTTGCAGGGCATTATGGGGTGCTCCTTGCACAGAGCAATGAATGGGATCAGGTAATTGGGAGGCTTGATGAAAATCAGAAAGGAGATGGACATTGCAAAGTCCATGGGCGCTCTATAGCATTCTAGCTTTCGGAGGAAACAGTTGAGCGGGGGTACCAAAAACTGCCGCCTCAGGACAACGGCAATCTTACCAGCAGCAGTCCTTTCAGTGCATCTAGCAGACCAAGACCTTCACACGGGGTGGCTAGAGAGGTAACAGTTGTGACAGAATTGGCTTCAATCATGGCGCCTCAACCCCAAAACAGTGACACCCATTCCCTCTCCCCCAAAGCACTTGCTCAGCATTATGGGACACTCTTTGCTCAGAGCGCCCCATTATAGGAGACTTATGGAGGAAGACTCTGTAGAAATTACCTCCGACCAGTGAGTACTCTGTCATTCACAAGGGGTAATTCATGAAGTTCCACACAAGACCACCACATCTTCAGCATTCAACCACTCAAGGAAGAGGTGCAGTTACTCCTCACCACAAGTGCCTTGGAGCTGGTGCCCCCACACCAGTTAGGCAAAGGAGTGTTCTCCCTCTTCTTTCTGATTCCAACAAAGGATTGCTCCCTCATAACCGTATTCGAACTGAAGTTCTTCAACCATTTAATTAAGGCAGCACATTTTTATATGAACTTTGCTTTGTAGTAATTGGACAACACTGTCAATGTAAGGTACTGTCCTTTAAAGTCACCACAGCCTCAAGGCTTTTCTCAAAGGGTCTCTCTGTGGTCGCTGTGAATCTGACCTATCCTTTTTCCATAGTCTGGGGTTCGCCATCAATGTGAATAAGTTCCCATCTCCAGTCCGAACAGATTTAACCCTTTGTAAGGTTCATACTCAACGCTGATACAGGGAAAGCATAGCCAACTCAATATGGGGTGGTGTCTCTCCATGGGCTGCTGCTCATTTTTCAGACAGTACACCTCTTTCTATGAAAATTGATAATGAAGTTGGTGAGGATGAAAGCATCATGTATCGCCACGGGTACTGCACAGACTCCCTCTCCAAGACTGCGTTGCAAGGCCAGTGGAAGACGACTGAGGGGGGGATCTAGTGTTGGTTCTTGTTTCCTTGTTGTCTTTTCTATCTTTAACCTATAATATGGCAGCTGTGTTTTTCCCACTGTAAATGCCCCTATTGTGTGACTCTTTTTATGATTTTTTTTTTTTGTTTCTATCCTTTGTCTTAGACTCTCTATCCTGTCTTGTCTGTGCTCTTTTGTTTATTCAACCAGACAGAGGACAAAGTGCCATTATTAAACCAACCAAATATATTTGTTGCCGAATACCAAAACTCACAAATTGTGATTTGAGCTCAAGCATATTTCTTCCCCACCATACTCATCTTGTCTCTTTTACCTCAGCCTTGCAGGTTCTTTAGGTCTCCCCCAAACAGCAAATGCACTGTGCTGCGAGACCTATTGTCTACAATTCAGTGGGCTTACAACCTGCCCATAGCATACCATTAGTTGTTTTAGGTGACACTCATTTAGTCTCTCTATTACTCTACTCCACTCTACAGCACTCCACTGTATGCCACTCTACTCTGTCACTCTACAGCTCTCCACACCCCTCTACATCATGCAACTCTACTACAGTTCACCTCAGTGTATGCCAATCCACTTTACGCAACTCTATTCCACGTCACTGTGCTCCGCTCTACTCCACGTCGCTTTACTCCACGGCACTGTCAATCCACTCCACTACAGTCTATGCCACTCTGTTCTCCTCCACTCCACTCTACTTCATTCTTCTCTACTCTACATAACTCAATTCTATGCCACTCAACTCTATTTTCCTCTACTCTACATCACTATTCTATGCCACTCTACTCTATGCCATTCTATGCTATGCACCTACCCTGCACCACTGTACACCATTCTCTCTAAGCCACTCTGCTCCACTCTATGCCACTCCACTCTACTTGACTCTAAGCCACTCTACTCTGTGCCAATCTACACTTTGCCACCCTACTATATGCTACTCTGCTGTGCTCCACTCCCCTCTATGGCACTCTACACTACACTACCCAAAGCCACTCTACTCTTTGCTATTCCATTCTACTCCACTCCACACAATGCCACCCCACGGCACTCAATGCCACTCCTCTCTGAGTCACTCCACTCAACACCACCCCATACCTCTCTCCTGTATGCCACACCACTCTATTACAGTCCACACCACCATATGCCACTCCACTCTACACCACACCACTCTACTCTATGCCATTTCACTCTATGCAACTCTAGTATACATAACTCCATTCTATTCTACTCTACCCCACTCCATTCCAGTCTACGCCACGCCACAGCACTCTATGCCACTCCACTGTAAGCCACTCTACTCGGTGCTACCCTACTGTAGGCCATGCCACTCTACTGTAGGCCATGCCACTCTGCGCCATTCTACTCCACCCCACTCTACTACATTCCCCTCCACTCTGCCATCTTATGCCACTCCGCTGTGCACCACTCCACTCTATGCCACCCCACTGTATGCTACTCAACAACTCTCCATTGCACGCCACTTCACAATACCCACTCCTCCGTACACCCTCCACTGTACTACATGCTATGCCTCTCCACTCCACTCTATGCAACTCCACTCTATTCTTAGCTACTCAAGTCTACTCTACACCACTCTACTCTACACCACTCTAAGCAAATCTACTCTAAGCCACTCTGGGCCACTCCACTCTCAGCAATTCTTCACCACTCAACTCTTTGCAACTCTACTGTACGCCACATCACCCTACTCCAAACCTCTCCACTTGACTCTATGTAACCCTATGTCACGCCACTCTGTTATGTCACGCCACTCTGTTATGTCACGCCACTCTGTTATGTCACGCCACTCTGTTATGTCACGCCACTCTGTTATGTCACGCCACTCTGTTATGTCACGCCACTCTGCGTCACGCCACTCTGCGTCACGCCACTCTATGCCACGTTACTCTATGCCACTCCACTATACTCTACATCACTCCACTCTAAGCCACTCTGCTCTGTCTACTGTCTACTGTGCCACTCCATTGTACGCCACTGTACTCCAAACCAATTCACTCTGCGCCACTAAGAAAGAGCAAACACAGACATATAGCCACAGTAGTGCAGGACGTTGTCAAGAAATGTGTTTTCCTTTCGCACTGCCTTCACGCCTGTCTGATAACCATAGCTTTGGCTATCAGCAAGGCATGCAGTGCCTTGCTTCTTCCTAAGAAAGTCTAGATTGCAAGTTCTACTCTCCATGTTCTCCTAGTGTAGCACATAGAAATAGGTTTTAGGGTGTAAAGTCTTGCATGACATTTTAACTATGTTCAAAATGTTCATTTTATTCTCCTTGTTTGCAACATATCATTTGTGTGTGGAATATTGTAAAGAGCGAAATAGGTCTGTTTCCGGTATGGTGGTGCCCTAAATCCTGGTTTAAGCATTGTTAGTAACTCGAAAGCAATGATTCCACTTAAACTAATATATTGTTAGCTATATATTGGAGCTGCTGGGTGGCTACAATAACCTGCCTTGTTCATTCACCATTGGTGCCTTGAACTAAAGTTTACACGTGTCACTGTTGGCGGGAAAACAAACCTTGTAGAAGCATGCCAGAGTTGTAGTTTATGCAAAACAACTCCACTCTGTGCCACTCTACTCTATGCTACTCTACTGTACGCCACTCCACTCTAAGCCACTTACTCTGGGCCTCATTCTCACCAGTCTACGCCACACTCTACTAAATGCCACTCCACTAAAAACTAGTCTATGCCACTCCACTTTACACCACTCTACTCTATACCATTTTACTATACCCCACTCTACTCTGATCTGTTCCACTCTACGCCACCCCGCTCTACACCAGTCCACTCTAAGCCGCTCTACGCCACTCTATGCGACTCAAAGCGATTCTACTCTATGCCACTCTCCTCTACATCACTGTAAGCCACTCTGACATAAAGCACCTAAGGTCTGACTTCATTTTAAGTAGGCCTGACTCCATCCTAGGTAATGGGAGTCGCCATTTTCTCAATTCTATGTAAGGGTTGTCACAGTTTTCCTCAATTTATGCAGAATCATTGTCCTGTCTGCCATTGATGCCGATGTCGTCTGACCTTGTCATTCCAAGAAATGTGAAAGTGTCATGTCATTCAGACAATGACATAAATGTCACACCTAACATGACATCCAGTCTGGGACAAGTGTCTAGTTATTGCAATATCAAGGTCTAATAAGAGCGCAAACAGACATATAGCCAAAATAATGTAGTCTGAATTGATGTCCATTTACCTTAAATGTTCATACAAATATGTCTGGGAAGCTCACCTTGATCCACATAATCTGTCAGACATTCCTAAACTTATGTCAGAAATTCCAGTTTCCAGTAAGATTTAATATATAGGAACTGTCCCTTGACCACTTGTCAGGAGAATTCCTTTGCCCACATTTTCGCACAAGATACTGCTCGAGACTGTCTTGACCGCTGCCAGTGCACCAAGAAGATGCTGCATTGCACTTGTTAATAAATAACGAGTTGAGTCCAGGAGAAAATACGCTACTACGGCATGTGTTTTCCTTTCCCTGGGAACACTGCCTTCCTGCCTCTGATAACCACAGCTTTGACTGTCAACAAGGTATGCAGTGCATTGCTTCTTCCTAAGAAAGTCTAGATTGCAAGTTCTACTCTCATGCTCTCCTAGTGTAGTTCATTGAAGTAGATTTTAGGGTGTTAGTTAAAATGTCAAGTAGAACCTGTGTTAATTTCATTCTCGTTGTTCGCAACATACCTATTAGCTGTTTTTATGATATTCTGTATGGTTGTATTGGATGTGCTACGAAACTGGTTCGTCCTGTTGCAATAAATGCTTTCAGTTAAAAGTGTCTATTCTTTTTAGTATCATTTGTGTGTGTGATATTGTAAAGAGCTAAATGAGTCGGTTTCCCGTACCACGGTGCCCCAGATCCCGGTGTAGGGATTGTTAATAACCCAAAAGCAATGATTCCACTTCAACAATGTATTGGGTGGCATTCTGCGGGGCTACGTTAACCTGCCTTTTACATTCAGCGTTGGTGCCTTGAACCAAGCTTCTCCTGTGTAACAATGAGAGGGAAAGCAAACCTTGTAGAACTACACCAGAGTTGTAGTTTATGCAAAACAACTCTACTTTGCGAAACTCTACTCTACTGTACGTCACGCCACTCCACACTACAATACTTCACCATATGCTACTCTGTTCTACATCACTCTACTCACCGCCACTCCACTCTGTGTGCCACTACACTCTACACCACTCCACAAGACTCTGCGTTACTATACTTTATGCCACTGTACTTTATGCAACTTTACTATACTCCACTCTACGCCACTCCACTCTATGCCACTCCATTCTATGCTACTTTACCCCACTCCAATCTACGTCAGTCTTCTAAACCCCTGTACTCTACTTCATTCTGCTTTACACCACTCCACTTTACGCAACTCCATTCTACTCGGTCACTCTACTCCATGCCACTCTATTCTATGCCACTCAACTTTACTTCATGCCTTCTATGCCAGTCTACTCCACTCTACAGTACTCTACACCAATCTAGTCTGTCACTCTATTCCAGCCCACCCCACCCCACCCCACTCTACTCCACCCCACTCTACTCCACTCCACTGTACTCCACTCTACTCTAAGCCACTCTACGCTATGCTACTCTACTGTACACCCCTCCATGCTACTCTACTGTACCCCACTCTACTCTAAACTAATCATACATACCCCATTCAACTCTACGCTACTCCACTCAACGCCATTCTCCTCCACTCTCCTTTACGCAGCTAACTTGTCCATGCAGAACAGCAGCCATGCTGCGCCACAACATGGCCAGCAGGCATTGGCAATGCTAATAGCTCTCACATAGGTGAGACCTATTCACTTTGCCAATACTTGTTAACTCCTGCTTTCTTTGTCATTGTTGTATGTCTTCCTCTTTTTTTCCCCTTGTCTGCCTTTTTCTCTCTTGCTCTCTGTCAAGTTTTGATGATGAAAATAAGTTCTGGTCACCAAAAAGGAGTACGGGTGCCTATAGCAGGCATCCAATCGCACAAATTAAGCACTCGTTCGTATTAGCGTCCGCAGAACATTTTCTGCTACACCTAAGATATTAAAGAGTTCTCTGGTGGAATTTTCAGTGTCTGAGCTGGCAGTCTGGAAATCAGTGGCGACCAGTCCCCTGCCCAGGTGGTGCGGCGGGCCGGGCCGGAGGAGAGAGCTGGGGGTGGTCGTCGGACAAAATAATAATAATTTTTTTTTTAAAAACGTACCTGATCATCAGTGCCACCTGCTGCTTCGTGCTCCTCCAGGCTTCTTCTGGGCACAGGCTTCCGGTATGCACTGCGGCCAATACTGACGCTGCATGAAAGCAGCTTCCGGATTGGTTTGAGCGCTGGGATTTTGTACTGCAAGGCAGTCTGAGCGCTTGTGCCTGCTCTCGCCAGCCCCAGCAACATAGCCTGAGACGGCTGGCCAAACCGTCATGTGCAGTGAAGGGAGTGCACTACCACTCCCCCACCACAGTGCATCCCCTGGACCGGCCCCAAGACTCCTCAGAGTCCTGGAGGCGGGTTCAGGGTAATTCAAATAAAACGATAGTAAAGCAGGTTTAAAACCCGTTTTATTTGAGTGTGGTGGTGGGGGAGGGGGCGGCACTCCTCCACTCTAATGGAGGGGCCGCCCATGCTGGAAATGTGCCTCCGCACTCATGTTGACATGCAGGCGCCAGTGTTCCAGCAGGGAATGATGAGCTGGCATCGAAATCGGGCTGCTAGACCTTGTTACTGAAGGGTTCCACCTCACATTAGTAGAACCAAACAACTCTAATTGCCCACTGCCCGACTGCGCACATTATTATCTGCTTTGTACTTGCAGCCGACTGGATCCCCATTGGAAAACAATATATGAACCAGGCAGATTTTTGTAGAGCTGTGCTAATTAGACCATTTTAAAACTTGAAGACAGTGGCCTATTAATCGTTGCTGCCTTTTGGGAGCCTATAACTGAAGTCTGTAGTATATATGTATTTACATACATTGTTTAAAGCTAATTCACTTTTTCATGTTTGTGCTCTGCTAGGTTTGTTATGGCTTGCACAGCCTGGAAATCCTGTCCCAGTACTGACGTAGAAAAGCTGATTAGGACCTTGTTCCAGAACTTTCACGAGATGGCCGAGCTGGTACCCACATCCCAGCTGTAGAGAAAGTTCAGAAGATGAAAGTGTATACACTGCTGCTTGACCTCATCTAACGCTGACCGTGATGAACACTGGATAGGAAATGATTACTTGAAACAACTAAGCTGTAACCAACTAAATCAGGAATTAACAAAATATATTAACATTTAATAGATCTAGGATGAAGAAAAATACAAACAATGCTATTTACTATTTACACTGCGGTGCAAAATTTTTCCACTAGCAATGCAAATAAAAATAAGAATGTCTGTTCGGAGAAACAATGCAAAAATATGCCACATCAATGCAATTTTTTTTAACCTCTTGTACGCACACAAATTTTACTCAGGTGTATTTTTAAAGTAGGAAAATAAATTTCCATTTATGGTTTAATCGAAAGAAATGGCTCGTAGTTCTCAGTTCGAGGATGAGAAACGCTTTTCTTGCATTCCTTAATTGTGGTTATTCCAAAATTGACACTACAATATATTTCACGACTAGGGGCCATTGCTGGTTCACAAATATTAAATTGGGTAGAAATTATTTTTAATTGCCTGAGAGTGAATAGGGGAAGTATGGATTGCTTAAGTTTTTGAGTATTTCTACGGAGAACATGCTGAGCAGGAGGGTCAAGTTGGGAATTTCCAAGGAGACCACCACCCCCTACTAAACAGGAGATTTTTGTGGACTGTTTAATTAATGTGGGTAAGTTGCATAAAATGTATACTTTTGTGAACGTTACATGTTCCACATGGTAATATCACGTAATAACCTGCTTGCCCTTTGTTTCTGTGTGGTCTTATTTTACGTTAAGATTTGAGGCAAAGCTCAGTTACAACAGAAGTGAAACTTTACGATGTAGGGAGGTTCTGAGTACAATTGTAATAAAAAATTACAGGATCCTCTTTCATCCCAACCCCCGCTCCCCCCCACCCCATCCCCCCACACACACCTCTTCTTCTCAGATCCGGCTAGAGTTTGGACTGGTCAATCATTTAATCATCAGGAAGGGAGCTTACATTAAAACCTGGCAGAAAATAATGTTCATCAGCCAATCCTCTGAAGAAGGCTCTTTGGTGTGAAATCTCAAAGCCAAAATGCTCCTGTGCTTCTGTACATAGACTCTGCCATTGATGCCTTGGGTATAGGAACATTATGGGACCCAACATCCTCCTATGGGTTTTTCAGAAAATTAATAAACCGTGTAATGAAGGACCTTTCCGCAGCCGGCAATAAGGCAGCTTTATCAAGTAGATCAAATGATTGGATAATTCTGAATGGCTATAAATCCCTTAAACCACAAGCTTACTTGGAGGTAGGATGTTCCGTGCAGTTAAAGAAAAAATGTATAAGGATCTGATTCTGTCCTCTTCCTAGACTAAAGCATACCTTGCTCTGGCTTCGGAGTGTGGATCCACACACATGCAGGTTATGTTGTACGGCAGAGGAGGACGTTGCAGGTTCAGTTTGTTTTTGCCCTAACCTCGTAAGTGAAGGGAGTGTCTTCGTAAGAGCGCTTTTCAATCAACGTGTTATCCGAATAGGTAGACAGGTGGTTATTGCCTGTTTTAACCCCACAAACATTATCCTGAACAGTTGTTTTACTAAATTTTTGATAAAAGCAGAACAAACACTTAGACTGTACAATATCCCCAAATCGTGTTTGTACTTCTGAATGAATATTTCAGTTTTATATTTTATCTTTTTACTAATAATGTCATGATGCAGTTTGTTCTACTTGGACTGTTGTTGCTCTTTTGTACCCTTCGGTAGGAGGCTGGCTTAGTATATTGTGCACACTTAAAGGAGTGATGCTCCTTGCACTAATCCAGGCAACCCTTATGGAGATTTTAGTGGCCTGCGATAATCTTAGGCTCTCAAAGTGGTAGCTGTGGAAAGCAGCCTTCAGGCTTATCTTGGAGTGTAAAGCTGCTTGTTTTACCACATTTAATCAACAGTGTAGATTAGATGAAAAAGAACCACACAGTGTTTATGAAAAATAAGTCTAATTATTACACACTATCATTATCACATTGGTATATCTCCGAGCTGACGACATCAATAAAGCACATGAAAATACTTCAAAGAAATCAGGTAAGTAGCACAAATACACACTAGTCTCCAGGGGGAGACCAAGCCATATACTAAAGAAAAGGAATGCAAACTGTAAGGAAGAACAGGACTTGGACCAAAGGCCTCAGAGGAGCTGGGAGAACAAGGAACCACCCAAGGAGGCTGTGTTCAGAGTAGAAACAGAGATGCGTGCCCATTGGAAGTCCATGGAGAAGTTGCAGTTTTAAAGAAAAAGGACCCTTCCCAGAGGATCCTGAAGAAACCCTTTGGAGGATGGAAGGTTGGAGAGCCACCCCAACGGTGGATGCCTCAGAAACCAGATTACTAGCACCAGGGAAGCTGGGTGCATAGGGGTGAAGTGATGTCGGAACCTCCCGTAGACAACAATAGAAGACTTGGGAAGAAAGTCTCTGAAGATATCCAGAGAAATCCAAGGGTGGATTCTTGAAGAGGAGGACCTGCAAGCAAAGGAGAAAGAGTTTATGCCACTCGGAGGTGACCAGGAGGCACAAAAGCACAATGCCCTCCCTTGGAAGATTTTTGTGACTGTGGGTGAATGTTTGCATTGTTCAGCATTCCGTTCATCATTTGCTCTTTTTGCATTTGTCAATGTAAGTGGGTGGGGTATGCCCAGACGTGGGTCCCATGCTCACTGCGCCACTGGATTCAAGCTAGCCTGGCTGATGAGGGGTAATGCCCCGAAACTGGTACCAGGATGCTTGTTTCCGGTGCAGGGAGGACCTGGCTTGGCAGTTTGGGCTGGACTGTTCCCATGAGGAACAGGGTCAGACTGATTTGCATATGGCCTGAGTCTAATCTGGGATGGCGTGGTGTGCAAAAGAACAATGGATTAAACCCAGATTTTTGTGACTGAGAGTAAATGTTTGCATTGTTCAGCATTTCATCCATCATGTGTTCCTTTTGCATTTCTCACCCTTGGCAGGGAGCTCAGGAGAGTTGACGAAGACCTTGTTGCTAAGCAGAGAAAGACCAGGAGCCATACACAAGCTGTCCCATGTCGGATGCCAGTGTCTAGGTGGTCGGTGTCCGGCGGGAGCACCAACATGCCTTGGTAGCCGCAACTGGCGTGGAAGACAGAATGCAATCATTGGATACAGCAAGGTCCGAGGGACTCACCCAGTGCAGGATTGTCAGAGCAGGCCAGAGCAAGCAGGGGTGCCCACCAAAGCAGGAGAAGACCCTCTAGAGGACCCCCAGACTGCAGGCACAGGAGTTGCAAGAGGACCTCAAATAGCTCACCAAAGATGGAAGCCCACGGTGCAAGGGATGCAGTGAGGACACTGATCTTCGGGAGTTGAGAGGCTGGAGTTTCTTGTAGCATGCAGATTTCTGGAGGAGTGCGGCACCAACAAACCTCGGCAATGGCAAGTTGACGTGGTGCACAGGGCTTTAGTCCAAGCTGTTCCGACGAGGGATACTGTCCTCCAAATTTCAGGGAAGACAGGTCAGGCCTCTGGAGAGATGCAAAACCACCACCTTTTTTGCTGGGTCTCTGGAAGTCCATAGGATGATGGGAGCAGCTGACCGGTCAACTTTTTTGCTGTGCCTTCAGATGCAGGGGAGTGACTCCTTCACTCCAAGGGAGATTTCTACAGATCTCCTAGATGCCCACAGGTCTTCTGGAGAACCTAAGCGAAGCACAGACCTAGACGAGGCAGAAGACTTGCAGAATAGCGAGACCAGGTGCATCAGGAGTTCTTTCTTGATGTAGTGTCTGTTCCAGGTGAAGTCCAAGTGTCCAGAGGGTCAAAGAGTGTCTTGGTTTCAGAGGCAAGTCTTGTTCCGCGACAAATCTGAGGACCCATCCACAGGGGAGCCCTTAAATACCCAAGAAAAGGGTTGGAACGACTTGAGGGGGGGGGTCAATCCCAGAGGAGGGGCTGGTCAGAGGAGAGGATACTCCCCTGTCCTTTATCTAGATTTGTGCCAGACCAAGAACCAAGGGTTTCTGAACTGGCTCAAACCCGAGTGTGCAAGGAGGGCACTAAATGTGCCCTTCAATGCAATCTGGTGGTGCTGGAATATGCTCCCACCCCAACCGAATACAATAAGTCCTGTCTGGAAGGTGGTCACATCTCTCTGTGTCAGGAAATCTATTGCTCTACCTTCTCCTGCTCGAGCTCAGCTCAGCAGCTGCAGGAGGGCAGAACGGTGCCTGTGGTCAGCAGCAGCACTAGCTTGCTAGCAGACCATGAAGGGCTGTTACTGGGAGTTCAGGGGGCTCCCTTATGCTTCCCCCCCAGTACATTGGATCATTCCTCCAACCCCGGAATCCATGTTTGGGTATGATTTCACCATGTTTGGTACCAAACATGGCCAGGTTCGCCACAGTGATTATATGGTTAGAAATCTTGTAATGACTGATTTCCACTATATGTCTTAAAATGTCTGACCCCACTTACAAAGCCTGGATAATCGACTCCAGGAATTTTTAGGGGTGTCCTGCTCATGCAGAGGCACCCTCACACTTACAATCAAGCACCCTACCCTCAGGACTGACCCTCAATTCTAAACCAGAAACATAAACATTGTACACCAAGAGTAGGATGCTTTGGTCAATAGCCCCTTAGCGAGCCAATGGCCAGAGTGATCCCACTATGTTCCAGAGTATCTAGCTAAGATATAGTTTGTGAATTTATAAAAATTTTGTCATACCAAACGGGGGATGCTCGCGGAGATGTGCATGGATTTGAGACTTCTGTTTTCAAGAGTTTATGGCTTCATGCCTGGTACCTGTTAAGCTCCCCTGAGGAGTTGCGCAGTGATGTTCAGTGGTGGTGTTCACTATTGACTGAAAGCAAGATCATGGGTACAGTTTCCTTTGACCCGGCCAAGGTATTTCAAATGTCTCTTACGCTTGTTGAGTAGGAGACCCTCTCCCACTGAGAACCTTTAATAGGAACCGAGCTAAACTTCTTTCTTCCCCTTTTGAGAACTTGTAAAAGAGATGGAGTTGGATGAGCAACAGGCATGCAAGGTCAGCATATTGCAGACGAGAGTAGTATGTGGGGGTTCCATTGAGTGACCGTCCAGCCATTGCTCAATTTAGTCGTTATCAACTTATTTTGAGATCTTGCATAATAACCCATCCACACGGACACACACCTCCCCCCACATTACCCCTACTGGTTCTAACTTAATCTCCCGGCATGCAGGAACTAAAACAACCTAAATCCAAAGCAGAGAAAGGGTCTTACTAGCAGCAAATGCCGATCCATAACTCTCCCAGTAGACATTTAATATTCACACAAACACACTGAGTAAATTCTTTCTTCAGACAATCACAGAGCCAAATACCACAAACCTAACAGTGTCATATTCCTCAAATATTTTGAAGTATCTATGCCTTTCTATAGTGCGAACCAACCCGGGGAGTAAAGGGGCAGTGTACATAGCCTCTGCCCACAACTGCTGACAGCAAAATACTCCCATCATGCTGCGGCGCACAGTGACACTAAAACCAAGGGCACCTCATCGCTCCAAACTATTATTAATCGCAGCAATCCACTGCAAACAGATGTATAGTTCATCAAACACGGGCACTGCAAATGCAAGCACCTGGAAGCAGCACTCCAAGAAAGGCTTTTTAGAAGGCCATACGTTTTTTTTCAAACCACCCATCACAGCAAGACACAAAAACCACATCGAATTACAGAACGCACACTAACTCCACAAGCACACCCCGATTCATACGAGGAACTTACATGTTCTACCAAGTGGTAACAACCAAAAGGAAGCAGCCAATGCCTGCTTATAGCTGCACACCATTCAGATGATCCACAGGGCGAAGAGGCCATGCCAATGGCCAGTGTGCACTGTATAAATCCCAATACCCAAACTGAATGTACAATGTTCATGAGTTTGTTTGCTAAGGATGGTAACATTTTGTTAGATTTGGAGGCATTAATCAATATGATGGAGGGATGCTTGTGTTGAGCTCTTTTGAATGCAGGAGAGTTAGGGGTCTTCAGCATTTCAAATGTGCTGACAGGAGATCCAGGCCAATAAGGTCCATTTATTGCAACAGCGAATCCCTTTAGAAGGGAAAACAAGAGAGCAGTGTCCTGTTACAACAGGTCTATACCCCTTTGGGAAAAGCCATGATTTTACAGTTGCATGGAGATAGCTTAATGTAAGTATTCTCCTACTGAAGGTATCAAAATGGTAAAGTGAACTACCACAGTAGTCACATTTCTGCAAGCACCACTCTACTTTACACCAAGATTTTGTAGACCACTACGGAATTGCAGTTTAATTTCTGAATGCAACGCTGAGAAGATTTGGCAACCACTAGAGAAGGGCAGTTACATTTCTGTAACAAAAAAAAAACAAGGGTATTAGTTTGCCCCTACACCACTATCAGAACCTCTTTCAGAGGGCCACGGGTCAAGTAGTAGCTACTGGCCAACTGTGGCAATTGAGACCTTTTAATTCTGATGTCCCGGGCCCTGACCTTATTTATTTATTTTTATTTATTTGACAAGTTTTATATAGCGCTGACAAGACCCGAGGGTATCAGAGCGCTTTACAATGGGCATTATTCATTCCAGTACATTCCATACAGATGGTTAATGGGGTAAATATATACAGACAGGGCAAATTAGAGACAATTCTTGAGTAGACGAATAGGCTAACAGTTATGGCAATGAGGACAGGACGAACAGTAAGCACAAACAATAAAATTGGCACAGGAGCAGAAGAAGGGTAATTTACATGGGACAGGGCTTTCATTTAAACATTTACACGGGACAGGGCTTTCATTTATACATTGACAGACACGAAGTTCAGCTCATATTTGGAAGAGGGAGAGGACGAGTACGGGGCTGTTAGGTGGGGAAGGGAAAAATCGTGATATGGAGGGGGGGGACAGAAATGAGGAGAAAGGGAGTAACGAGTTTGAGGGAGAATAAGGGGGAGCTAGAGGTGTAGGTCAAGACTGGGGGGACTGGGATGAGAGTGGAGAGTAAATTGAGCAGAGGAGAGGGGAGAAGAGTCACAGCAAAGAATGGCGAGGAGGTGTAGGGGGAATGCATGAAGGGTTAGAGGCGAGGTTAAGGGCCCCAGTGTTTGGAGAGAAGGTGGGATTTAAGGTCTTTTTTGAAGCTGTGGTAGGAGGGGTTGCAGCGCAGGTTTCTGGGGAGGGCATTCCAGATGATCAGGGCGTTTCCAGAGAGGGAGCGACATTGTGTGGTGTTCTTTTTGATGGGGGGGGGCGAGGAGTAGAGCATTTGAGCTTCTCATTTGCCATGCGCAGCCCGCTTTTTCATGTTTGTTAGAGAGGTACGACGGGGTTTGTTGGTGAAGGGCTTTATGTGTTATGCAAGCGGTCTTGTTTGCAGATCTTCCTTCTACAGGTAGCTAGTTTAGGGCCTTGAGGGCTAGGGAGATGTGGTCGAAGTGTTTGCAGTCGGTGATTAGCCTGGCCGCTAGGTTGAGCACAGATCTAAGTGGGGCAAGGTGTGTTTTGGGGGTTCCAGTGAGGATAGCATTACCATAATCAATTTTGGAGAGGACTAGGGATTGGACAACCCATTTAAAGTAGTCAGAGGGAATGAAGGGTCTGAGTTTTTTAAGGTGTCTGAGAGTAAAGAGAGCTCCCTTTGCCGAGTTTTTTTATGTGGTTGTTAAGAGAGTTTGTTGTCTATATGGAAGCCCAGTCATTTTGCTGCGTTAGATAGGGAGAGCGAGCAATTAAGGGCATTGAGGTCTAAGAGCCAGCCTTGGATGGGGAGCTTGTTGTTTTTAGGTGAGAAGAGAATGATTTCGGTTTGATTAGGGTTAAGTTTGCGTTGATTGGAGAAGAACCAGGATTGGATCTTACTCAGTGTATTGTTAAGGTGAATAATATCGGAGTGGGATTTGATCTTATAGTACAGTTGGGTATCATCCACGTAGAGATGGTAGTTAATTCTAGCTTGTTTCAGAATGAGGGTAAGGGGGTTCCATAAAGAGGTTGAAGAGGGAGGGGGAGAGAATGGAGCCCTGGGGGACGCCTAGGGAGACCTGAGTGGGGTTGCAGAGGCAGTCCTTGATTTTGAGTTGTTGTGTTCTGTGTTGGAGATAGGAGAACCATTTGTGGACTAGACCGTTGATGCCAAAGCGGGCTTTGAGTGAGATAAGTAGAGAGGAGTGGTTAACTGTATCGAAGGCAGTGGAGAGGTCAAGGAGAATGAGTAGGCATGACTCACCATTGTCAAGGAACCAGTGGAGGTCATCGACAATATTTAGCATCGCTGTTTCCGTGCTAGATCCTTTTCTGAAGCCGGATTGCAACGAGTCAAGTAGGTTAAAGTTGTAGATGTAATCGTCAAGTTGTCGGAGAGCACATTTTCCAGAACTTTAGATAGAAGTGGGAGGTTCGAAAGTTATTGGGGTCATTAGGGTCAGCAGATGGGTTTTTGAGGATGGGTGTGATTTGACTGAGCTGAAGAGTCAGGGAGACACCCCGTGGCAAAGGAGGAGTTAATGATAGAAGTCCAGTAAGGGGCAATGATGTGTTAGAGATCTTGGATGAGGCTGGAAGGGAGACGGTCATTGGAATGCGAAGTTGGCTTGAGTTTGGAGATGATGTTGAGCACTTCATGTTCGGTAACGGGGTGAAAATTTTGCCAGGAGGCATTATTTTTCAAATATATGTTGGAGTGGTAAGATTCAGGAGAGGTAGAAACGGGACAGTGAGTTGGGATGGAGGGGCGGGGGTCAACAAGGGCAGCAGGTCTAAGGAGATATCAACGGCAGGGTGATGGGAGGGTGAGGTAAGGGTAGGAAGGAAGGATTGCTTGATTTTGGTTCTTTTATCAGAGAAGAAGTTAGCAATTTCTTCACATCTCTCTGAGGAGGCGATCAGCTCAGGGGGAGAGGATATTTCTTATCTTACGATATTGAATAATTCTTTGGGCCTATTTTTGGCACGATCAAGTTGTGATCGAAAAAAAGATTGCCTTTTCCTTGAAGATGTGTTTCTTGTATTTCGATCTAGCGGTTCTAAGGAGGGCTAGATGGGAGAAGGGTGTTGTCTCCAAGTTTTTTCGGTTAGTCTGAGGGAACGTCTTTCATTGTTAAGATCGGTGTTAAACCAGGAGTTGGATGGGATGTTTCTTTGTTTTTTTAGTTTGGGAGGGGCTAATTGATCCAACACATCCTTAACCGTCTTATTGAAATACTCAGTGAGCTTGTTGGCATTGTGGGAGAGAGGGGTGAGAAGGAGTTGGTCTTGGAGTTTAGATTCAAGAACATCAGGGGGGATTTGACTAAGATTTCTGGTCCATTTTAAGGGTTTGGAGCGTTTAATTGGGGGGAGAGGGGGGTTGGTAACGATCTTAAAAAGAATGAGGTGATGGTCAGACTAGTCCGTGGGGGTGATGTTGGATAGAGAGGTCAGGTTGTTGTTAGAAATGATAGCGTCAAGAGTAGCACCTTTGATGTGGGTTGGATCTTGAAAATGTTGTTTGAGATCGTTAACCTCTAGGAGGTTAGTGAGATGCAAGACTATGGGATCTTCAACGTTGTTCCAGTGGATGTTAAAATCTCCTAGGAAGAGATTTTTGGAGTCAGAAAGAGAGGATTGTGTAATGAAGTCGGACAATTCTTCAGCAAAGAGAAGAGGTTAGCCCGGAGGGTGATAGATGTTCTGTAGTCGGATTGGGGGGGGGAATCCCAGCATCGTGAGTTCGGCACCAAGGTACTCAAAGGTTAGGTGATCTGAGTCTTTTAAGAGGGAGAGATGAAGGTTGTTTTTGAAGATTAATGCTGGACCGCAACCTTTTCTAATGGGCCTGTCTTTCCTAAGGATGGAGAAGCCGGGCGGCATTTGTAGGTTCAGAAAAGCCGTTGAGTTGTCTTTGAGCCAGGTTTCTGTCAGGAAGGCTATATCAATATCTTCGCTGAGGATAGTTTTGGCTAATTCAGCTGCATGTCGGACCGCCGGGCGGCAGTTTACAAGCATGCAGGAGAGGACCTTAGAGTTGTCTAGAGAAGGATTGCAGTGGATGGTGGTGAGTTGAGCTGGGGGTCAAGGGGAGAATTGTGTGGAGAGGATTCTGTTGATGCCCACGGAAATATTGGCATGTGGGAGGGGAGGGTCCGGAGCCGACGGATTAGGAAGGTAGGAATTACAGAGGTCCTTGAGGTCAGAAGAGGATAGGTCACAGGAGGGGCCTAAGAGATTGGTTGCAGAGGGGTGTAGTTCTCCACTTGTTGTGTTGGTGTATGTTTCAGGCACAGGCGTGGGGGAAATCCTTGTGATTAGGGAGGACCAGGGATTTGAGTGCGTTATAGTCCTTTCTAAGACGAGAAAGTTCAGTGGTAACAATTGAGAGATTATGTTCAATGTTGGTAAGAGTCTGAGTTAGAAGAATAAGGGGGGGTTCAGTTGTAAGGGTGCGAGGGATACAGTGGGTTTTGTTTTTGTCAGGAGAGGGCTTCCGGAGTGTTGGGGGAAAGGAAGAGCCGGGGATGCAGTCAGAGAGACATTCTGTCTGTTTTGCAGAATGTTAGGCGTGTGGAGAGATCAGACAGTTGTGGAGTCGGTCCGGGAAGAGGTAGGTGGTGAGTGTGGTTTAGGAATGTAGGGAAGAGCTGCTACCCTTTGAGGGGGGGAGCCATTAAGTGAGGGAGAGATAGGCAGAGGGTAGGGTGGGGTGGGAAATTCGAGTTGTAGGGGAAGGGAGGGAGGAGTGAGGTTAGAGGAAGGGAAAAGAGTGGGAGATGATTGGTCATGTGAAGGAGGAAGAGTAGGCATGACAGAATGTGCTGAGTTGACATGTAAGGGCGGGAGGGGGAGATCAAGTGGGGAAGGAGGCAACATGAGTACGTCGGGTAGTTGGACCTGGGAGGGGTTTGGAACTGGTAGAGAGAGTTGGTACGTCAAGGTACTGAAGTGTTTCCCAAAGAGGGTGAGGTGGTGGTCAGAGGCTTGGATGATGATGTTGCCAGTTTTGAAGATGGAGATGTCGATTTCGATAGGAAAGGCTTGGGATGGGATGGGATGGTAGACACTTTAAAACCATATGGAATGTTAGTGGATTTAGAGATTTTAAGGTGGTCGAAGGAAAGTGTTTTTTCATTTGGAGGGGCGTTTGGTAAAGAAAATATAGTTTGATTTAATGGGAGAGGTGAGACTAAGATAGGTATCGGCTATTAAAAGTTCTGGGTGACGAATAAATAATTTGTGATTAAAATTTTTCTTGGCATTTTTAGAAAGGCTGGAGGGGTATAAGATGTTGCATGAGTTGGAGTCATGTCTAGAGAGTGCTGTGTCAAGAGGGGAGAGTGGGGGTTTGGGGGGTGGCATGGTTAAGACGTGAGATGGAGATTAGGGGGGCATGAGGGAGGGGGGCGATGTATATTTAGAGAGAACTGGGGGGTCACTTAGTATCCAAGTAAATGAGAGAGGGGGGTGTGAGCGACTAGGGATATAGAATAGTTAGACATGAGGGGTCGCTATGCAGGGGGAGGAGAGGTGTATAACTCACTATTAAGACTGTAGTTGCGGGTGGGGAAGAGGGGAAAGGCGGGCTAGGGGATGAGAGAAGGGGCGGAGTGAAAATGAAGTGGGAAATTATTAGGGGGGAGTGGGGAAAGAAATGGGGGGGGAAAGAGGGGATAATGAGTCCCGAGAGACAGAAGAGATTAATGGGGTAACAGAAATTCCGGGGTGCAGTCTAGGCCTTACTGCATAAACTCAACGTTTGCCATCTTGGTGATTGAGGGCTGGAGGATCGTCACCATTTTATGACTGGCGAAGCAACGCCATTTTGGAGAGTGGTCTTTGATGGAAAGCAGTATCATTAACGTAGAGTCAGCAATTAATGAAGAAGATTAAATCAATAAATAATGAAAACAATGACCGTAAAGTGGAACTGTGGAAAAACAGCGTCATTCAAGTTAAACAAGGTCATTAGGATGAAGTGAGCAGCAGGGCGAAGTTAAGAAGCTAGCCAGCACCACCGGTGATGAGCACCCAAAATCAGGGAAGAACAGTGTCATTCAAATAAAACAAGGTCAGTAGGGTAAAGAAGGCAGCAGGGGGACGTTTGGAGGTCCGGGCGTTCCCACCGTAGGCGAGCAACCAAAGCAATCGGGGAGGATGCGGTTAGGCAGCCAGAACAGAGGTCGTTGGCGGCAGCGTGGGATCACCTACCCTGGCCACACTGCTCAACCTCGACACCAGCCATCCTGGCGATTGAGGGCAGGAGGATCGCCACCATACTACAACCGGCAAAATATCGCCCCCCAAGAGAGAGTGGTCCTCGGTGGGAAGCATCGACCGAGACAACCAAGAGGCAGTTTGTGCATCAACGGCCTTGGGGGCTGCAGTCCGGTCACAGCGGGCTACACCAGATCGGGCGGAGGCACGCTGAATTCCACCAGGGAAGGGGGTCGCCAGAAGTCTTAAAGGACGAGATCCTGGGCCGAGGCGGTCAGGCCAGGCAAATCCACCGGGGCAGCAAGGAGACCTCCAGCACTGCTGCAGAGCGCAGACACGGTCAACCAGCCTCATCAACCCCCTTAAAGGTCGGAAAGGAAGCATGGTACAGAAGCCTCATCGGGCACCATCGAGATCAGAGAGGAGGTAGGGCTCCGATCCAGCGACGTCTATGGGCAGACCAGGTCAGCGGCGATTTCTCAAGCCCTTCGAGGGTGAGGCAGCCCAACCACCATGGTGTTCAAGATGGCGATGAGAGTGGCAGAAGGCACAGGTCCCGTGACGTCAAGGTGCTGTGCAGTGGAGGGGCGCGGAACAGGCTGTTGAGCACCGTCGGCTCCTCAGCCAGATATTCTATCCAGGCAGAATGTACATCAGAGATCTGAGATCTCAAGAGCCAGCGAGTCAGGGTGCTGCATGTCCGCAGGGCGCAGATCGGTTCACGGAGCTCTTTAAGAGCCACAGCTAGCCATCCGACCCGATGCAGGGCGTAGCTCCGTGGAGGTTGAGCTCCGACGGACCCTCTGCAGGGCTTCAGAACCAGTCAGAATCGTACCTCCGAGTTCCTTTCGTGAATCCAGGGTCCTTCTATTACAGCGAGGGAGGTGAGACGGGGTGCGCTCACACCGGGGTAGATTCAGCCAGCAAAACACCAGCGTGGCTACCGAAGGAAACTTTCTGAGGGCCCGGTACCAACGAGGGGTGGCAAGGCAGGCGATGTGGATGATCTTCAGGTTGTCGTCGAATGTCGTCTCCCCGGAAGGTAAGACACGTTGCAATCACAGTTAGTTGGATTTTTTGTAGATTAGAGGCGGATGGCAGGGCAAACAAGGGATGTCTACCGAAATGGTTGTCCCTAACACGGGAGCTTCATGGAAGAGCTCCTACTCGGCAGCCGTCTTAGTTGGAATCTATGGATCCCAAGCAACCTGACCAAGTACTGCCCCATCCAGCACTTGACCGTCACTGGTAGCATGAGTTGAGCAGTCCAAAGCTCTTCTGGGGAGGTAGGTGTAGCACATATATAGGCTAATAACTCAAAGTACAAACAGCACTTGCTTTTTTTTGTATTAAAAAGAGGAGTATTTTAAAGTAACAAAGCATAGCATCACACATGAGAATATCCTCCTCAGCCTGTTAAGGTTGGCAAGCTAGTATCCTGGGCAGAATCCCATCTACTGGGTTAATTTAATCCCCATTCAATACTAGAGATGACTCCCAGGTGTGGCCCATGCTAGTCCCACACCAAAAAAGTCAGTGTTTGGCCTGAAGAGTAAAGTCAGCAGCACTCAGCTGCTAAGTTTGTACAAGTCTCCTGCATGCCAGTTGGCCTCAGTCTTTCCCGACCCAGAGGACCTGGAACTTCTTTGCAGGCCCTGGTCTCCACATGCTGAGGGCCAGCGACCGCTTTCAGTCTTTACCCTGGTGTTGCGTCGGCTCTATAGTCTCCAAATTACAGCATTGTCAGATGTTCATGTTCAGCTCCTCTAGCGATCAGTAAATGTTCTCAGCAGTTCCCATGACAGCCCTGGCCCCACAATTGCCTCCTTTCCGGACACACGGGGGCACCCACATGGGCCCTAATTCAAGTGGCAACTCTGCCTTCACAGCCCACCTCCTACTTTCCAAAACATGGGCTGGATGTGTTTGACTCCGGTACACACACACAGTGACTGCCCGACTTTCACAATGGCCCCCTCTTCTTGCACCGGGGTAAAATGACTTGGTGCACAAATGGGTGATGACCCGAATTTCACTGTGTTCATCACGCCATGAACACGGTGGGTCAACCTACTTGATGCACACATAGGTGATGGACTAAATTTCAGGGCGACCCTTTCCTGCATACTGGCCCGCTAACTATGCAGAATTGGGCAGAAGACCCACACTTCTGCAAACGTCCGTACCGGACCAAAAGTCTTACTCTTTTACTCACAGGGATCCATTTGACAACCTGCCCGCAGGGCTTCGTTCCTTCCACCCTCACATCTCCTCACAGGGCTCGCTGGTCTTGCCATGGAAGCAGACTCTCCTCCTCACACGTACTCTGGTGTTAGCAAAAGTAGGTGCTTCAGGCTCCAGGCAACTGGTCTTGACTCTTGACTACCTGAGTGATGGCGTCTCACCCAGCAGGGACACTGGCAGACCTTAGTCCCCAGTCCTGTTTCCAGCAAGAAGAAGTCTTGGCGATCTTCCCTCCTGACGAGATGGTGCTGTTCAATATAGTATGAGACTCATGCTCTCACCTTTATAGTCCAATTCAAGACACACATGTGATGTAATATCTCGCCTTTGAAATTTGTGCTGGGGATGTCGGTGCCTTTGAACTGCTCTCTCGTCCGCATTGCCCTTTGTCAAAGGGACAATCTGCTCCAGTTCTGATTGACCTACAACACAGACCAATGGAGTAACGAGGGAACAGACCTGGCTATTAACCTCCTCTGAAATATGCCCATAAAGGTTCAAAGTCCCTAGCCTTCCTTTCTGTGAGGATTCCCTGGTTCGTCCACAGTGCCAGTCTTTTCAGTCTCACCATCTCCCTGACAATAAGCCCATGCCCCACTGACCAGTAACATTTACTTGAATTAAAGAGACCCTTAATGTGCACAGAGGATGGCCTGCTCTTCTCCCATCAGTGTGTGTCCCACCCCAGCCCTCCGGGATGTCAGTAAAACCCATCTGTTCAGTCCTCCTCTCTTCAGGCCATTTTTTTTCAAAATGGAACCCACAGGCCTCCAGGTTGCATGCCACACACATATATTCCAATACACACATATCACACACTGTGTGACATTACACACAATCCTTGAAGGCCAACGCACAGTTAAATACACAGGCACAAAACTGTACACTGGAATGTTATTAGGCCACTCTCCACTCACACAGGTTGAAAGCCTGTTCACACCACTGATTCTATTGAACACAAAATGGGTATGCTGCCACCACCAGGCTCATGCCACGTAACTCCAGGTAATGGCAGCACTTGGTGCGGTCCTCTTGCTCTAACTAGACCACATTACAATGAGAAAGGCCTAGGTCATGGCGTATACACATGATCCATGTTCACCCATGACCAAAAAATTACCAACCATCCAGATATCCATGCAACTGTGGCACTCAGAGCAGTGGTGCACGTCCATCACTGTGCAGGTGACTTTTCGTCCCAACAACAACACTAGCGATTTCTTCTGGGCTCTGCTCAGCAGAGTAGGTAATGAGTAGTTCAACAGACCTAATGTGCATATGTTCAGTGTCACATTACAGGTGCACATGCAGGACAGCAGGCACCATTCATGGCTACCAGTGCTCCCATTACCACTATCTCTTCCGCTTAAAGGAACTGTGCTGAATGCTTAATGCTTAAAGGGAGCTAGTTGTACCCTAATCCCCCAAACAAACATGACACTGCAAAACATTGTGAAACACTGCAGGTACCTTTCTTAGCTGCCATTATCTCTCTTTCTTGTTTCATACTTGTCACTATCACTCACTTTTAATATGTAACCTTATTTTTCCCTGATCACTATTTTTGTATCCTGTTTTTTCTGTTTCTCTAACTTTCTTTTTGGTACCATTTCCCCATTGTGCTCTCTTTGTTTTTGGTATTATCTCCCTTCAGAAAAGAATAAAAGCGTATGCCCCCTGCCGTAATCTAAGATCTGGCTCGAAAGCCCTGCTGTGGGTCCCTCACATCTGTCGAACACGCAGTGTTGGAAAGGCTTTTTCCTATCTTGCCCCCGTGTACCGGAACAAGCTTCCTCTTCAAGTACATTCATGCCCAAACTACTGTGAATTTAGGAAACAACTCAAAGCCCACTTATTTTAAACACCCTCATCGATTCCTGTCTGATCCACAAGCAACGCCGAGATGCCCTAGGGTGATTTGTGTGCTATACCGAGTCGATTTAACATAGCATAACATCAGTGGAGCAGGGTTCATAGACACTGCACCCTTAGGGAATGAAGCAAATGGAAGGACCCCTCTGTGCAGACACTATCCGACTACTCCCGTTTGTCAGCTCACCTAATAACAAAAATAAAGCGCATTGTCATACACCCAACTGAGTAAGAGGAACTTCTGTCTAAAACTGCCCTGACATGGGGCCTCATCTCACCTGGCTTCATGATCTTAAGGTTTCTATTGTGTAACCCTCTTGCAGGACATCTGTATAAAAACCTCTAGCAACCCAGACGTCCTCAGGAAATGTCATATGGAGAGGTTCTATATCCAGTTTGGAAGAGGTTCAGCAGACATATCTACATTGGTGGTATAGTGGTGTGTCGAACTCGTTTTAGTGTGCCACAGGGCACCCCAGAGCAACTGGGCCCAACTTTTGGGGCTGAGACTTTTAACTCCTGATGTCCCGGGGCTCAACATACAATGGACTCTGAGCAGCTGGGCTTAGTACCCCTTCTGCATTTGACTCTCACGGTATGCCTGGTCCGAGAACTCCAAGGCTCCTGGGGGAGAGGATTGAGGGTTGGGGGATGATTAAAGGTTAGTGAATACAGGCTCACAACTCTACATGCACACAGCAGCAGCAATAAATCATTGCCCAGCTGTGAGAAAGTGGCTCTGTATATACTGTTCCTTAATAGGTACAGGGTGTACAGAGTCCACAGTCCCCCAGGGTTTGACAGAGGTTAAAGTTAGATATAACCTTACTCTCTAAAGTGGTAGCTTGGTCGAGCAGTAAGGCAGTATCAGAGGACAGTGTAAAGCATTTGTTGTACACACTCAGTCAGCAAATGGTCTCACACACTCAATAACTGCACTCTAGCCCAATGGTTTATATATAAAAAATATATGCTTGTTTTATTTTAGAACCAACACTTGGATTTAAAATATACTTTCTCAGAATGAGATGTTTCATATACATACTTTTGCAATATGCAATTGACTTTTGTAAACAGTTACAAGTGGTTGCAATAGGCAACTCTATTTTAAACACAACAATGCATTGAGCTCAATAGAAAATTCAAGTTAATTGCAACAGATTACTTTTTAGATTACTTTTGGAATTCCAGGACTGGGTCCTAGATTCAGTCCTGGGTCAGTACTCAGAATCAAGTGATGAAAGTCGACTTAATTACTGTAATGATTTTTAAACAATTTTTAGCTATTTTAAAAGTTGACAGAAAATATTTCAAAGAAAACAGTCAATGATTCCCTATGGAAGAAAATTCAAGTTGCAGGTACAGTATGTTCTCGTTACTTTTGTAATCCAGTACTGGGTGAAGAATATTTAAAGATTGCAGAAATCGACAGAAGAAATTTCACAGAAAAACAGTCAATGATTTCCTATGGAAGAAAATTGGGTTACGGGTAAGTACAGTTGTAAGTATTTTTCAGAGTCAGTGCTGGGCACCAAGATCCAGCACTGGGAGCTCACCTAAGAGCAGGTGAGTAATTTCGTTTTCGTTACTCGGCTGATTTTTGGTGAATATTTTAAGATTTGAAAAGTCCACACATAGAAGAAATTTCAGGAAAAAGCCAGTCAATGTTACCCTATGAGGAAAATAGAGTTATCGGTTTAAGGGTAAGTACTCGACTGGCAGAGTTGAGGTTCTTGGCATAGACTCAGGGGTCCCCCAGGGTCAGGTAGGTACAGTTGGTTCACCCTCAGCGACTCTAGGGCGGCCAGGTGCAGAGAGAGTTAGGCCCAATGTTATCCTATGAGGGCTAGGGGGGCCTTCGTTGATGGCTGCTGACTGGCAAGCCACGCGGCTCTGGGAGCTGGGCTCCTGGTCACTTACTCAGGGCAAGTGGGGAAGTAGGTAGGTGTAGAGTTTTCACTGCCAGGGCCACTCGGGCGGCTGGGTGCAGGGTGCTTTTGAGCCTTTGGGCGCTCAATTGATTTCAATGGGAAATCTCCGGTTCAGAAAAAGACTGCAAGCTCGGGGACGAGGATTCTTCAGGTGCCACCACCACTTCGAGAGGTAAATTGGGTAGTTGGAGGATAGGTAGGTACCCCGGGATTGGGCACAGGGTGGCCGCGGGGCGCCTCGTGCAGGGGTTCCTTTTGGTCTCGGGAAATCTAACCCTCTGTTGATCGCGGTAGGGGGGGCACCTTGTTCTGAGGCTGCAGGCTTCTTCAGGAGTGTCTTGGGTGCTGGACTCGGGGCACAGTCGCCGTGGGGTCGTCCTCGTGGTCTTTGCTCACTCCGGCACTGGCCAGGCTTGGCTGGTGCAAAGTGTGCTGGGTTCGCGGTTCCGGGCTGCTGCCAGGGATTAGAGGTAGGTTTTGAGTAGAGCCTCTACTCATGGGAGTCCCAGGGGCTTAGAGCCAAAAGGTAGCCAGGTCCTCCGGGGTTTGTGAGGTTGCTGGGTTGGAGCAGGAGCAAGTTCGAGGGTCGACAGGCCGGTAGGGCTGGGGCCAAAGCAGTTGGTGTCTTCCTCTTTTTAGCAGGGCAGGTCTTCTTTCTTCTTGCTTTTCTGTGTAGTTTTGAATCTGGAATCTGGGGAAGGAAGGTTCTGGGTGCCACTAAATACTAGATTTAGGGGCGTTACAGGTAGGTGAAGGGCAGGGACCAATGGGTCCCTGTCCTGGGGTGGGTACACCCCCTATCCTGCCTCGCTCCTGTGGGAGGGGGCAGTAGCCTAGTCCTGATAGGGTAGGGCTCCCCATCTTCAAGATGGCGAGAGCCCAGAGATGTGCTTCACCTCGCCTCCCCCACCTGAGGGGTGGGGTTGGCAGGCTGGCACATCCCCTGTTCTTATTTGGGGTTTCCGGCCAAAGCTTCCCGCCAGAGTGGGGGGTTGCAGTGGCCTGGGGAAGCTCACAGAGGCGGCATGCCTTTGAAGCTTCCCCCTGCCCATCCTGGGGGAGGAGATTTAGCACCTCGCCCAGGATGTGCATTGTTGCAGGCCCAGGAGAGCAGCGGCTCTCCGACCCAGGGGTCCAGCAACATGTCTGCTGGGTGGCAGCCTAGGCAGCCTCCGAGCAGACGTGGATTGTAGGTTAGGTTTAAGGGGGCACCTCTAAGATGCCCTCTGGGGTGCTGGGTACATTAAATCCCACACTGGCATCAGTGTGGGTTTAATGTGCTGAGAAGTTTGATACCAAACTTCTCAGTCTTTAGTGTTGCCATTATGGTGCTGTGGAGCTCGTGTTTGACGAGCTCTCAGCACCATGTACTCTTAAATGGCAGCACTTACAGACCGCACTACCTGGAGACACATCCTTACCTGATAGCTCCACACTGGAGGACAGACTTCTATACGGACACTTGCCTGAGCGGGCTATATCCCTGACGTACAGAAAACTTATTAACAACATGAGTGATCCCCTGACCCCACTGCGGGAGAAGTGGACAGCAGACGGCGTTGAATTAGACGACGAAGGGTGGCAAATGGCGATTTCATCCCCTAAAACAGTCGCAATATCAGCGCGGCTCCGACTGGTGCAACTCAAAATCTTGCACAGAATATATGTAACGGGGCCTCAACTGGTGCACATGGGGGGTCATGCGGATGGGTCTTGCAGACGGGGGTGCTCTCAGCCGGGCATTTTCATGCACATCATATGGCATTGTAGACTAATTCAGGAGTACTGGCATAAGATGCATTCAATCATGAGTGAAACCTTAGAGGCTGACATCCAGCCAGAAGCTCCCAGGTGCCTTCTTAATATCTGGGAACCTACAGACCTCAACACCTACGCCATACAATGGGTCACACTTGCTTGCATGATCGCCAAAAGAAATATTGCACAGAATTGGGGGGCCCCACGCGCACCCACAATCGCGAACTGGAAAAAGGACCTTGATTGGTGCATGCAACGTGAGAAATCTGTATACACTGCGAGGGGTTGCCCCCGTAAATGGTCCAAGATATGGGCCCCTTAGAATCTATACCGGGGTGGTATATTTCCCCCCCCCCCCCCCAGATTGAATGATGAAGATGTCTCCCTTACCCCGTAATTCCAACTGTATAAGCTTATTGTATCCTGATGAATCCTTGTTTTTTTGCCACTACCTATATTGTGATACTGTGACTCTATGCCTTGTTGTCGAAGTATTTCTAATTAAAAGAGTTGTTATATTAAATGGCAGCACTGCACTTACAGTGCTCAGGAATGGACCTGGGCACTGTAGGGGCACAGGGCTCCTGTGCCCACACCATTGGCATAAGGCACCCAGCTAGAGGGGTGGCTGATGTATGCCATGGCAGTGTAGGTTATGGGCATGGCACACAGGGATGTGTGTCATGTCGACTTGCAGTGTGTGTGTGTGTAAGGGTACAGGGCCTCTAAGGGTGGCACAAGAAGTGCTGCAGCCCTTAGAGGCCTTCCCTGGTCACAAGGCCCTGGGTACCTAGGGTACCATTTACCAGGGGCTGACATGTGGCCAGGGTTTGCCAATTTGGGTTTGGTTTGTTTTAGGGAAGGAACATAGGCCCTAGGCACCTGATTGGCAGGAGTCCAGGGCACACTCAGTCAAAGTACATTCAGCAAAAAGTGGGGGCATACCATGCAAGAAAGATGGCACTTTCTCACACCAGCCAAATACTCAACAATTAGAAAGTCACCTCTAAGGTCGGGCTGTAGTGTTTCTTTGGGAGTTCCCTTTGCCACTCCCTCCTCGCTCTAGTGATCATGGTTATTACTAATTTACTATTTCACGCATCCAGGGTATTGTCCCTAGTAGTCCAAGTCTCACGGGTCCATTTTGACTTCAACTTAGTCAACAGTGTTCCAGTGCTACTGTGCTATCTTAACATCAAATTCCCTGGGGCAGAAATGCCCAAAATCAGTCATACCTGCTTCGGCAAAATGAAGAGACTGGCATTGCTGAGTGCACCCTGTCCGCAGGAACTGGTAGCAGCTGCATCCAAGTCAAGGTGAGGCGGCTGCACACAGCCTAGGTGACTACCGGTTTCACGGATTTGGATAAGCCGATATGCCAGACTTCAGGCGTAGCTCAATGTGAGGTAGAAGTGTCTCTTAATCCACCCACTCACAGGGAGGATTTTGGCTAAACCACCCTACCGAAGCCTACAGAGCCGCTCCCTCAAAAGAGGAGGCTTGCATTTGAGGGGGAGCCTGCATCAGAGGTCCCTTTGGGTCCTAGGCCAAAGAAGATTGGAGAGCTGGGCTCCCTGCTCCATCCACCTCTTAATGTTCCACCTCCTCCACTCCCACAGCTGCCTCCTTCACCACTAGTGCCACGCTCACACACAGCACCGCCACTGCCTCTACCAGAGTCACCAGAAGGATCTCCTGTTAGGACCCAGACTGTCTATTTGGCCCAACTGATCCTTACGATACACAGACAACCCTTGGGACAACTACATTGTCAATCTCCTAAGTGATCCAGACCTCATCCGTTACCACATTAGAGAACCTCCCCGGTGATACCATGGCCTACCACAAGGTCATCCAGTGGGCAGCTGCCTTCCACAAGGTAGACACGAATGTCCTAACCATGCAGACCGTTTTCTTGGTCTAGCTTGTTGAAAGGCATGCAGTAGTCTGCCCCGAGACATTCAAAGACTGCATAAAGGCTAGTATAGTAACACCGAGGGTAAAGACGAATTGACCCTGTCTATATCTGTGACCTTGTCTCCCCCAGTTCTCTTGTCGTGCATGCCGTCCATAAGCGGGCTTCTTCTCAAGCCACAGGTGATGCCACACAATATTCACAGAGTACACAGCTAGATGCAGCAAGCAAAATGGTGACCATTGGAGCAGTTCCCACTGGAGTATAGCCAACTCTGTGGGGCACCTCTCCTGCAATGACCGAGAACTGTGGGAAGAAATCCAAGAGCTGATAACCTCTACTTGAGGACTTCAAGAAATGGGGAGGGAGGAGACAGTATCCGAGGACCACACTAATATCCATTGCGGCCTTAATACTGCAAACACAGCCTCTTCGGGGGTGGGGGGGGGGGCAGTTAACACCAGTGTTGTTCTCGGATGCCATGCCTGGCTCCATTACTCTGGGTTTAAACCTGATATTCAACAGCTTTACCTCAACATACCCTTTGATGGGGAACACCTATTTATGCCACTGGTGGACAAGATGATTAAGAAGGACACCAACATTGCAAAATCAGTGGGTATCCTTGAAACTCTGGCTTACAGAGGCCTCTTTGTGAGACAGAAGCATCAAGAAGGGACTAAAGCCTCTGCCCCTGATCCCACATACTCATACCGGAGATAACCGCAATTTTTCTCTCAGCAGGCAGTCAGGGGTTACTCCAGAGGTACCTACAAGGGAAACAATAATAAAGGTAGAGTAGAGGCAGCTCCTGCAAAGGAGCCTTGACCTCTAAGCATTGACTTGCCTCCCAACAATCATACCTCGCCTGTCAGGAGGGATTTCCTCTCTCGCTAGGAGCAAATCACATCAGATCAGTGGGTACTTGCTGTAGTTAACCAAGGCTACTGCCTATAGCTTCTCACAACTTTTCACCCCACAAACCCACTCAGCAGAGAACACATGAGCCTTCTAGCGAAAAGCGTCTAGGTGTTCCTCAACATGGGAGCCCACTCACCACCAGAAAAAAGACATCTACTCTCTTTACTCCCTCGTTCCCAGGAAAGATTTCCCCCTCAGGCCAATCTTGGACCTCAGGCCCCTAATCCAATACATCCTTGCAGAACATTTCCATATGACAACCCTGCAGGATGTCATCCTTCTGCCTCGACAAGGCAACTAAAGGACAGCGCTATATCTGAAGGATGCCTACTTTCACATCCCTCTACATCCAGCCCACTGGCACTACTGCCACGTTGTGGAAAGAGGTCATCATTACCAATTCGAAGTGCTCCAGTGCAGTCTGCTCACTAAGAGGGAACATTAATTTCTCCCCTACCTCAACGATTAGCCGATCAACAGTGCAGACAAGCAACAATGCCTAGCTCACACCCATGTTGCAATCTGCCTGCTTCATGAGATGGTATTCACTGTAAATTCTACCAAGTCTCACTAACAGCCCCTCAGGTTCTGGTCTCCTGGGATCGGTTCTCAATTCAGTCACATGCAAGACCTACCCCAGCCAGCAGAGAGTGTTGGTATTCCAGCACGTTTTTTTCAGCCTAATCATCAACTCACAATCAGAACTGCATTGTGCCTCCTGGAGATGATTTTATCAAAAAAGGAGGGGTTTGGCCCAAAGGATTAGAGGGTAGGTAGGGCCAGTTATACTACATAAGAAAAAAATTACCTATACCTCTAGTGACTTCAACACTTATTCATATGAAGTAAGATAAACGAAAATTAATACGTTTTACCTAAGCAGTAATTTCTGCCTTTTTTTTTTTTTTTTTTTTTTTTAATTAATATCTTTGATCACAAAAAGAACACATAATGAACTACACGAAATACCACATTAGTCCTTACACAATGAAAAGAAACAACGTGAAAAATGTGTTTTGACATACAATTACAAATAAACTCATAATAATCAAACATTGAAGCAACCAAATGAAATGTCACAAAGAACAATCATTATATACACAATCCGAAATACAAAGTTGTCATACAAATTGATGAATTAGACGACTAACACCCTTATATTTGAAATAAATCAAATCCTCTGAAATATCAGGGACACAAGGGGGTATATTTGCAATATTTAACCAAGGAGTTGAGTTCCTTTGTCTGCCGACGCGTTTCGAGTGCCGGTTAAATCAATTGCCGCACTCTCATCAGGGCTGGATTAGTCTTTCTCACAAACAGACTGATTGTGACAAAAAGGTGGGGGGGGGGGTTGGGGAAAAAACAGAGTTTAAGTTTTTATTAAAAAAGGCGCTTCCCAAAGCCGTAAATCTTTCTCTATCTGCACAAGTTGGTGGTCACATACCTGCATTATGCCGATTAAATGTAACCATCAGCAATATGTAACAAGCAGTGGTTGCCAATCTGCAATAAAATACATTATGAATAATTTAACTCATGGGGTGTAATTCTTTTGTCTGATAGCTTTGTCTGGGGACAAGGAGGGAAAAAAAGGTTACCTGGTTTTCAATATTGCGTGGCCAAGACGATTTATAAACAGTAGACAGCAATTGCAGATCTTTACTTCTGCAAGAGAAATAATACATGCAGTTTCGCGGTGTCTGTTTAAATGAGTTTAAAACGTGACAACTGAGCACAAATTATTTACTCACTCAGGGAGAGGGGCCCAAAGGCGTGGCCCCACAGAGGAAGTGTTGTAACAAATGACGGTCCTTCGCTCTCTTTAAAAATAGTTTGTGGCTGCAGGGGCAAAAAAATGTAAGGGTTTGTAAAAATCGTTTTTGGCTGAAAGCACTTGGATTCAAGTGCAAGCTATGTTTTGCTCACCTAATAAAGCTTCAGGCTCGAGGTTTCAAGTGGGGATTTGTCTCCATTATTGCTAGCAGCTCGCCGAGCTGATTGACACATCATGTGATGGTGCATCAGTGTCACATGAGGCGTATCTGACCAATCACAGGAGGGGATGATCTAAGGGAGTGAGATAGTCAAAGAAGCAAATTCCCAAATGCCACCCAAGCACTGCCATGGCCCGTATATTCTCTATGGATCTAGGCCATGCTAGTCCTTGCGGGACAGTGGAAGTGGATTTACAAAAGAAATAACGTCCTCTGTTCAGCCTGGTCTCTCTCTCAGTAGGTACATCTTAGATCAGCTTCTTAGTAATTCCCTCTCTAGTTGTTAGCAGCTACCAAAACAAAAATAAATTGTGTAAATTTCAACATATTTTTAATTCAAGTCCTAATACTGAAGTAACACTCTCCAGTATCCTTCCTGCTCACCTAAAACCTCCCTTCACGGGTGAGGAGGAGTGGAGGGGGTTGGAGGCAAAAAATGGACCTGTAAAGCATTCCTAGAAAGAAGCTACTTAGTGAAACTGAATGAGCACTTTTTCATACAATGTTCGATTAGGGCTGCTCTTCCAAGGACCTCCTTTTGATTACCTGATATTTGTCTCTAGAAAGTGGTACTTTGTTGTCAGTTTTTGCAAATATTTAATATTTACCTGTGAATCACCCTACCTGATATTTAATAGACAATTAGTTGCAGGCCAGGTGAGAGGAAAACCAAACAAAAGCCATTTATGTCCATGTAGAGAATTAAGTCAATGGTTTTTATGAGTAGAACTTGCACTTCGCCCAACCCAAATACATACTGTCTTTATAATGCAGGAACTTTAAAAAATCCATATACTTGAGAATGAGGAGAGTATCCAGTACAAATGCACACAACCATTATAGTGCACGCCTTGCCACATTTCTATTGCAGTGATCTGTTGGAAGGGCTCTCTTAATACTTGTTTTTAAAGATTTCATTAAGTCTTCCTTCACATCGAATACAGACGATGGACAAGACCCAACTAGCCCATGTCGCGAGAACTAATCTCCATGAAGAAGGCAAAATAAATGCTGGCCAAAGAACCAGACATCAGGTACGTTAAAAACTGATTTTTTAAATTTAGTAGGCACCCTGGTTCTCTCGAATGCGGCTATTGTAATCTGCCACATCCGAGAAAATGGCTGAGTTCATGCACAGACTTCTGTGTATGGCATCTTGACGCAAGGGTGATGGAGCGTAGATGTTATCAAGCCTTTATCAATTACCACCTAGAAAAAGATCAAACGACATATATTACCTAATGAGACATGATAACCTGCTAAGTCGAAAACGTGAAATCACATACTGAATTGTAAAGGCATGCAGAGTTTGAGATGATGAAACGAAAATGTAAACAAAGAGAAAAATTAGAATTTCATGTAGATACATTTACATGTTGTGAAGAAAATGAAAATCAATGTTAACATAGAGAGTTATTGTGATAATAACATTTAAATGTGCATTGAACATGGAATGCATACATGCTTAGTAAGATTAGATAAATACAAAAATGCTTCTTAAAGTGAATTGACATCGTACGATCTTGAGCCTTTGTAATGTTTACGAAAAATACATGCACTGAAAAGTGTCATGTTAGAATTTTGCTTGATAGTGTCAAAGACGAGGCAGAAAACATTTTTCAGTATTGTTTAATACTGACAAGTAATTTGTGAAATTAGTCATAACTGAATTAACGAAAATTAAAAATTAAGATGCAAATGTATGATTTTTCTTTCAATGATTATTCATGCGATAATAATTCAGCTAAAATTTAATGTAGATCTCAAATGCTTTCCTTTACTTTATACTGATGTAAAATGATGTGAGGCGGTCACTTAAGCCCTATGAGAACTTTCTGCAAAGTTACACTTCTGTTCTGGTTAACAATGAACTCATTTCTCACTAGAAGCATATTCAATAGGATTCTAGCAAATAATGTTGCAAACCCCGGAAAAGGCGCCTCGGAATGGACTTTGGACAAATACAAGTACCTCCTACTTCCGTAGAGGTGACGAAATGCTAACTAGCTGGAGTAAATGAATATTAATGAGATTTACATAAAAGGATTACTTCACTCATCAGGAATTGTATGATTTACTGATCAGCCCACCATGAGTGACCAATGAAAACCTCATGGACTGATCGAATTGATACGTGAAGGGGTGTAAACCTAGAACATTTGCAGTATAGTTGCCCACTCAAGGAGGAGACAGGGGCTGGCTGTAATTTTTTATCTTCCTGTCAGTTTGACTCTCGATTTATCATTAACTCTATATCGGTTTCCTTTTACTTTTGATGAAAAACTCTGATGAACTGGACTTAAAGTTCACCCTGTGACCTCTAATCCTGTGCTTTGCCGGCTGGCAAAATTGCGTGGGAAATCTCTCGGCTGAGGGGTTATCTGACTCCTGCTGTGGCATGCGGTGCTGCAGCTTGAACTTGGACTGAGTTATCTGAGAACAGGCCTGTAGCGAACTGCCTTGCTTGGTTTGTCTGATTAATAAATGGAATTTGTATCTTTTCCCATGTTCTTTGTAGGCTGAATCGTTGTTGTTAAGGTTGATCTGTGCTAAACTGTGTGATTACTCACATTAACAAATCTATCAATAAATCCAAATTTAAATGTGTTTCTGAACAACTTGAGGCCATAGACAAATGTTTTTTCTGATTTATCTTTATTGAGTTTATCTCATTCTTTTGGTCATATTTGTTATCCCAAGGAATCTATGTGAGTGGCTAAAAAAAGTTGTTGTTATTGAATTGTGACGGTTATGGTCAACTTAGCAATGATCAATTCCAGGTCCTCATAGGATAATTGCCTGAATGTTCCAAGTATTCTAGTCCCTATCAGCTCAACAAAAAGATCCTGCGGAGAACCTAGGTTGCATGAAAATGGTGGGCATTGAAATAAGGAACAATAGGAAATGGGCCAAATGATATTAGGTTATTACATGTGGTAAAATAATTTTAATAGGCTTTCCGCTGCAGCACAGGAAACAGCTGAAAGACTACATGGCATCCTGTGTGTCAGAGCCATCCACCCGAGTAACTACTGTGTCGGCACCACAACTTAGAAAGCCGAGGCAGCCATGTCAACCGCACACACCTTTACAAAGCACTATTGTGTTGCTATCTTAGCTCATTAGCAGGCTGTGGTTAACCTTAAAGACCTTGTTTTGGACATTTGCATCATCCGCACTCTAGCCACTGGTTTTCGGGGGTACTGCTTTAAAGTCTATGAACAGCATGGCTATCTAAAACAACCCATGCTAAGAATTGAAAATATTACTTACCCTGGAAGCATCTGCTAGTAGTGTGTAGTGCTGAAGATTCACATGTGCCCACACTCCTCCCTGGAACCATGTGGCTCTGCTTGCACTTCTCTTGCTGCCTAATTCATGTTTACAATTCACATGGTTTACCATGCTGTGTTCTTTGGTCACTTCATACATACTATCACCCATTGTGTAGAAAACAATCTAACATAGAATCTGTGCCCATGCACGTTCCCTACTAATGGTGGAGTCACAGTGCATACTGTGACTCTAAAGCCTACTTCGTAGAAAAACAATTTACACACATTCAAGCCCAACACTAGATGGTAGAAGTATGCATAGCATGTAAGTCAACGGTACTACGCACTACAGAGACATGTTGTGGTGATGTGTTCTAGTTAATAGAATGTCTATATTTTATGATGTCATTAAGAATGTTATCTTTGGCTGACTTTGAATGTGAGAGCGACAGTTGCCGTCAGTGCTTTCGCGGTGCTTGGGACGGGTCTCTGTAAGTCTCAATAAATCTCTTCTTTGAACTACAACCAGCTTGCGCCTTACTTCATTTGGCGACAGGAGATGGGATGCGTGTCTACACGTTTCATATTGAACTCTACCGCGAAGCTTTAAGACATGAACTGAATCCCTTGCAAGATTTCAAAGGTTCCAGTATCGTTTCGTTTCTTGCTTCTTTAGCGAAACTGAAGTGTCTTTGAGTCCCTGCCCTTCAGCCAACTGTGAGTATTTTTTTTCTCGTTCCGGGGTATATTTTTTATTAGCGAGACTTCGCAGAGACAGAGAGCCGTGCCCGTGTTTTCTTTATTTACCCCGAGCCACCTTGAACTAAGAAAAGACTCCGTTAATCAAAGCTGACAGATTTGGGGATCACAGGCGTCATTTTAAACAGATATTTCAGCGCGCGCTCCAGCGAAAGATTTACCTGATCTCGAGGCGCAGGTGGAAATCATTCTTCAAGCTACGTGAAGTCAGCTGGAACGCGGCGCTGACACGCATAGTTTTCGTACGTCACATGCAGGCAGCATTTTTTTTCAAGTTTCCATAGCAACAGGATACAACGGAGCAGAAACGCACTGCTAATCGTTTGGAAATTTGTTTGAGAACTCGTTTTGCGCTGACACGCACAGCTGTTGTGTGTCACTCAATTTGAAAGCGAAATCTGGCAACTTCTGCACTGGCACACACAGTTGCTGCAGACTTTTAAAAAAAATATACATATTTAGGAACTTAAAGAAGAATAAGTTGTAGGTTACACTTACAGGTGGTGAAGGCACAAATTTTTCAATGATCATTTTTGTGACATTTACAAGGTTGCACGTCAGTTTTGTTCAGTTTTCTTCGCTGATTTGCACAGCATTGCTTCATATTTCATGCAGAGTTGATGCGATTTAAACCAACACTGCCATCTGGTGGCTTAGTTGATTCTAGTTCCTATATTCATTTTCATTAAGTTTTTTTTTTCTTTCATACTCTTTTTCATTTCTTCAACGTGATTCACCTTTAGTTGCAGAAATGCAAAGTGTCACACCGCCAGCACCTTTCTTGCAAGACCCTGGGGAACCACAACTTGAATGGAAGTTGTGGATTAGGTCATTCAAAGCATATTTAGGTGCTATCGATGCTCAAAGATACAGACCAGAAAGAAAAAAAAATCTAATGTACTATCATTTGGGTGTTGAAGGATAGAACGTTTTTGATCATCTTCCTCCTTATGAACCACCTGCAGGTCAAGACCCAGATGAATTTGAAACAGCTGTTCTACAGTTAGACAAGTATTTTACAAAAACTAAAAATGTTGTGGTACACAGATACAATTTCTTCACAAGAACACAAAAACCCAATGAAAGTATAAACACTTTCATTACTGCGTTACAAGTTTTAGCTGCAAAGTGTGAGTTCGAAAATTTCACATCTCGACTTGTCTGAGATCAACTGGTTGCACGTTGTCATTGCAAAAAAATACAACAAAGATTACTTACCTGTAAAGATCCAACTTTGGATGAAGCTGTTGACATTGCAAAGAGCATCGAAAGATCAATAGATGATGCCAAACAACTTGAATCTGCTCTATCTAATGTCACTGTTTCTGGTGCTGTGTCTGCAAAACCTTCTCCTGCTATCCCTTTTTCTGCTAAACCTTCTCCTGCTACCCCTTTTTCTTCTAGCTCTTCTAGAGGGTTTACTACATCTAGGGGGGGGGGGAATTTTAGACCGTTTAGAGGCGGGAGAACTTTTATGCCCAATAGGCAGTACAACTACAGAGTAAATTGTTATAGATGTGGGTCTAATATGCATGTTTCATCCTTTAGAAACTGTCCCGCCGTGAATGTAGTCAATGTGGTAAAATGGGCCACTTTGCGAAAGTTTGTATGAGTGGAAACAGAAGAGGTGTGGGTTATGTTCTTAATGATTCAGGTGAACAAATAGTAGAAGAATGTTCTGATGACATTACTAATCAAGAGTATGTTGTTGTTGTCAGAAGTTGCTCGGAGAAAGGCACCACACAACATGTTCCTGATCCTGACATTGATGTAACAATTGATGGTAACCACATACAACTTCTGGTAGACACTGGAGCACGTATAACGATCATTTCTCATGAGAAGTACTTGAAATTGAGGTCCACTAAGGGTCTACTTCCTCCTGACATTCTTACGGTAGCCTTTGAAGGAAGTAAAATAGATTTAATTGGGTACTTTTGGGCAGATTTAAGTATTTTTGGAAAAGTAGTCAATGGAAAAGTATATGTAGCCAGGCGTGGGATAAATGTTCTCGGTCTTATTCACCAAGCCGAGTTTGGCCTCGTCATTAAACCAGGGTTAGCTAATCCAGTTTTCATTGACCCTCAAGTTTACAATAATCAGTCTGATTCTGATAAGGGTGTCAATTCTCTATCTGTCTCACGATCTGTCACTCACTGGGAACAAAAATATAGTAAACTTTTTGAAGATCGTCCAGGGAAAATTACGGATTTCCAACATTTTATCAAAATAAAAGAGAATGTTACTCCCATCAAACATAAACTCAGGAACGTCCCTTTGTCAATTAGAGGTGATCTGTCAAAACATCTAGAATCATTGTGCAACCAAGGCATAATTGAAAAAGTTGAGTCTACCCTTTGGCTTTCGCCCATTGTTTTAGCCAAGAAGAGGTCTGGGGATTTGAGGATGTGTGTGGACTTGAGGAGCCTCAATGAAGCCATTTGGGTTGACGGGTTTCCCCTACCACGTATTGAAGATCTTATCTGTAAAGTGGGTTCATCTTCTTGGTACACCAAACTTGATCTTAAGGCGGCCTACCATCAAGTCGAACTACATCCTTAGTCCGACACTTCACAGCTTTTGTCAATCCTGATGGGGTGTTTCACTTTTGTCGTCTTCCCTTTGGGCTTGCTTCGGCTGCTGCCATATTCCAAAGGTTGATGACTGAAATGTTTCAAAATAACCCTAACGTTGTTGTTTTTCAGGACGACATATTAATTTTCAGTAAAAGCGAAGCAGAACATGATTCTGTTCTTGACCAAGTGTTTAGTGTTCTGGCAAATAGAGGAGTTACCCTACAAAAAAACAAATGTACTTTAAAAGTCAAAGAAATTGAGTATCTTGGACATATTATTTCAGAACATGGCATCAGACCCAGACCGGGTCTCATAAAAAGTATAATTGATGCGCCTCCTCCTCAAAATAAAGAACAACTTATGTCCTTTCTTGGACTATGCGAATTTTATTCTAAATTTATGAAGGATTTTGCCAAGACAACAGAGTGTTTTAGGGCGTTGCTAAAGAAAGGGTCGTCTTTTGTATGGTCTGACGAGTGTGAAAAAGGTTTTCAAACCATCAAGAGCCATATAGTGCAAGCTCCTGCTCTACAAGCTTTTGTTGAAGGGAAACCAACGATTGTCACGGTGGATGCTTCGGAGTATGGTTTGGGAGCCGTCCTTTCACAACGCTTTAACGGAAAAGAGGATACTGTTGGATTTGCATCTAGAACGCTCCGTCCTGTTGAAAAGAAATATTCGGTAATTGAAAAAGAACTTCTGGCTTGCGTGTGGAGTATTGAAAAATTTAAGCAATATGCGTGGGGCAGATCTTTCATCCTCAGAACGGATCATCGGCCTTTGGTTGACATTCTTTCAGGGAAGAAAATCAAACTCACCACAGCTCGTCTGGCAAGCTTGTCTACAAAGCTATTGGAGTTTAGCTTCACTGTAGAGTATATCCCTGGAGGAAAGAACTGCAGGGCAGATTGTCTGTCGAGACTTCCTGTTCAAGACACAGATGAGCAGGAATGGGAAACTGAGGTAGAAGAATGCTTTATTGTCGTAATTAATCAGGACAAATTATCGTTTGCAGAGGTTGACTGGATCGCACAGATAAACAAAGATCCCATTCTCAAGGAAGTCATTCTTTTGATCGAGAAAGGTTGGCCGAGGGAGAAGTGTCTTTCATATGATCTTCAGATGTACTGGAAGGTTAATGATGAACTCTCAGTGGAAGATGGAAAAGTTGTCAGAGGGGATAAACTCATTCCTCCTCCTTGTTATCGAGAAAAGATCATTTTTGCTGCGCATTCAGGTCATCTTGGTGCAACCATTACTAAGAGGAAAGTCAGGAATGATTTCTGGTGGCCCCGAATGGACACACAAATTGATGAATTTGTGAAGCAGTGTTCATGATGCAACTCCAGTGACAAAGTTCTGGTACTTGAGGGTACCGTTGATTTTCATGTGCCGTCTCCTAGCAGAGCCTGGCAAAAACTGGGCATGGACTTTCTTGGACCCTTTCATATTCTTCCTTCAAACTCGAAATATTTTTTTGTATTTATTGACCATTTATCAAGATGGGTAGAGGTTGAACCTATTTCAGTGCCGGATTCAAAAAGTGTCATCAACTGTTTAGATAATATTTTTGGTAGGGAAGGTTACCCAGAGGAAATCCTCACCGACAACGGTGTTCAATTTGTCTCTCACGAAATGACTTCATTTTTGCATTATTGTAACATCAAACACACAAGGACCCCACTTTACCATCCTCAGAGTAATGGGAAGACTGAAAGGTTCAACAGAGTAGTAGTAGAATGTGTACAAGCAGCTTTTAGATCAAGGTCCTGTGTCTTTCAAGCTGTTAAGGATCTGGTATGGTCTTATCGCACTTCACCCCATGTCGCTACCAACTTCTCACCCTTTGAAATGATGAGAGGTAGAAAAGCTTCTTCTCAGGTTTACCCCTTTTGGATGGTTAAATCATTTCATCTTGGTTGCGACATGAGGTGTATGCGGGATGCTGCGAGGAAAACCTCGAATGAAGTTTCTTCAAAATTTTGTAAAATCCCCTCCACAAGTAGCACACACAAGCTCAATGTAGGAGACTGGGTTAGAATCAAGAATCCAGTCTCAGTGAGAAAAGGTTATTCAAAATTCCTTGATTCGCTACAGATTGTTGACATGCGAAAGAATGCAGTGAAATTGTCCAATGGGAATTGGTGGAGCACTTCACGTGTTGCTAGAGATCCTTGTATTCCCCATGAGGTCATTAACGTCAAACCTAAAACTGTGGGGGAAGATAGTGTTAGGAAAAGTTCTAGGATTTGTACAAAACCACGAAAGTTGCAAGATTATGTGTAAATTCATTCAATTTGCGTTTATATTGAATCTTATGTTCTTTTTGTTCTTTTTCTCTCTTTTACTCTTTTCACTTCTTCTTCTTTGTTTCTTTTAACAAAAGAAACAAAGGGAGGTGTGGTGATGTGTTCTTGTTAATAGAATGTCTATATCTTATGATGTCATTAAGAATGTTATCTTTGGCTGACTTTGAATGTGAGAGCGACAGTTGCCGTCAGTGCTTTCGCGGTGCTTGGGACGGCCCTCTGTAAGTCTCAATAAATCTCTTCTTTGAACTACAACCAGCTTGCGCCTTTCTTCACATGTTTACACGATAAGTAACATTTTCCTTTTATATTTCTGTTAAATTGTCTGCCACAGTTCTCTAGTTTAAACGTTGACTTGTAAGAAAAAGGAAAGGACACCAAAGGTATATATTTCTTTTAGGTCTTTTTTTTCCCATGCTAATAATGAACGATATTCTTTAGGTAGAATTCCCATGGTTAGTTAGAAAATGCATTTTCATTTAGAAATGCTTTGTTTATTTGCAAAACTGTATTTTATCGTGTGTGGTTTTTTCATATGAGTCGATGGGAAGGTTACATCGACAAGTGAGTTAGCCTAATGTCTGATGACTGCTCCTTTGGATCTAGATTTCAGAAAATGGAGCCACCATCTAATCCGGTGGAACCCAGACGTGTGACAAGAGTGCCCTCATACACTCAATGTTTATCTAAGGGAGGCAAAACTCTACAACGCCGAAAACAAGAAGAGTTCACAGTCAAAGCAGATGTCCTTCTCCACATTGCAAGCACTGTCTTGGACTTGATCATAAGGCCATTCCAGAAAGAGGTCTACGCCACGTTCAATATTTACCAGTAAGTTCAAATCTAGGTCTAAGCATGTGCAAGAGAAGACAAAATGTGACCTGACCCTATCAAAAACACTTAAAATCCTAGGATCAAGTACAAGGACATCAAGACAAACACTTGCTCCCCTTCGAATTCAGCAGGAACTGAACCAATTCCACAATTTGTCCTGGGGCGCCCCACATTTCACTGACCATTGCCAACTCCGCAGCCAATAGAGACCATGCTGCAGATTTTCCTTCTTCATCCCAGCTCCTTCTAGTGTGCCTGCAGGGTCTTCTGTTGAAATATTGCAGATGGGTCTTCCCCCTGTGGACCCACTACTGAGTCTGTACTGAATCCGGTACAGACTTCCACACTGGCGTCAAGATCCATGCTGATTCCTGCTGCATCTTCACTGCCTCCGTCGGTAGAAGATTTGGGGCTGATGATGATATCAGACCTTGAGCCGGTGTCAGACTAATCTAGACTCAAGTTGCGCTTCAAAATTACTACAGTACAGCCAGTTGTCATAAAGCTCAACTGTAATTTGGGATATTTGCCTCAAAACCAGTAACAACAGACTATGTTCTCTTTTTGGTATTGATTCTGAACCAGTACAGAAGGCACATATAGCCCCTCAGGACGCTGATGATTGGGATGGATTTGAACCCCCACCTCATTACAATGATGGTACACTGTGCCTTGACCTGCAAAGTGACAACGGTCCAGGTACATCTGAAACAGATGTTGACTCGCCACATGGACCATCAACAAGGAAAAGTATCTCATTTGCAGAGCTGATTCGGAGGGCAGCTAAGACAACAGATCTGCAGTTGCCCACCATTTTTGCAAAAACTAACATTCTGATTCAGATTCTCTAACCAGGGCCTACTTCATCAAACCATTAATGCAATTTAATTAAACCCTTATGGGAACATGGTACAAACCATGTTCATGTCTGCAAGTCAGTTGACCTGTGACTTGGTGACCTAGACCTGCTTCTGGTGATCCACACTTATTGGAGTGTGCCTGGTTGTGCAGACCTTAATAAGTAAGGTCAGTCCAAATACTATTCTGACCAATTCCCTAGATTGGAAATCCAGAAGAATTGATGTTTTGTGAAAAGTATGTGTTTTTGTTAGCCACCCTGTTCTTCGATACATCAGTGTGGTTTGCTTATTAAGCAGGTACACACATTCATTTTGGGACATAGCCTGTGATATGTTGCTGGTGGTCTCACTGGCCTAAAATATACATGACGGCTAGTATACTGCAAAATACATATTCTGAGCAGCCTGGAAACTGAACAGTGTCATGCTCACAATGCAAGCCTAGATGAGGTCATCTGGGTTTGTTGGTGGCGTGCAAGAATCCCTAATGCAAATGCCCTCTGATGGATCAAGACTTTCCAGAAAAAAAGCTGATTTGGCACTAGAAAAACTCAAAGACAGGCACACCACAGCATGATACTTGGGGTTATTGACTCCTATGAAGCAAATTCCCCATCGGGTCAGGTAATTCAAGGGTTACTCCAGAGGGTTAACTTATAGGTAATGCCAGCCCAACCCTTGTGAGACCGTGGATGTGGCAATTGTAGGAACTATACAGGCCAACAGGGATTGCAGTCTTTCATTTCTTCATCTCCTGTTACAACAGCCACCAAACCATTTTAGTTTTCTCTCAAAGACTCATGCCAGGTCGGTAGAAGGCAGAATCCAACATTTTCTCCCTGAATGGAGGGAGATCCAGCAAGTCATACAGTTGCGTCTTAAAGGTTGTTCAAAAGGGCTATGCCGGTCCCTTCATGTCCTCCCCACAGCACCTTCCTCCCACACCAGGGCATATTTGGGAAGAGCACTCGGTTATCCTGATGCAAGAAGTTAATCTTTTACTCTCCTAGTGTGCCAATGAATGGGTACCAGACGCGGAGAAAGTAGAAGGGTTCTATTTTTGCTACTTCCACATTCGGAAGAAGGATTGGGGGCTCTGGACTATTCTTTAACTTTGTCGTTGAATGCTTTTCTCTGGACTGTGGAAAGATGCATTCAAAATGCTCACACTGGCTAAGATACCTCCCTGCCAGGGACCCAGGAGACCGGATGGTGTTTTTGGATTGCAGAATGCACATTTCCACATACCCCTCCTGCAGTCTCACAGACGTTATCTGCAGTTCAAGGCCAAGAGCATTTTCAAATTGCAGTGCTTCCCTCCGGCCACACCTCAGCCCTGTTTACAACAGAGATGATGATGGTGGTGTATGCCTGTTTTCAGAGCTCAGGAGTAAAGGTATTTCCATACCAGGGAGATTGGCTGCTTAAGGCCAGCTCACCCTAGTCAGTCGTAGACCACCTCCAAGATGACGGACGAACACCTGAGGTTGTTGGGTTTCACCATTAAGAAGCCAAAGTTCCATCTGAGCCCTATGCAAAGGCTTCTGCTCATTTGGGTAATTCTGGACATGGTGGTGTTCAGGGCCTTTCCTACTCCACAGCAAGACTGGCACATTCAGGTTATTGTCCTAATATTTCAAGATCACTCCTGTGTTTCATTAAGGAGGGCTCTGGGGCATCTTGGTATGCATGGTCCTCATCCTGAACCTCATTTGGTACATGCAGGCCCTAGATTGGACCTTCAGATCTCAGTGAGCTCAGCATTGGGGCTGCCTCTCAGATTCCATTCAGGATTCAAGATAGACAGAGCAGTATCTGTTCTGGTGGCTGATGGACATATACCTACCTGGTGGTAGGATACTGCTACTATCCCTCTTCCATCCAGAGGTCAGAGTAGTGATGAAAATGATACTGCTGGGGACATCGGAGAGAGGTGGAGATTAGAGGCCTCTGGTCTTCGACAGAGAGCAACCTCCATCTTAATCTGCTGGAGCTTCAAGCAATCCATTCGGTCCTCAAAACCTTCTTGCCATCCATAAAATGGGAAGCTGGTGCAAGTCCTCACAGACAACACAACCTCCAAGTGGTACTGCACCAGGGCAAGCAGGAGGATTGGGGTTCAGGATTCTGTGCCCAGAGGTTCTACACCTTTGGAGGCATCTAAACCAGCAGACCATCGTCCTAATTGCAAGCAACCATGAGGAGTCCCTGAATGTCAGAGTGGCAAAATAAACAGACTAATAGCAATGTAATGCAGGGCATCTTCAATGAGTGAGGAATGCATTGGCTAGATCTACTTGCAGCCATTGAGAACATGAAATGCAGTGGCGTAGCAAGGTTAGGTGGTACCCGGTGCGGAGCTTGACAAAATAGCAAAAATATGTAGTGATGACATACGGGGCGGCCTGTACCCACCGCATCCCCCTTCCTAAGCCACTGATGAAATATCAATTTTGCAAACTGGCATTTCCTCTAATGCATTTGTTAGACTATGCATTCCAACTAGAATGGATCATGGGGTACTGTACACCGTGCCACTGCTCCTTGTCCTAGGGCACGTTCTGAGAAAGATCAGGATAGGCCGGGCCCAAGTCAATCTAACTGCTCTGTACTGGGCCAGGAGAGTAGTACCCAGAGCCCCGGAACCTGACCATTTGCCCCTCAATAAGGTTCCTACTTCAGGACGTCCATCAGTCTCTGGAACAGAACATAGTCCTGCATCCAAGAACCTACCTCGCAATGAGTGGGGAATGAACAGCACCGCCTAGATTCCTTTGGTTTGCCCACAGGGATGGTTGATGTCATCCTTGCGGCCAGATAACCTTCATACCGTCCTTCGCCTAGGGTAGTACCCTACCCGCCGATCCTTACTAGCTAGACTTTCTGATGTTCTTTTGCTTGTTCCCTTGTCAGTCAGACGTTCTTTTGTTTACTCTTTTGTTAGCCCAGCACGGGTTATCTATGTGCTCTTTCAATTTACCAGAATAAATGTCATATTTAAGTCACCCTTTGTGGTGTGTTTTATTAAAGGATTGACCCACGTTTCCCCAAACTGCTTGTGATGCCTCAGTAGGATCTGACCTGGTTTGGACATTTCCTATGTGCATGCCCTTTGAGCCTCTGCACAACTGCTCGATAAGGCTCCTGACATTGACAACAATTGTTCTTATTGCAATCGCCTTGGTGCACCGCTTGAGTGCATTACAGGTATTGCTGATGCAACCAACCTACACCACCTTTTTTCGGCACAAAATCCTTCTTCCCAAGTTGTCGCACCCTTCCACGTTCCATCGATCACTGCCAGCCTTCTTTGCTCCACCTCACAGGAGGAGGAGATCCGCTCTGGTGGACTTATTGGACTGTCTCACCTCTCCAGGCCCACTGCCTATTAAAGGTACTGCTTTGGTATCTATTCTAAGCCATCAAAAGAAAAATTTGCTTACGTTCAGTAATGTTTCTTTTTGGTGAATATGCTATTTTCAGATTACTGACTGCTCTCCCACCTACCCGTTCTGTGGAGTAGCCTCTTTTATGTCTAAACATGTCCCAAATTAGAGATTCGCACATTGTCACCAACAATTGAGTTCAATGTTCCACATTTGGAGACGCGAAGCGAGGAAGATTAATAAAAGTGATGCCACCGTGCAGAGCTGGTGCTTATATACGGCTTTGCTCCATCACTTCCTGGGCAATATGGAGTCTCCTCAGACCCGCAAGACATGACCTACAGCTTTATGTGCCTTGCTGAGAAAATCTCCGCTCCAACTTGGTGCCTTTAGATATTCTAAAGGTGGGGATCAGAAACACTGTTACAGAAGATAAGTAACTTGGTATTTGCTCCTTCAAGCACCAGCATGCACTGGGCAGAACTGGGACATGTTTGCCAGCCAATGTGCAGCCTCAGCCCTTTGATAGAATCTTTAATGTGTGTTGGGTTGCACTACCTGGCCAAAGAATAATTTACCTATTTATCATTCGCATTAGTGTAACTTAAATGGATGACAACTTTGTGTTCATTCCTTTTCATGTGTCAAGTAGTGACCATAGGCAGCGACTACCAAAAGAAAATTGGTTGAGGCTTGATGGGGTCTTCCTCCTTCCCAGCACTGTACACTATAGACTGGTATACTTTAATTTGATCAAATGTAATGTTGTTTCTTAAGAGCTAAACAGTATTGCTGGTGGCATTTAGTAACACAATGGGTTCGTAAGTAAGATACGCATCTACAGCGAGCATTTAGTTATACTAAGATGAAAAAAAATACATGATGAGATTGTACTGATATATTTCATTAGGAGAAAGCTGTATAAACAACAACTCAGTGTCCTTGTTCGTAGTTCAGCAAGCAAATAGGCTGCCTTGTACCCAGAACAAACCATGCGGACAATGCCTCTTAAAATTCACTATGTGTGTACAGTTGAATGTAAGGTGGTACCCTCTGTCTCTTGCCTATTTAAAACCTTGTTTCAATATTTGACATAGTGCAGGACATCTGCGGTACATTTGCAATAGTCTAAAAAAGTAACAGATTTTTCCTGAGGTTTACTCCTGGTACTCGCGTACATTGCAATACACGCTGGTGTTGACGTATCCTCAGAAGAACTGGAGAGTAAGGTGGCTCTCTCGTGGTATTACATCCATCCTTGTGCCATGTAGCATGTACAATGGCCACCTTTGGTTTGAAGAGGAAGAGTGAGCCGCTAGACAAACCATGCCCCAAACCACAAGGTGAATTTACTAACATTTTGCCATGGGTTAGCATCATAAAAGTGAAGCTAACCAGCACAGAATGTTTTTTTTCCTAATTTACTTTCCAGTGCTAAACTTGTTTTGTGCTGGAAAGTACCCTGAAAGTAACGAAAAGTAGCACAAAGCACTGCTGTGCGTTACTGAGCGCCAAGGAGGTATTACATGGGCGTTCCCATGCTACCACCCATTCCTTTTGACGCATAACCCTCCTTTCCTTTCTGTCTTTGCATGCATGGTTAATTTGTGCCGGTGGTGTCCGGTGCTGAGCACCAGCACTTAATTGAAAACACCGGCACTTATGGCTGTCTGCCACATGGTAGGGAACTTTGTGTGATTTAGAAATGAGCACAACAGTTGTTTATTAATTCAAAACCCAATACAAATTACTTTTACCTTGTGTCTCAGCTATTCTTGCAGCTTTGGGGCCTAGTAGAGTCTGAATTGTAGGAGTGTGATTGTTAGAAGTTGTAGTGGTACTATCGTTGGCAGCACTGACAGGGCCAATGGCTAGTGCGAGCTGCGGTGGCCTCCTGATGAGGGCCCTGGCAGTTATTGATTTACAAATTAAGCCCTGCTTACACATCTGTACCAGTGAGGTCTGCGAAGGCGTGGCAGCAGTAACCCAGCCTTTGCCGTGTGCCAGGAGATGTCTGTAGCCTCTGAATGGGAGCGGTAAGAGCCACACATGCTGGCAGACCAGGCATCCGCATGCAATTCAGTGACTGCTGGGTATAGAGAACAAATGATTGTTAAGGCTGCGGGCATTCAACATTTCTTAAACCCATGGCCTCACTTGCTTGCAATGGAGAAAAGAACCTTCGCCTGTTCCAAAATACATTCCTTTAATTCTACTGAACCCAGTAGCAGGATGCACCCCGACTGAACTGCTGTTACTAGGTTGGCGATGTCAAAATGTATAAATAAAGGTGCAAGTTATAATTTCTCTGTCATCTTTGTTGCTACTCTGGTCACCAGTTCACCTTTGTGTCTGCTCCCATACACCTCTACTAACAGCATTGTTACCTATCTTCCCACTGCTCCCTAAACGGATTCTCCACATGTTTGTTATATTCTTATTCTCTATTTTCTTTATTTCACTACTCTGTTACTTACCCCTCCAGCCTGTGTCTTTCCTTTGCCTTAACAGTGTTTTTTCTTCAAAAGCTCCTATCTCTTCTGCTGATGCCCAGGGATACTAAACAACTCGTCACGCCCCCTACTTTGTTTTTTTAACTGATTTGATTGGGGTTTTATTTAGCATAGTACAGTTATCTACTTTCAAGACTCGTCGTGTGCATTCCGTCTTGCATTTTCATCATCCCCTTTCTGTTACAATTTTGATTCAACTCCCAAGCCGCCCCCCCTCCCCCATCGAGTTGCTTTATTGTAGCCTGTCAGTTCTAGGGGTGGGTGGTTGAGTATTCAGGCGCGCTTGCTGTACCTGGAGAGGTCTTGGTGTAGCTAAAGGGATCAATTGTTGTCTGTCTTTTCCGATTCTCTCTAACCCATTCTATTCCCTTCTCTCTCAGACAATGAAGAGCTCAAGAGATTTGCTTTTGCCTCGTCTGAATCAAGTGCCCATATATCATCTACTAACGTCCCCCAAGCCCTTGCTGTGTCCAGTGTACCTATACCACACCCGCTTCTCTCGGCAGGATTCTGCCTTCGGCGCCTGCCCACTTTTCTAGTTCTCTCTTCCAAGCCTCTACTCTGGGTCCCCTTGCTGACTTCCAGTTCTTAGTGATTGCCTGCTTGGCTCGTATATATTAAGCCTGGGCGGAGTTCGCGGAGATCCGCTACGCGAAACTCTGCAAAGTGCAAAAAAACCTCCGCCGCGCTATGCGAAGCTCCTTGAGCAGTGGAGGGTGTTAGATAAATGCCGTTTGCGCTGATTTGCATGTCCGCACTGTGCAAAAATCACTAACTGCACCATGCAAGCGGGCGCTGCTTCCTTTCTGCTGCTCGAGTAGATTTTTATCTGAGTGGCAGCTTTCTCAACGCGAACGGACGTTTTCTCAACGCGAGTAGTCATGAGCTACGCGACTACTCCCAATGAGAAATATGACCGCCTGCATTGAGAAATCTTGCCGGGAGGTTGATTTTTCACACGCGCTCGCCAACTTGATGTTGACAATCGCGAATGAGGAAAAATCTCGCGGGGAGGTGGATTTTCTTCGCTCGCTCTCGCCAACTTAACGTTGACGAACGCAAGCAAGAAAAAAAACTCTGCTACGTGATGCAGAGTTTTGGGAACTCCGCGAGCTCTGTGTAACACGGAGTGTGGAAAACTCAGCGAGCAGAGCGGAGTTCACCACGTAGACTTAGTATATATGCAAGGTCCTGGAATTTACCTGCGACCTTTGTTTTGGCCGTGTGTGGGAATCCGCTAAATAAACAATGTCCAGGTGTGTGTGGTATCTTTGTCTATGATAGTTTCTACTGTGCTTAGCACCTCTTCCCAGAATGCGTGGAGACTGGGACAGTCCCAAAACATGTGCAGCACATGTGCCTCTCTTTCCCCACATCTAGGGCAAGCCGCCTCTTCCGAACTTGTCACGTCCCCTATGCATGCTCAATTTACCTTTTGACTGCTTCTCCCGCGAGCCCTTGGCTTAAGCTTGCCCATGCTGTGGGTCTTTTGAGACCCTCGCCCCTTGCAAGACTTAGGACCATATTCCCTAGATTTGCCTATGTGTGAACATGCACAGAGACAATTTACCTTGGTCTCTCGCTTTTGATTAGAATTTACAAATGACCATTGTCATCCATTTATCAGCACCATTTGCATATTGACTTCTTCGGTGTTATCTCGAAGCTGTGTAAAACAAGGTGATTCAAGTAGCAAAAGGTTAAAGTGTAAGGCCACAACGGAAATGAAATTAGGAAAGTACTTCCTGGTACAGGCGTTTTCCTTTCCGACTAATGTAGTATATTTGAGTGAGCATTCCCAGAGGAGCTAATATTCCTGTGGAAGAGACTGCTTGTGTCAGCTTCCATGGGAGAATTAAATGTGCTGTGGGCATGGCTCTGGCCTCCATGTAAGGTTAAGCTATGTGTGGGGTTCGGCTACCAGGTATTTTTATAACATGAGGCTGTTCTTCTCATCATTACTGGAAAAAGAGAGAGTGGGGTAGCGTGATGTAATAAGTGAGTATTTAAGGCACAGGAACTTGTAACTTCTCACCAGAGTGTTTTTCTGTGGCATCATTTTAAGTGAAGTCCTATTTCCTCTGTGCACAGATGAGACTCCCACTTAAAGTTGTTATTGCCAGTCAGCATGGGGTATCCCTTTACCCTCCAATTCAGGAGAACAGTTGTTTACACGACCGAAAAGCCTGCCTTGACCTTACTGTCCTTTTACAAAAGGATTATAAATTCGCAGAGTTAAAGATTTCTAGCAGAAACCTGGAGAGCGGGACACCTGACAAGGTGGTATGTGATGTCTTGGAAATACGTTTAAGGAATGGCACTAAAAACAAATAAGGGTGTTGTTAATAATATTTCAGCACTGTAGGCATCCTTCAGATTTTACTAGACCCCTCACTGGAGTAAAGGGCACTTGCTATGCACCGCTTCACTTATTTCGTGGAAAGTTAATCGTCAGAATTGTATGTAGCACTTATGTTTTGGGTGAAAGAGGGCCACGAAGAATTGCAGGTTAGTTGGGTGTGTGGAGTTCGAACTTCGCCTTAACACTCAAATTGCTCATGTGGCTAGGCCGAGAGCAGAGAGATGCCATAAAAAGGCAAGATGGACTTTGGAATGCTTATCTAGCCTGTATTACATGCTTACTATGGTACAAAGTGTATTCAGCAGTTTAGCAGAACCATAGACGCATGTACTGTGCTGCTGCAATAAACGCTTGCCTTCCTCCCATAGAGAATGAAAATACAAATGGGTGAAAATCTACCCTTGGGGCACAAGCTTATTCATCCATTTTAGCATTGACTGGAAAGTCTATTAATCCACGCTAGTGCTTGTTCTATGTAAGGCACATTAATGGGAAACAATGTTAATTGCCGTGGGGATATTGTAAAACCACATGCTTGGGTTGCTTGTGGGCAAAAGATACATCACAGTAAAGCCTGGCACTGAATAACCGATTACTTTCGGTAATCTCTACTCATTTTAGTAAGCATGTATCCAAGATGCGGTGCGTTGTATAGTGGTATATGCATAATTTAGCCTTTTACTGCTCATTTTTAATTCTTCTTTAGCTTAGATGTCTATGTCTGGACTTTACAGTTGTTCTATAAAAGCTACATATAAACCTATATTAAAAATAACTTTAACGTAACACATTTTATCTCCCTTCCACCACTGCAGACTGCGGTGACATTTACTGACCGCTCAACATTACTCCCTGCTGATTAAAGCATAAGCCGTCCAAAGCACAGGGTGACCTGTGAGGGAAGAGCAGTACAAGCCAGGCATGGGTCTCCTCGAAATAGACCGACTTGGGTATCACTGGCTATTTCTTAATCTAGCTCCTTTGGGAGGCACTTTAAGTAGGGTAATCACATACAGAAAGAGTAGGTAAATACCATAATAAAGTCATGGGCATGGTATGTATTTATTTCTCTAAAAAAAATATATATCCCTCCAGATATAAAAGAACATTTTATAAAAATAACATCTTTCCCACATTGATTAGAAAAACAAAATATCTCTTAGGAGTGATAGCCAGAGAGAGAAGGGTGGGGTTTGGACTGCACAAACTTGGCACAAACTCGAATCCCTGCTAAATCCACTGTGATGGACGTTTATCTTGAACTAAGGCTAAAGTCATTCATTCAGCAATACATCAATTTAGGTGAAGCATAATTTGCCCCACAGTAACGACAGAGAAGAGTAATTTTACAAACCATGAAGGTTTATTAATAAATGAGTAAAGTTACAATTTCAAATTGAATCGTTTAATCATAAATCAGTAGTCTTCTGAATCCAGCATTTATGAATATAAAATAGGCAATTCCATATGGCAAATGCAAGTACACAAATAAGCTGGCAGAATTATGTTCCCATAAAGGGAAAGTCCCCAATGGTAAGTTGAGGTTATGGGCAAGTCGGAAAGTTTCAAAGCGGCTGGTGTCAGCAAATATAGCATCAAAAGTAGACCAACATGAAGGTTACAATCAAGATAAAGAGCCATGTACTTGCTCTAGAAAATAGCTCCATGAGCAGAAATATAAGGAGTATCTGGTCTTAGAGAGATAGAGAAATGGGACGTCTGCCTGTAAGGTGGACGGGGCAAATGCCTACTAACTAGAATCAGTTTCACAAAGTTAAAATATGAAATTAGGTATAAGAGATGCAACCCACAGGTTCCCACCAAGTTAGAACCAATACAAAAGCAGTGTTCCCACTGCATGCGATGTCCGCCTGCTTCTCATGGACAATACAATGCTGTTAAGAAAATCCAGGCACGGAGTGATGTAGAAAGGTCCTTTATTAGAAATACCAACACATGCTCCGACAGGGGAGGAGCGAATGACGACTTGCCAGATCGGCGATCAGCTGTCAACTGTCAAGGAACAGTTGGACAGCTGATGACCTCACTGGTATGGTGTCCGCGCAGGGACACATGGATGGCAAGCAAGAACGGTGTCCCGGGTGGGACATTAGAGGAACGTAACACATCTTCCCCCTTTGCAACAAACGTTAAAGTCTGAAAACTATTGAAAGGTAAACAGGTCTCTACCAAGGTGAGGTTCACTCACAAACATAGTCTTTGAGTTTGACAGGTGCTCCCAACAACCTCCCTGCACGTGTTCTGCGGATTTGTGGTGAATTCCCTTCAAGCGGTGTAGGTGGCAACTTGCGCCGGTTTTCCTTAACAGCCTGATATTCGTTTATTCTTATTGATGGTTCCATGGTGGTTCTTGTGTTGCTTCTTCCCACAGTCTTGGGTGTAGTAGGGAACTCATAGTTAGACTCGTCGTCCGAAAAGTCTATGGATGTCTTGTTGTCTTTGGTAGCTGTACTGTGATTGTCCATGTAGATCTCTGGACTGGGATCCTTCTTAGATTCTGCTTCACTGTTTGCAGGATATTTGTGTGCCGACAGTGCTGAGAAGTGCCACACTCTTCCATCACTCAGACGTGCTGAGTTACCATAAACGTTCCTTACAGTCAAAGGGGGTGTATATCTATTCTGTGTTTTCCCCACGTGACCACTTCTTCTCACCTTGACTAGGTCTCCCACTTTGAGTTCTACATTTTTGCATCCGTGTTTTTTGTCATAGTATTCTTTTGTTTTGTGCTGGGCTTGTATAAGTCTCTCTCTGATTGCGCTGGTTGACCACTCCACTCTTTTGGCTGCATTTATCTAACCCACATTGTCTCTTGATAGCGGAGTTCTACCGCGCATAAGTTCAAATGGGCTATGCCCCGTGGTGTCACTAGGTGTAATGCGGTAAGCCCACACAGTTTTTAACACTTCTTGTTTCCAGTCGAGATTATTGGTTGCAGCCAATTTGATAGTGCCCTTCAACACTCTATTAAACCTTTCGACTGCACCATTGGCAGCGGGGTGATACACAGATGTCGTCTTATGTTTAATATTGTGTCTTTGTATATAGTTTTGAAAAATGTGAGACATGAATTGTGCGCCATTGTCACTAATTATTTGCTTGGGAAGTCCTTCCCTGGAAAATGTCTCATCCATAAATTTCACAAGGTTGTGTGCATCTGGCTTGCTGGTTATCTTTACTTCAGGCCATTTACTGAAGTGATCTTTAATAACTATCACATACAATTGTTCCTGTGCTTCGGTAATAGGTCCCATCACATCGATCCCTATTCTCTCCCACGGCATGGTGGGTGAGATAATGGGTTGTAATGGTGGTCTGAATGTGACTTGTGATTTGTCTGCGTCCATGCACAATTTGCATTCTCTGATAGCTCTTTCAACGTCTTTGCTCACACCAGGCCACCAGTACATGTTTTTTACCCTGTTTTTCGTCTTAGCAATACCTAGATGCCCTTCATGGCATATTTTAAGAATATTGGTGCGTAACGACTCAGGTGGTATGAATCTTCCACTTCTAATCAAAAATCCATCCTCCTGGCACAATTCATTCTTGACTTCCCAAAAATGTTTGAGTTTTTCTGGTAGCCTATTCTTTGCTGGCCACCCCCCATTGATTTTTTCCATTACTGGTGTCATCTTTCTTCTGTTCAGCGAACCACTCATCTCTTCCAATCCTGCTGTCTTCATCAAAAACTTTAGCAATGCACATTTCTTCATTTTCCTTATCAATCTGTTCCTTATTCTTCAAAGGCATTCTGCTGAGATAGTCGGCCACGACATTCTTCACCCCTGGTATGTAATGTACTTTGTACACAAAGTCAAATGAGCGTACAGACATTCTCGCCAACCTTGAAGATGCTGTGTATAATCCTTTCGTTGTCAGTACTTTGATCAGTGGTTTGTGGTCTGTGCACAGGTGGACCATCCTTCCCCAAATGTACTGCCTGAAATGCTCCAGTGCCCATACACACGCAAGTGCTTCGCGTTCAATCACAGAATACTTTTCCTCAGCTGGAGTTAGTGATCGCGAGGCGAAAGCCACTGTGTACTCTGTGCCCTTGGAGTCTTTTTGGGTTAGGACCGCGCCAATACCCTTGTTACTGGCATCAGTTGTTAAATAGTTCTGCAAGGTTGAATCATATCCTTGCAATGGTAACGCCGTGCACATGTCGTTCTTTAGGTTTTGAAATGCAGTTTCACAGTCCTTATTCCATTCGAATTTGTTCTTAGTTTTGAGCTGTTGTCTAAGATCGTAAGTTTTCAATGCAAAATTTCTGATAAATTTGGAGTAAAACTCCACCAGTCCTAAGAACGATCTTACTTCATCCTTGTTGGATGGCACAGGAGAATCCTTAATAGCTCGTAACAATTCCATTTTTGGACTAATACCATCCCCAGTTATTTAATGGCCAAGGTAATTTACGGAATTACTTGCAAATTTGCACTTGGCATGTTCTGCGGTAAGACCTTTTCTTTCCAAAATTTCGAGAACTTGCTCAACCCTTTTATCGTGTTCTTCCTTGGTCTTCCCCATAATCAGGATATCATCCTGAAATAGTAAAATCCCTGTTACTCCCTTGAAGACATGGTTCATGAGTCTTTGAAACATAGCTGCCGCTGAGGCCAAGCCAAAAGGTACTCTGGTGAACCTGAAACATCCCTGTGGAGTAATGAAAGTGGTTAGTGACCTGCTGTCACGATGTAAAGGCACTTGGTGGTATGCAGATTTCAAGTCCACAGTCGAAAACCATTTTATATCCTTGGTGGCAGCTAACATTTCGTTTATTTTAGGAAGTGGGTACTGTTCTACGACAATGTTCTGATTGAGGTCTCTAAGATCAACGCAGAGCCTCAATTTTCCGTTGGCTCGTTTGGCAATTACCAAAGGTGCGACCCATTCTGAGGCATCGATTCTTTCAATAATCCCTTCGCTTAAAAGTTGATTCAATTGAGTTTCTACCTCCTCTCTGATGGCAAATGGGATATTTCTTGCTTTATGTATTATGGGTGTGTTAATTGGTTTAAGTTGTATTTTGTGTTGATATCCCCTAAGCTCTCCTACAGTCCCACTAAATACCTTGGGGTATTTTTTGAGCAAGGATTCTGCGTAGTTTCCATCATCAAAGAGACTTAGAACGGGCTCCTCTCTGCTTGGATCAAGGATGATTCCCAAACTTCCCTGATCCATCCACCCCAATACGGATGGACCAACTTCAGAAACGTATAATTTACTGTCTGAGTCACGACTTTTGTATTGGAAATTGAGTCTCTTATAACCACACACCTCAATGGGCTCTCCAGTAAATGACCTTATTTTTATATCTGGTTTCTCTAGGTCATTACCCAGTTTTGGTTCAAACTTATCCTTCCACACTTGTTTGTTGACTATGGTGTACGGTGACCCAGAATCTGCCACAATGTCAATATTTATTCCTCCAATCGTCATGTGACATATTGGTTTCCTTGTTTTGGTTATCTTTTCTGTTGTGTTTATCACATTTACGTTTTCGCCCATTTCCTCATCAATATTTAGTACGTACATGTTAACGTCATCATAGTCATTTTCATTTTCGCTTGAGTTCTCACTGTACTCAATCATTTTAATTTTTAGCGGTTTTCTTTTGTTGCAAGCCTTTACATAATGACCCTTCACCCCACAATGCGTGCATCTAATTTCTTTGGCAGGACATTTAGGATCATTTGCTAAGTGAGAGGGACTCAAACATCGGTAACCATGAATTTCGGTTCTGGTTTCATTCTTCTTGTACACTTTTCTATAGTTTTTTTGATTTACATTGGGTTTGTTATAGTTCTTTTTCTCAACCACTTTCCAGACGACTTCACCTTTATTTTTCTCTTTCGTTTCTGCCAGAACTGCCTTGGCGCAGCGCCCTGTAAGTTCTGCCTTTCTGGCAATATCAATTATGTTCTGTAAAGGATACTCTCCTTTTGCCCACAGATTATCTTGTATGTTGGAATTAGATCCTTGCATTACTATTTGATCACGTATGAGTTCGTCATGCAAGTCTCCAAAGCGACAATTTAATGCTAGGTTTTTCAATGCGGACACGTAGTCGTCAATAGATTCATTGTCACCTTGTTTTCTGTGGAAAAATTTGTAGCGGTCTACTCCGAACCATACTCTGGGTTTATAGTACGTATTGAGATCGTCAATGGCATTACTGAAAACGTCACCTTCATTTTCAGCCCTAATTTTTTTTTTTATAGCATTGTACACTTTTATGCCGCCGGCCCCCAATGAATGCATGAGTAGCTTATACTTTCTTTCAGGTTTAACCTCATCATCTTCTTCTAGTGTGGAAATGTAGTTTAAAAAATAATCTCTCCACTCTTCCCATCTAAGAACAGGCTCATCCCCTGCTCTTAAAAATGTCTCGGGTGGTGCGAGATTCCACACGTATCCTGATGCCATGACACTAAATTTAGTTAAGTCCACTCAGTCAGAGTATGACAGTAGGAGAATTAGGCAAGTACACGTGAAGTGAACGGGTAGGTGTGACCCTCCAGATAGAAAATGTGAAATGCGTTAATGGGATGTGCATCACAGTATCTGCCAAATGATGATGGGCATAAGTGATTTTACAGTGTACACAACATGCCAATGAAAATTGTCAATTAGGAGAGTTGTAGAAAACACCTACTGCTTATGCTGTTCAGTTTGTTATGTCCTCGTTACTCCGTGTCGATTTTCCATGAACACGCGCAGCACCGGTGAGGGTTTCGTTGCTTAATTCGGTGCGCGCGTTGAAATTTGCTTATGATACGAAGATCGTAGCATAGTGCGTCGTTAGGCAGGACGATCGTCACTAAGGAACACTAGACAGCGTAGTGCAAGAAGGAGGGTTTTCCAATATGGCGGCACGTATCACGTGAGAGCGTGATGACGTAGGTTGCAGCTGAGATGGAAGTCCGTTGACGAATGACAGTTGACAGATGACAGTTGCAGCGGTTGAGTGAAACGTTGGATGCAGTCCATGTAATGCTAGAAGCGAAGGTTCTCCTCACAATCACTCTGCAGCATACACGATTATTAACCAGTTCAGTTGTAGAACTCGCCAAATTTTTTTTTTTAAGTAAAAGCGTCACCTTGGCATATTTTCACTTCAGAGAAAACTGAACATTCCTTGTTTTTTTTTTAAACACGACCAAGAAAATTTTCGATCTGAATAAAGTTCGTAGAGACGTAAGGTTTCTTCATTACCTTGCGTACTGAGTGAATTCCTGTCGTAATTTCATATCATTTATATTAGAAATGTCCGATCCTTGAAACTGCAAGCCTCTTGTCAGAATAGGTTTTTTTTTTTTTTTTTTCGACGAACGTGGGTTCCGTGTTGGCACTCGTCGCCAAGTTGTTAAGAAAATCCAGGCACGGAGTGATGTAGAAAGGTCCTTTATTAGAAATACCAACACATGCTCCGACAGGGGAGGAGCGAATGACGACTTGCCAGATCGGCGATCAGCTGTCAACTGTCAAGGAACAGTTGGACAGCTGATGACCTCACTGGTATGGTGTCCGCGCAGGGACACATGGATGGCAAGCAAGAACGGTGTCCCGGGTGGGACATAAGAGGAACGTAACAAATGCCAAATTCGTCCATCATCGTGGCCTGCATGATATATTGCAAAGGAGTATCCATCGCCTCTGCCAACCATCCCGTGCAGGTGCTGAATATCATTGTTTAACCAATTAACTGCAACAAACATGACCTTCACACAATAAGCTAACAGAAAATAGTTTTTGCTAAAAACACAGTGACTATGGTGCCTGACACAGAAAGAAAGTTATGCACACCAAGCACAAATACAGTGTTAACTTTAAAATGGAGTCGGGCACCTGAGCCCACTCATGGCAATATTCAGATGCATATCTGATGTGGCTGCTGCCACGCGCCCCGATATCGGGTGCGTGGGGCAGCTGATGTAGCTCCTGGGTGAGATGCGCAGAGGTGGAGGGTGCGCCTTGGCACTCCTCTGCCTCTCCTATGAGCTTCCCCCTCTTACGGAAGGTCACCCTGGACTCGCTATGTGCTCCTGGGTGCAGAATACAAAGTGCGCTCGGGAGACCGGCACTTGTCAGCAATTAAAGGATTGTTAACCTGGTATGCTAGCAGTGTATTAATGTATTTCTGGCATCAATTTATATATAAAATTACTTAACTGAAGTGTCCTGCTTTTGGGCCCATTTGTTACAGATATTTCCTGCATCAACAAGTGGCCATTTGAAAGCTGCTTTCCTCCTGGGTCCTGTGGTTTTCCGCCGCTGTCTCCTTCAATACAAAAGTAGGGAAAACATTCACCAACAGCAATCCATTCCTCCAACCTAGGGTAAGGCGCATGCTTCAATTTTCACCACAAAGTTGTTTACCGTTCATGTTGTGGTCCGTGTTGGATTTATCTGGTGGTTCTCAGTTCTGGATTTGTATCACTTGTATATTGGAAGCTAAAAGACAGACCAGAAAAGAAGAGACTTTACATCGGTTAAGAAACGTTTGATTATGAACTAATATCAATAGACATTTTGCATGTGGAAGTGTATTTCTAACCCTTTTGATTCTCCTTTTGGATAATTCTAAGGACCAATGTTTATTTAATCAGTCTTGGTTAGTCTTTTACTCCATTTTTAAGAATGAAGCAATTCAGTTTGAGTATAGACGCTATCCAGATATTATATTTTTTGGAAGGGGCTGGTTTGCAGAGAAGAATCATATATAAATTGTATGTATAATCGAACTGTACTTAACATTTTTGTTACTTTAGGGTCATCGCCCTTGAGAGTTCTAGACACACTGCTTTTTAATGTGCTTTTGGTTTTCAGCGGGGAAAAAGGGACATTGTGGGTAAGAGTTTATGGCCGTGTAGGAACTATTTAACAATTTATAACAGATATATATATATGTATGTATATAAATGCCCTATATGACATTGAAGATGTCATGCGTGGTGTAATATGTGGGGTAATTAGTAGTGAATGGGGAGGGCATGAGTTATAGTTACCTTAGGGCACGAGTTATAGTTACTTGAGATAACTATAACTGCTGACTTTCTAAGGGTTTGTGTGTGTAAAATCTTTTCTGTTTGAAAAGCTTTATTGAAAAGTTGGTTAACAAGTAAAGACATCCGGATAAACCAGAAATGTGCTAGGCATAGTATAGATCATAAAAAGCATTTTATGAGATTTTAAAGGATAAGGGGAAGGGAAGAAAGGAAAGATATAGGGAAGAAGGAAAAGGAAGGGAAAGGAAAGAGAAACTACAAAAAATACATCTTAAAAATAGGTATTAAAAATAGGTATTAAAAAAGTAATTACGGCATATGAGCAAGTGGTATAAATGAACAATATAAAATGATCAGCATAAAAAACGATATAACATGAGAAATCTATAAAAGATAACAAGAAGGAGAGAGTTGAGATCTTTCACGGAGGCTGTTAGACCTGTCAGCCCTAGGGTGGTCTCCCCATCTATTTTTGATCGTGCCTCATCTTTCCACCCTCATTTTTATGTTGGACTTAGGTCTCCGGGCGCCTTTTCATTGCCAACCAGTGTTACGGTGCAGGTGCTCCCTCTCCCAAGATGGCTGCCACAGGCCCCTGCTACTGCAGAGTGGTCTTTACTAGTAGCACCCTAGCTGCCAGGAGCTGGCTGGAACCCCACAACAATGTTGCGACACCAACCCGCCTTTTTTGTCCCATAGGTAGAATGGGGAAGCTCCTGGAACCTTCTAGAAGGGAGGTGTGGTTTTTACTTTTGCCGCCTTGGATAGAGGTCACCTGACCTAGGGCTACTTAAGTGAGGGAGGGAACTTTTTCTAGTTAGTTGGCCAGTGGGAGTGAAGCAGACCTGGGGAAAATCCACGCAGGAGTTTTAGGCGGTAGGGCCTAGCCAGGGACTTATGCCTCTGAAAGTGACAGGACTTAGGTACTGCCTTTTAAGTGAGTGAGGGATCCTGTACAGCCCACTGATCTAGCCCAGTGATAGGAGAACCCAGGGGCCATCTGCTAAGCTTGACTAGGAAGGAACTAGTCACCAACTCAATCCCTAACCCCAAGGAACAGAACCCCCCAAGGGCGCCAGTGACATCTGCGCCATAAAGAACTGAATGCCGAAACTTCATGCCAGAACTGAATGCTGAAACCGATTACTGAAACTTCAAGTTACAACTGATTGCTGGACTGCCGGGGATCAACCAGGTACTAGCGCTGTGACCCCTGCGCTCCCTGACCTGGCCTGGGATCCCCTGCGTCAGTCCCACGCTGAGCGCTGAGCGCCTAATCGTCGCGCTTAATTTGTCAACCCCCCCCCCGGTGCGGGGACCAGAAGGGCGTTCACCGCCGCGGCCCAGAGGCCAGAGGTTGCCTTCAGCGAGTCGGGGCCCGCGGAGAAGCCCGGGGCCCCGTTGCTGCCGCCGCTGCCGGGGTCGTCAGAGGCTGTGGACCGTCCCCCGTCGCCGAGCGCATCACCTGTGGGGCCCGCAGTGAAGACTCCGAGGACGCCGAGATCAAGGTAACCCCCGGGGGCTGGGAGGTAGCGTGGCCGAGCGGAGGCCTGGGACTCACCCCCCTGCTCCCCGGGAGGCTTGGGAAGGACCTGGTGCGCCCCCTGTCGACCGGGAGCGGCAGCGCACTCAGAGACTCTGGATCCCCTCCGCGGGATTCCCTCCCCGCATCGGAGTCCCGGATTCCCGTCCGAGGGATTGCCCCCCCTTCCTTGAGACTGCCGCGTATCAAGAGACCGCCTACTTGAGGCCTGTTAAGTACGGGTAGCGCTGAAGGTTCACGAACTGCTCACAAGTGTTTAATGCTTGCTTATCACGAGTAGCACGGTGTTCTTAAGGTCTGCCCAACAACGTTTAATGCTTGATTATTACGGGCAGTGCTATGTTCTTAGATCCTGCTCAACAGTGTCTAATGCTTGATTATTACGGGCAGTGCTATGTTCTTAGATCCTGCTCAAAAGTGTCTAATGCTTGCTTATTACGAGTAGCGCTATGTTCCCAGTTCTGCTCCAACGCGCTTAACGCCTGATCAGTTCGAGTAGCGCTGCGACCTCCAGTCGAAGCGCTAGTGGTATCACGAGTAGCGGCAAGCTCGCGAAGTGTGCCCTGAGTCGCTACTAGTCCCCAGGTGTGGCGCTAAGGTTCCCAGTCATATTTCATCGCGCTGAGCATTACTAGACGCTGCGCGAGGTACCACGGCAGTGCGAAACGCTAGAGGTGGGAGGGGCGCAGCGCCAAGACTAACCGCTGTGTTTACCGCTTCCCCAGGTGTCACTAGTGAAACTATGAAGAAGGGCTCACGAGTCTGGTGCTAAGGTTTACAGGTGTGGCCTAGTGCCTCTTAGTGAATCGCTGGTGAATATAATGCTGATGTATTCAGGTACTGCCTATGGCACCATCACTTCTGGTTCCTCTCCGAGGCTCTAGGTTTCTCTTGAGTAAGCGCCAATTTGCACACATAGGGCGACCACAACTAGGTTGACACGACCCGTTGGAGGAACTCCCTCAACATGCCACACTGTCAAGACCGTGGGAGACTCACACATCACTCAGAGTGGATGTAGGCACAACTAGCTGTCAGGCCACGACGCTTCCCACTCAGACTGAGGGCCAGGTAAAGAAGGTAAACACCGCAGGCCTCAGGGAAGTCCGTTGCTAGAGAGACTGATTCAGACGTCTTCCAAACGGCAGCGGGGTGACAGCAGGTTCACCATTGACAAACGCCCAGGCTGCAGGCTGTCCAGATGGTACAGGACACTGGTGGGGCTGGCCAGGGCGTTACCTTTGAGTTTCAATTGATGTTTTGAAAGTCCACAAAGTCTTTGGTTCCTTGTCCTTTAGTTCCTCAGTTGTCCTTACTCCTTACTCCTCGTGTAGGTTCAAGATCGTCGCCAAAATTGTTGTAAAGGAAGATACAGAGTCCAAATGTACATGTAGGTTACTTCTTTATTAGTAGCTTGGTTCCAGTATAGGAGATCAGGATAGTAGGAGAAGATAGATGGTACAAAAATTCAAAAAGGAAAGGAACCACCTCCCCAAGATTCTATAAATGGGCCTTAAGATTAGGTCCCTAACTCCAGCAAACACTCAAATAGGAGCAGAACGAACAGTACGATAAATGCGTCAGACAAAAAATATAGATACAAAAATAATTTTTGATTAATTTTGTTTTTTTATACATTCAAATATTTTTAGTTGATGTTTACATACACATACATATAGAATTAAATGGTACAGACGACAAAATTACATATCTAAAATATACTAAATGTCCCACACAAAGCTCAATACATATATCCGACATTCATTCCACAAACATACTGCAAACCAAATTCGGTCAAGATAGAAGAACTGGTCCCGATATGGTGGTATGGGTGGTAAGTTCATGTATCATCAAGATATCAAGGGGGTGATACTGTATGAACAAAGAGCCGAAAGTTCAGGCGCCAACACGCGTTTCGGTATTGGACCCAAACGTGGGTCCCACCTTCATCAGGGCGACGACCGATGGGAAGTGGGGGACAATAATAACACCTAGGGTTGATAAAACAAACGTAAATGACCAGCAAGAATTCAACAAAGGTGATAACAAATTTATATATGAGACATATGCATATAGTCTATAACGCTTAGTCTATTCAGTTAAGCTCCATTTGGTGTGAGCGAAAAAGCAATAGCTTGCAAAAATAAATACACAATTATATATATCAGGTCCAACAAGGTACCTAAGTGAAGACTATGTGACAGCAGGCCTCCAGTGGGGAAAAGATCACCATAGAAAAATAGATCAATGTGAAAGACACAGGGAAAGATTTGGAAAATAGATTGTACAAAGACAGCCCCACCAGGAGCAGGCTCCCAACAGCTCAGCCTGAGTTGACTAACTGACAGTCTAACACAGAGAGGCACTCAGGCATTCTATGATGTCATGGAACATTCTAGCAGAGCAGTACAGTGGAGGACACTAGACAAGTAATTTACTACATTGTGCTCATTACAACACTGGTTCCAGTTGCTCTGCCCACAACTGTTGGTCATAATAAGTTCCGGCAATGGAGGTAGAAATGATATATTGCGATTGGCAAGCCACACTCCATGAATGATAGGGCGTCTTGCCAAACATGATCCCTTGCTAATCCCAAAATGGCATCTTGTCCCATCTGTTTTACTAACGAAGACTACAAACTAGCATTGCCATGCTGCTGAGAGCCCACTCTCCTGGAGAACACGGGCGGCAGGGTGTGAGACGTTGATACTAATTGAAGTGTGCATTTGATACCCGCTCCTCTGAAATGTCTGGTAGTGATAGTGACACAGACTACTTCCCCAATTACTGATGCAAAATGTAAAACTGTAACATTTAAGAGGCTGATCCAAATGTGACAGACAGTTCTATTGATCAATGGCTGTACGATGCTGACCATAAGCCCCCGAGTGCCATTGCTTCATTTTGCTGTCGTTGCATACGCTCCGGTCTACAGCTAAAGCTGCATGCAGCCAGAGTCCAAAGCTTAAAGAAGCGTCATGCTTGCAAATCTCACTTGCCATCCCATACATAAATAATGCAGCTCTACCAAATGTGTATTGACTCGGTAACAGTTGTTAACAACTTCTCTCTTTAGGTATGGCGTTGGTGATGCACTGTCCCAGCCTTGCGGTGTGATGCTGTGCTTTTACTGTTTGCTGGTTTCAAAATCTCTGACATAACCTTACTCTGTGGAGAGCAGGACTCCACACAGTACCCTCCATGTGCTCACGTGCTAAGATTCCATTGAAGTGTCTAATGACTTTGCTTGCTAATCCATCTATTTCATCACCCTTCCTCTCCGCTTTACTTTTGTCCATCATGTTTTTGTTGTATTCAGATTGAAGGTTGATGTGGCCACAGAACACAACCTTCATTGACTCATAATCGTAGTTGACTTTTTTAGTGCGCTCACACGTGCCACTCGCTGCGCCCCACTGCATCACTCCCAAGGAGATGGACAATAGTCCATAACCAAGGGCGTAGCCTTTTAATCACATAGACACCACTCATTGTGAAATGATAAGTGACAACCTTCATCATAGTTAAGCAAACATTGTTATGAGAACACCGTTCATAAGATCAGCCAGATCATACATAATTGTTTTGAGAAGCAGGACATAGGGCAGATGAACAGCTCATAGATTGTGCAAGCAACACATCAGTATCTCGACCTTCCTTTACAAAGGAACATTTCCGAAAGGTTAATGTCAAGTGCCAGCAGGCCCCTTTACCTTATTCATCGCCCTCACCTTAAACCAAGGGCATCCCTTTATTAGTAACTTCCAGGGCACCACATCGCGGTCCATCCCTGCCAGGGGATACCTACCACTAGGCAAAATCCCCCAAAATGTTCAATTTCTGGCATCCCGGGGTAGGGCAGAAAGGTCCAGGACCACCAGCAGGTCAGTCCCCCCTCCTGCCTGCCCAGTGCCCACATTAATCAACCCCCTTCCAAGGGGAAAGTCCGGTAAATCAGTCCACATTTGGGGTAGCCCCCACTTCTTCTGCAAGAAATTTCGCCACAGGGCGAGTTGGTCACTGTCGAACTCGCCCTCCCCCCGCTACTACTGATGGGCCTCTTTAACACCACTACGATTGTGCTATTGCCCAAAACGGAGCTGCTGGTCCTCGTATGGCCAAAACATGCTCCCTCCCTAAGGGGCCTCTCTCCATCCCCCGCACCACCACACTATGGGTGCTTAAAGATATACTTCTGCCTCAGATTCTCCCATGGGTACCCATTTACTACTTGGTTACGACTGCACCTTATAAACTGGAAGCCATATCGACCTTATTGTCTGGCTATGGACCCTCCTAGCCGCGTAGTTCACTCCATTGCGTTATTGTAAGAATTCCTCCCCCCCCAAGCTCAGCTTCCTCCAAACAAGTGGGCTAATAAAAATCTACACCTGTTGGGCCCCTGGGGTCTATGGGTAGATATACTCTTCTGCGTCCTCATGCCATCCACTTAGCTTACCTAAGATTTCGTATCCTACAGATGAGTCCCCGCCACTGGCTGCTATGCTCAGCTTACCTGACCCTGGAGTCCATACCTTGCCTGACGGAAACCTAGCTGCAGACACAGGTGGGCCTGTGAGTTGTGAGAAGGGTGCTTATTGAGTGACATCGCACTCGTGTCCGGAATCCCATGAAAAAAATGATCCAGGTGATAACACTTACTCATCAGGGGTTAATTCACCACATTTCCTTAGTGCCTCAGCAGCACCCTTCCCCTCTCCTCCGGGCAAACCAATGACCTTTGACCCCAGTGGAGCGCTGCAGGAAGGAAGACGGATTCTACTGCAACCCTAGTGTCACTCAGTTAGTACCGCCTTTTCTTTATGGGAGGATTGTGGGCCAGCCTGCTTAGTGCTCAATAAGGAAGTGAGGAACCCTCCTCATCCCTATTCCAACTCAAGGCGCCTCTGGCTTCATCCCTAGATGTCCGCAAGATGTAGACACTAAGACCAGCGCGGGGTCCTCATGATGAAACATGCCAATCCCTTACTGTAACTGAGCTCCCACGCTGCCTAAAGTGAATTGCACACCAGTGCCAGGTGAGTAAAGTAAAACCAGAGCCCTGGCCACCCTATGCTATCCTCTGTTTTAGACCCCCCTGCTCCAACTTCCCTGACCAGCGAGGGTCGACCGTAGTTGGTATCAAAACCTCACCTACTATACCTAGTAACACAACTGAATGACCTGTGCCCTCCCTTGCAAAAGAGCTTTTTTTTTTTTTTTTTTTTGCGAATCCGGTGTGATGGATCCCGATGCTCAGTGAAGGGAAAAAGAGGCCGATCCCTCGCCTTGCGGGCCTTATAAAGCTGCTGCCCCCTTGGGCGGCCAACGATGACGTCTTGGGCGCGACCCCTCCGTTGTGGCAACACCAAAGAAGGACAACTCTCCACCCTTGGCTGCTCCTGCCCGTACCGCGACTAAGGGCGCCCCTCTGCTATGTGCCGGGTGCGCCTTCATATGTAATGTTGCTTCGTCTGCAGCACATTTACTTTGAGATGTGCTGATGTTCGTCATCAACATAAGTAAGATGGCCTCCCCATTGCAAGCCTCAATACCTCATGAGGTTGGTATTCTGGGAGCAGAGGCCATTGCATGGGGTGCATCTTGGCAGCCAAACCTAAACCCTGTAGGTGATCTGCCCTCGCCAGCGGGCTTCTTGGTATTTGGACTCAGTTCTTGGAAGGCTTCCATTCTGGATACTCTGCCCAGTAATGCAGGGTGTAGATGAGTGACCCAAACAAGGCTTAAGCATGAATCTTGAATGACTCTTGTCTCATAGGCCTGGTTAGGGTTGCGAGTCCCAACACCCCAATATTTCCAGTTTAGGTTTTGGATGTAAAAAATGCAGTTTCCTGCTTATTAAAGTACATCTGGCAAGTATGCTATGTAGGCACATACGTTTTTCGGGGGCTTTGCTCTTGAACTTCGCCCATCTAAATTGGAGTTTATATTCAGCACATCTTAGTGTAGGTCTGGTTAAAATCATGTTCTTTCTTGATTACATTATATAGCCAAATGTTAATTAAAATATTCTGATTTCTGCCCCTCTGATACTAAATCATATGAATGTTTTGCATTCAGTTGTCTTATTTAGCTCTTGTTGAATTAACAAAGAATGGTGGAGTTTTGTGCCAACCAATTGAAGACTGCAATTTTTTGTGGCATAGACTTACTTACGAGTTTATCTGTATGTGTTGGCATTAGCATTTTGACCATATTCCTCCAACTGTTGGATTGTTGGTGGAGTCCACATTAATCTGTGCCCTTTTTAGGTTTTGCCTGCACAGCGCTTGTGCTGTGCTTGTGAAATCTCTTCTATTTAATATATCTTAAAAGGGGGCTCTCATCAGTTCCTGTCTTTGGATTACTGTGTCCCTCTGCTGTTGTGTGGAACTTTTATTTTGTTTACTTTCCTTGGCTGCGCAGATTGAAACGCTGTGTTACATTCCTGATCTTTTCATAGTGACTCCAGGGGAATATTTATTTGATCTCACTATACATTTTAAGTGGGCTTAGGTGCTTGAACTCTATTTTATGACTTTGTTGTGGGTGGTTATATTAGTGTGCCTGCACGAGCTGCGCAAAAAAGATCTCACATCACTCTCTCTCCAGCATATTGGAACAACACTGCCATCTACTGATAATTATTTTAACTGCATATAAAAATTGCTCTGCATACATTTTCCCTTCAGGTTTTACATGTTGCTGCGGTACTGAACCGAGTACCAGTAGTCAACTCGGATATCTTTGTTTTTAGGTTTCGCCTGCACAAACAGCTTATTATTAATTACATGGGTGAAACTTAATGAATTACCAATGCTTGTTAGGTCTGGTGTTAGCCAAGACTTTTTGTTTTCCCCCCAAAAAATACATATACACATACATTGTGGGGCTTTCAGTCAACTCTCTTCATTCATTGATCTGTTGGCATGTCATCACATCTGCTTACATCCATAACAGAACGCAGCATGGGATAATGACGGCATTTTGCTTGATAACATCCACCTAAAACGTAGGCCACATACGTGCCAGGAATGGTGGGCCAGTCTACCATTTCAGGTTTAGAGGTGACAAGCAAAGCAGATTGCAATAGTTTATGCAGGCTTGTGTGTGACTTTTCAGCGTACGTCCACCCTGGCTCCACCTGATGTACCATTCCATGCCCGTGTTGACCCAACCACAGACTAGCAGCAACTGTATTGCTCGGGACCATAGTGGCAGCTGAAGCGCACTGTAGTGCCGTGAGCCACCTGGTCCATACTGGCGTCACTGTTGCAGGAAGTAAAGCCTTTTTTTCAGGTCAATAAAACTATATCGCTAGTAGGGGTCCTTCCAATTACAGGAGCTGTGCGCCTGAAGCTTTCATCTACCGGTGCTGCTCCCGCTACCTGCTTGATCTCCTCCATTAGGTCATTGATGTTCAGTTCTTCAAAGTCTGACATTTACGAAGTGCTCTTTCACAAGATCTAGCAAGTAATCCTTCACAGTTTTTTTTTGGCTTCTGCTTTAAAGTTCGTATCGTTGTGCTTATTTAAAAAGTTATTCTCGCCTGCATATGTGTGCATATCATTCCTCCTCCAGCGCTGTGTGGTCTCCATGCAGCAGTGTTATTTTATATGGAGCACTGCACCGCAGGGACAGCCCCCTACACCACAGCCACAGCCAAGCTGTCTTAGCTTTACCTGAAGGGTAATTACAGACGTACGCATTTTCAGTACTCTACCTCAATGAGTCTATGATATGTTTAACCAATTCAAACTGCCTAAAATATACAAAACCCACATAGAGACATGGTAATCAGACTTCAATTTGTACGCCCACGTTTATTTAAGGAAAAAATGATTTATGGCTCTGCCAACCTCGCTGCTTAACATCACAGATGAGATGCCTTTTTGCAATGATTCTTATGTTTCTGTGCCACTGAAGTGGGATCTTCCAGCCTTGCTTCCCAAATGCTATGCCTGCGAAGCCCTTAGAGGTATTATTGATCCAGAAAAGCAATTGTCAAAGCTAATGAATGTTCTTACAATTCTCTGCATTTTAATTTATCCAAATTGAGTGTGCTGTATTTGTCAGTTATAATATACGTTACAGTTAAACATGCCCTTGGCCATTTTCCCCTACTTTGAAAATGGTGGCATCAACGCAGGTGGCTTCTTTTGACAGAAATGTCTCCCACCCTGCACTTGTCATATTCAGGTCCACAAAGGGCTTTGCCACCTACAGATACATGCATGTGTCTATAGGAACGTACAACGTACTAATCTAGTTGGCAAGCAATCGAGCACTAAACATAGTACTGGGGAAGGATTGATTGAGCAGTGTGTGTTGTGTGGAAGGGGGATCTCGTCGGAGTCTAGCAAAAGCTCCTGCATTTATAGATTTTGCATGAGGCGCTCCTTGAAGCATTGTTTCACCTCCTTTCTAAAAAAACAGGACTGGAGACCCAATCTCTTTTGGGGTATTGTTCCATAGATTTGATGCTTACCAAGTCATCTTTCCATGTAAATTTTTGGCATTTTTCGACTTGCAATCTGGTGGCCGTATAGCCAGTGGTATTAAGACTGAGAGTGTGCCTCAACTATTCCATAGAGGACAAACACAAATTGAAAGTACTTTGCCATCAAGGGCCATCAAAAGGTAGCATAGACAGGTGGGACCCTGGTGGATAGTTTGGCAGGTGTCATGAAATTGCTTTTTGGTTTCCACTATGTCCACAGCTTTCATCCCTACAGTACTGTGAGAAAGCCCTTTTGAGAATATTGAGATATTTACAGCAAGATAGCTAGAATGTTTGAAATCTCAGCTGCCTTATATAACAAAAATTTGCAATGCAATAGGTCTCGCATTTACACGAGTTTAAGCTATTGGCATTGTAAATCCCAATGCCTTTTATTTACGTTTTAAAAACTAAAACAAAAATAAAAGGCATTGTCGTTTGCAATGTCAATAGCTCAAACTCGCGTAAATGCGAGACCTATTGCATTGTAAATGCTTGTTAATAAAGCAATCTTTTTTTTTTCTTTTTTAAATGCAGCCCGTTTTCTCTAAAGGAAAACGGGATGCATTTAAAAACAAAAAAAATATCATTTTTTTGGAGTAGACAGTGGTCTGTCGCCTGCTCCTAAAGATATATATTTTCAACATTCTGAAAGGGGAAGGGGTCCCAATAGGACCCCTTCCCATTTGCGAATGGGTTACCACCCCTTTTAAAAAGTCGGTAAAGTATTACTGTTTTGTGACATGAATTCAGTCGCAAAACAGTAATACATACCATACCAATGTTGCATTTGGAAGAGACGCCAACCCCCCCCCTCCGAATATAGGAAATTGTGATTCAGTAATAAGTTACAGAATCGCATTTTGTACATTCAAAAAAGCAACTTTGCGGTTGCAAGCAGCCAGTTTCTGCTAATTGGGCCGTTTGCAACCAGAAAAATGTTTTGAACATCTGGCCCCATATATCCTTTGAGGTGCATACTCCTATGCATGCGTCTATCAATGCGACAGTGATGACATAATCAGCATAGTTCATTGATTTATCAATATTAATATATTAATTTGATCTGGTTTCCTACAGTTCTTGACTCTGAGATGCTGATCCATAATGTAGTCAATGTTTCTGATCCGTTATGATTATACGAGATGCACAACATGTTCATGTTGTACTGGTAAATAATGCTGATGTTAGGCAATAATGAAGAACAATTTAAAAAAAGAAATCACAGGTGCCTTCAGCACAAAGTAAACGTATTGTGGGTTCTAAGTGTGTGAGTGCACATACTCATGCATGTGGCATAACTGAGGAACAGAAAGTTACTTTGCTGTGTGCCAGGAGTAAAACAGGACCATCTTGAAAGTTTGTTTCATAATGAATGTGTTGAATATTCCTAAGTGGAGGACGAGGCTGTGCTCGCCCATCTTCTCTGACATGAAGTACTCTGGACGTACCTCCTGCTTCCTCTCAGTGTTTAAGAAGGCTGGATTCCCTCTCAAAAGTTGATGATTTCAGACTGTGAAATGCTTTGTTGGAGGCAAGCGGAGAGGCCTTGGCGTGAATTCCAGGGTGTGACCCAAACTCGAATCAGCAGAACCCATGTATCAGAAGTCCTTGTCCCAGTTTTAGTAAAAATGAAAGATTATGCCCCCCCTACCCTCCTCCCCAAACATAGCAAATGCAGAAAGTGCCCACAGAGTCAAGCTAGCATCTGATGGGGGAGTTGTCCTCCTTGGAAGCATATGAGGATGAGGGAGCTCTTCTGGCCTAGCTCTTGAGCGGTTTCAGGCTTTTGGAAAGAAGCCCTTCTGGTTTTTAAATTAAATAAACAAACAGGAAAGGCCTTCTGGAACTTGCAGCTTTGTGAGGTATCAGTAGCGTTTTACTACCATCAAGTGGCATATCTTAGACGTGATCTTAAAAATCTGGAATCCAAAAGGCATCAGGCATGCAAAGCACAAGATGAAAGACAGAATTTACAATAACCAAGGCATTTTTTAAAGTGTGATTGAAGCAGAGATGCGTTCTGCTATTGATCCTATTAACAGCACAGGCATGATTGTTTTTTTGCAGCAAGCTTGGATTCTGTCACTATTTTGTGCACAATCCTTGAAGCCAGCTAGCAATACTACAATCAATGCAATGTCGGCCAGTGTTTATGCTAAACTGACACCAGGCTTGCATTGCATTGAAAGTATAGCTATTAAAACGCACAATTCCAGCCGAAAGAGCAGAAGTAACACCAGATTTTGGAACATTGAACTGACTTCCCTTAAGGAGTTAATCAACTTTAAGGCGCTCAGTATGATGGATTATTTGGAATGTAGAGCTACATTTCAGGGTGTACTAAGCGAAGAAAAGGTTACTTTCCATTACCAATGACTCTCGGACGTTCGCTTCCTCCCCCAGTTCGTATATCAATGCTGTTCTCTAAGCCTGGACCGTCTCTCTCTGTCCGAACTGAGGAACATTCGGAAGCTTGCGCTGGTTCACAAAGGGCCATAGCGGCAGTGAAAGCGATCGTTCGCGATCGCTATTGTAAAAAATAAAACATGCCCACGAGTGGTGTGCGCGCGCGCGCCACAGCGAGCCATATGTTTTCAATTATCGCGCTTGTGTCTGGGCACGATAATTGAAACCATATGGCCTTTGGTGCGCGTAATAGACACCAATAGGCCAGGGGCGGAGCAATGCGCCCGCCTTTGGCCTATTGCGTGCTCTCTTGGGAAAAAAACGCACGCAAAGGCCAATAGCTGGGCACAAAAGGAAAAGCACACGCACGAGCGTGTGTGATTCCTGGCTCCGTTTTGGTGCCCCGGACAAAAGGACTCTCGCTGCGCGAGCAGTGCTGCGCACTGCATCACTAGGCGCGAAACCTAAAAAGGACTGTGTTAGCCTTAATGGCCAGAAATTACAAAGTCAGTGGCCACCTGGTCAAAATGCTATTGTACTGTCCGTAGAAAAGTAAAACATTAACACCATTTGTGAAAGTGAATTTGAAGATAAAACCTTGAATTGAGTAGTAGGTGCTGTGTTGGTACTTCTCTGTCCTTTCTTGGGCAGTATATCATCAGGAGTAGATTATCAAACACCTTCTTTAGTAAGTAAGCAAGATGGCCCAGTAAATTAAAGCTTGCCTCTTATTTGCAGCGATTTGAAGGTCACACATTTGAATCCATGCAAGGCAGAATCTGCCTTATATTTTTCAGAAGTTGATAAATTGAGTATCATTAAATTGGCTATATGTGACTGATGGAATTCGCCAATGATTAAATAATACTCAAAGGTGCAGGTAAATAAAACAGGATCTTCTTCATTTAAGATACAGCAAACAACGCTGTTGCAGTCTCCGCTTCTTTTTAACCGCCTTTCTTGAACCACCTTCATCCATTACACCGTAACATTCCCGCCACGCATTCCAGCACCCCATGAACATTACATACTCAGACACACACTGTAATGAATGTGCTTTTCACTAAAAGGACACACCCAAACCCTGCACTCCCACTCTGGGAGGCAAATTTACCACTGCACCTTTAAATAATACACGTTTGCACAGCACTCCCACTCTGATGGCAAAAAGACAAATTCAGGTGCTTTTTAAAATAACACACACAAGTTTATTAATGCAATGTTTAAAAAGGTAGGCCAAATATATCAATACATGCCCAAGTATCAATTAACTACAATGAATAATTAGAATAAAATGCAATATGTACAGGTAGCAAAGAGAAGAAAATATATACAAAATGGTTAGGAACACCTCACCGATTGAATTTGCATCATCCTTGGCAACTCAAGCTTGGGAAGCCCGTCAAAAGCCCAGGAAGGAGTTCCAATCAGGACTCCAGTTCCATCACCTCCACAGCAATACGTCTATTCTGTGGTGAACTTCCACCTGGCCCCCAAAGGCTCCCAGCTTTAATACCATTACTCAACGTGAGGCGAAGCTTCTAGAAAACCTCACCCCCTTCTCATGAGAGAGAACCGAGCTTGCTGTACCAGTCTGCATCAAGGCCAAGACGGAGGCTGGCCAAGCTCCCGTATTTTGACTTCGAGGCAGAGTTGCACATTCCACAGACACTTCCCACAACATATTCCAGTTCACTCTGATCGGTGAGGTGTGAAAAATAAGTGAGGAGCAAAAAGATCTTGAATATGAATCGCAAGCACTGCTGTGCACACAGGAGCAAGGCAAAGTCAGACATGAGGCTATGTCAAAGCCAATAGTCAAAGTCAGAAAACAAGATGACATGAAGCCTTGTCAAAGCTAATAGTCAGAACTCATAATATAAATGTACTGTTCTACTCCGTGACAGCAAGATTACAAGACAGAAGAGAAGCAGGCATATGCAGCACCGTCCTACATTAAGGCTAGGGTAAAATAACACACTAAAGTCAGTTAAAATGGTGGTAGTCGAAGGTCATCATAGGGTGCCCAACCACTAGAGTGGGTCTTTCACTACACACACACATCGCAAAGTCCTGTTCCAACACATTTTCATTCCTATAAGAAAAAAAAAGAAAACATAACAACTAAAACAGGAACTAGAGAAACTAGAAGAAGCATAAAAAACAAATTAATTGAAAAGCTAATTAGCTCCACCATAAAAAAAACTATTGAATTTAATTGGTACACATATCTTGCGCGTTCTTTGCCTGAGATCAGTTGTAGGTGCAAGTGTTCTGAGACCTACACTTTTTCTTATCATTACTCCTATTTACCCTACTCAAAACTGGAAACCCAGCCCCAAAGAACACATTGTTCTTTTCACTCTGATCTTCACCTCAACTTTCCACCTTCTCCAAATTGCCTAAGATCCAAACTTTGCTACCTTAAACACGAGCAGATCTTTTGAATACTTATGTTTCTAACATAGTAGCCGACCATGTGGGTGTTCATATTCTCCGCAAACTTAAACTTAGCATTGACCATTTGGCTACACAAGCTTTTGGGAACTGAATCATGACTACCTCCACAATGCTTCTTCAACCACCAAGGAAACAGTTTAGAGCCAGGAGCACATCTACTAAGAAGTTGGAAAAGTGTTGAAGTAACCCTTCTCTTGAAAAAACCTC